>NC_051278.1:6613577-6952327 GCF_015220745.1 Sebastes umbrosus
AGGCAGATTGTTTTCCGATGAACTCTGTCACAGAAAACCAGCCGTCCTGCTCTGAAACCACACAGCACATCACCGTGCATCTGTCCCACAACCCTCTGAATTCATGACAGCCTTAATCTCCAGCCTTCAGCCTTTGACGGAGTCGTGACCGTGCTGACCTGCTTGGTCACGCTACGACCACAAACAATGACGCTTTATCAGAGAGCTGACATTACATAACCGGACGCAGGGATCAACTCTTAAAAAATAAGCCAAAGACGGTCGCTGTTGTGTCTCTAAAAGAAATGTATTCTTTCAAGGGCTGTCAATCGATTAAAATATTCAAATCGCATGATTGTCCACAGTTAAGCGTGATTTTTTATCTGTACAAAATGTACCATGTACCAACAACAGCTGTCAGTGTGTCAGTGTGCTGACTTGGCTATGACTTGCACCACAACTGCATGTGATTATCATAAAGTGGGCATGTCTGTAAAGGGGAGATTCGTGGGTACCCATAGAACCCATTTACATTCGCATATCTTGAGGTCAGAGGTCAAGGGACCCCTTCGAAAATGGCCATGACAGTTTTTCCTCGCCAAAATTTAGCGCAAGTTTGGGGCATTTATTTAGACTCCTTCGCGACAAGCTATTATGACATGATTGGTACCAATTTTCTAGTTTCATATGATGCCAGAAACTTTGCTCTACAACCTAAAAATCGCAAGTTGTGTTAATGCGTTAAAGAAATTAGTAGCATAAAAAATAAATTTGCATTAACACGTAACTTTGACAGCCCTTTGACTGCTTTAGTTTAAGCAGAATTCTGTTGGTTAGCTCACTTTGGATTGAAACATCAGATATTTTTAGGCGGACACCACATGTATTATTCATGTGCATATTCAGAATTACTAGAGCGGACAAGTCCTCAGGTCCTATGAGAATTACTCATCATGCATATGTGCTGCCCAAACCCCCCCCCCCCAACTCATCCAACTCATCCAAACAGCTGATGCTGACCCTACTGCAGGAAACAGACCACCGCACGGGATGCAGCCTGTATTGACAGTAGATAGATATGATGGAAAACATGTCCTGTTTGTCTCTCTTATTTCTTTACTGCAAGGCAACATGCAATTATCTCTCTTTTACATTGCTTGTAAAGCCGACGACAGGACTTTAAAAGAAAAATTCCACCCCAAAAAACAAGAAAGCAACAAACAACCAGCAAGCTACAGTATATGTGGGAAGCAAAGCAATGTACTGCTGTGGACGGGGGCAGCAGCAAAATATATTTTTGCCATTTAAAAGAAAGGCCCACTGAAAAAAATCAATATAACTTTTAAGTTTACACTATATTTAGAATATTTTCACTGCTTTACTTTGCTGTGAGACAGCTATACAGTCTGTTTCTGACGGGAAACTGAAGCAGTTATCTATGCTCTCGCCAAAAGCAACCAGACTCCATTGAAAAAAAACAGTAATTTGGTTTGGTTAGATCAGATTCACCAAAGTCACACAGTAACACAAATAAACTAACTGAAACAAACTAAATAGCGGTAGACCAGCAACTCCTGTGTTCTGGGAGGTAAAATTACAGTTTTTTTTCAATGGAGTCTAGTTGTTTTGGCGAGAGCATAGATGGATACAATGGCTTCAGTTCCCGTCGAGGTAAAGCTGTGAAAATATTCTAAATACACTTCAACTGATATTGATTTCTTTTTTTATAGGTGTCTAAAATACGTTGCGTGAGGTAACTCTTGTCTGTTTCTCCAAACTGGAGGCGTGCCGACCGTCATCTACTGTAGGTTATACACGGACTATGGATAAGTACCTCATACAACCCCACTTCAAAACACCCAAACTATCCCTTTAGTGGTGGATTTGTCATTTAACTTATGTTATCCCATGTAAATCTGGTTTTGATAACATGGTCACTAGGAATTTATTGGCAACTTGTCGTCTGCTGCTTGCCTTTATGGACTCTTGTTGTGTCTGTAGCATCAAATCACAGCAATGAAATTATAGAAATAAAGATCCGAAGGAAATAACATCCAGGGTGTAAAAGAAACCTTAACTGTAACCATGATAAAGAAGAAGAGTGGAGAATGAAAGGAGAAGGAAGCCAGAGCTAAAGAGAGCATCCCACAATCTGTTCAACAACAACCTGACGCTGCTTGCAAACAGGGAGCACCAGTGAATACGAAAAGGATCTTTACCCTAAAAGGCTGATCGGGGATGAAGGGAAAGTAGGCGGTGGACGCCTCCTCCGCCGTCCACTTCCCAGAGATGCGGGCGCTGCGCATGAACTGGCGGTCGGTGAAGCGGGCGGTGAGTTTCAGGGCCACGTCGTGCGGGGTGTCATCCTTCTCCGAGTCACGGCCGCAGGACAGACTCACGTCAAAGCTTGAGGGAGGAAGGGAGACGGGAGGAGTCAGACAGGCAACATATGAGTCCAATAACTAATCTGGGATAAATCATAAGTCTGCTGCTGCTGTGTTAGAGCAAACCTATTGTGTGTTAATTATGTATAATCCCTGCTGCTAGTTTTGGTTTATATCCCTCCCTCGCCCCCCTGCAGCTGTGACGTTTACACACAACCTTCTTTGTGTGATTACAGAAACAAACCTGCTGAGATGCAACAAAGGAAAACTGGTCTTGGAGCAGCTCAGAACATCCACATGAACTGTGATGCCAGCAGCAGCTGCCTCTGAACAAGGGTGACCAGGTGTCCCACTTTACCAGGGACTGGACGGGATTTTCATCCCTTGTCCCACGTCCCACATATTGAGACACATTTTCATCGGCTCTAGTTTTCAAAAGTCAAACCGCTGCAGGACTGACGCTTTTTGAAAATCTGGCTTTTATCCAATGGCTGTGAAGAAAGCAGGGAAGGCCGTCATCACAGGGCTGTGTTTGCTGTCAAACTGAGCACACGTGGTTCAAGTGCAGCTACGCTACGCCCGGCGGGGAAAATTGAGTCACCGAGAAGTCACAAGCTCTGCAGATTTAGGCGGACTATGATGGAAACTACCACAAAGAAAAGGAAGAGCAGCTACAACAAAGACTGTGAAACTACTTAGAAGTATTTATAAGCTGGTGGAAGGAGATTCCCAGAGAGTTTTTGTGATATTTGCCAGTTATTTTTCAATTTCACACAGAGGGGGGAATACGTAGGGTGACCAGATCCCAACAAACCAAATGTGGGACAAAGAGTATGTTTGTATGGGACAATGTGGGACACGTTACCGAGGCTGATATAATGTCTATCTAACTTAAATAATAAACATTTATATTCTGCCCCTTATCTTGTAACATCTCTATGCTTTGCCCGAATGCATCCATAGATCGGCACGTCTCCTTTTGAGCGTTTCTTGTAAGACTCACATGAACTGTGTCACTTCACGTCGTATTCCCCTCTGTGTGAAATTGAAAAATAACTAGCAAGTGTCACAAAAAAAACTCTCTGGGAATCTCTTTCCACTGGCTTATAAATACTTCTAAGCAGTTCAAACAGTCTTTGTTGTAGCTGCTCTTCCTTTTTTCTTTGTGGTAGTTTCCATCATATTCCGCCTAAATCTGCAGTTTGTGACTTTGTGGTGACTCGCAATTTTACCCTGTAGGGCATAGCGTATCAAAGATGGTGAAATGTTAACCTGCACTTGACCCACGTGTGCTCAGTTTGACTGACAGCAAACACAGCCTCGTGATGACAGCCTTCCCTGCTTACTTCACAGCCACTTGATAAAAAAAAATAATTTAAATTTTAAAAAAAGCATCTATCCTGCAGCGGTTTGACTTTTGAAAACTAGAGCCAATGAAAATGTCGTCTCAGTATGTGGGACGTGGGAAAAGGGATAAAAATGCTGTGCAGTCCCTCATAAAGTGGGACACCTGGGAATACAACATGAAGCAACACAGTTCATGTGAGTCTCACAAGAAACGAGATGTGCCGATCTATGGATGCATTCGGGCATTAAAGCATAGAGATGTTACAAGATAAGGGGCAGAACAGAAATGTTTATTATTTAAGTTAGATAGACATTATATCGATATTGTAGACTACCTCTCAGCCTTGGTAACGTGTCCCACATTGTCCCACATTTGGTTTGTTGGGATCCTGTCACCCTACACAACGTTCTTTGTGCGATTACAGTAACAAACTTGCTGAGATGCAACAAAGGAAAACTGGTTTTGGAGCAGCTCAGATGAACTCTGTCAGCTGCCTCTGAACATGATGAGGTCATTGGGAGGTTTCTTCCAAGTTTGACACAAGTTTCCATGTAGGGTGAGAGGACACACCCAAACAAATCTGCCTCACTGGGTCTTCTTTCTTTTTTTACCCATTTTCCCCCCTTTTTTTCCCTCCTCCCTGCTGGTTGAGGGAACGCCCTGTCTCTGCATACTTAAGAAGCCACCATTCTCTCTCTGGGCTGCCCACGCAATGTGTCCTGGACTGCAGTGGTTGTGCAAGTCTGACTGGCCTATAAGAACAAAAAGCATATCTCTAAAACTAAATAAAGCTATAGATAAGGAGTGTGTGCATCATGCATACTCACCGGTCTGGCTCCAATTCAACAATGCCCATCACTATGATCTTCTTCCCTGGCCGCATGCCTCCCCGGATGCGCCCACAGAATGGCACCGTCTAAGCAAAACACATTGTATTTGTATACGCGCAGCCTGGAGCAAGCATATCCCCAACAATACAACTTTTAAAAGGCGTCTTTCATACCAGCAGACGAGAGATATCCTCCTTGTCAGGTGAGATGAGGCCGGGGTTCCCCAGCGAGTTGTTCAGGTGGTCATCTTCCACGTTCTTCAACACCAGTAACACAAAAACACAGGATGCAAACTGTCAGTTATCACCTCTATCAGATAGAACATGACAATATAAACCTGCAAACACCCAGCATGAAGCCTGTTTATTGATAAATACACACAGTGTGGCCTTGCATGCCCAACAAAACGAGGATGCAGCAACAGACCTGTCATGGTATCCTGTCGTGCAACATGTCAGATTATAATTAGCTCCATAAATAAAACTGCAAATGCAATAAGCACTGTGATTGATGAATGAGCACCCATAGGTGAGAGAGGCCTATATAAGTGACACATTTCACCACAAATATCTCGTTCTTCAACACCAGTAACAAAAAAAAAACACCCAAATGCAAACTGTCATTTATCACCTCTATCAGGTAGGATATGATCATATAAACAGGTAAAACCCAGCATGAGGCCTGTTTATTATTATTATTATTATTATTATAATATAAATACACACAGTGTGGCCTTGCATGCCCAACAATGACGAGGTGGCAGCAGCAGACCTGTCATGGTATCAGGGATCCTGTCGTGCTCCATGTGAGATTATAATTAGCTCCATAAATAAAACTGCAAATGCAATAAACACTGTGATTGATGAATGAGCACCCATAGGTGAAAAGGCCTATATAAGTGACACATTTCACCACAAACATCTCGTATTTCCTCCCCATAATGAGAGAGGAGTACCGTTGCGCACGGTAGAATAAAGCGCCTCCCGGATGGATAATGGACTTTACGCAGCGCTCCAGATTAAACTCACACAGCGTCACGCATAAGAGAATAAACAGCAACGCACGTTAACACCCAGTTCTTCCAGTAGAGCTGCAAAAATACTCACTATTCCGTCCTTTTCCGCTGCCTGCACCGCCATCTTGAGCAGAATAGCATAGGATGCTTATTATGGAGCAGAGGCAGCCCTGCTGGTGGAGGTGGTGATGGTGCTGGTGGAGCTGCAGCGTCGTGGCACTGACTCAGGAGGAGAGATATTCCTGTTTCCTCCTATTCCTGGGTCTGTCTCTCTCCACGTCTGAGCCTGAGGTCCTCACAGCTTGCAGGACTTCCCTCCACATCCCTCTGGTGGAAACTGGGTGGATATATACTGCTGACGTGTTGCTTTATCATAATTACTCACTGAAAGCAGCTTTAATCCCCTTCTGTTGTTAGAGGAGGTAGAAGGCTAATCACTCAGATTTTACCTCAACACTTCATCCGATCAGGCAACAAGCTCTTTGAGGCTTTTTTTTTTTTTTAGGGGTTTTTATTTTTTATTATTATTATTTTTTTTTTTACCTTTATTTAACCAGGTGAAATCAATTGAGAACCAATTCTCATTTACAATGATGACATGGCCAAAAGGCAGCAGCAGCAAGAGTATAAAAACACACAGTCCACACAAGCGACACAAACAGCACAGATACACTACATTATGACAAACATACAGTGTACCATGACAAGACATGAGGAAATGGCTAAAAACAGCATAGGTAGATAAATAGGTCAGAAATTAATAAACACTATGTACAAAAAAAGGTGGATTACTGGATTACTATTATTTCTTAGATTAGATTTTTATAATTTAGATTGAATAATAATGTGTGTCCTGGTTAAATGTGGCACAGCTAGTGGTGATTTGGCCTAATTTGGCAGACACACAATATTTTGTAATGATTTTACATTGGAGGCTTTAAATAGACCAGTTTCTGTTTTGGAGTGGACATTCACATGTTCTCCCTTTCATTGACTTTTGCACAAACACACCCCTCTCTTCCTCCCTCCCTTTCTGTCTCTCTCTCTATCTGTCCATTCCTGTGCATGCAACCCCCCCTGTCTCTGTTTGTGTGTCTCTCTTTAGTTCAACTGCTGCCCCTCTGTGGACATTTAAAGGCATTACAAGCTGCAGCAACATGTCAGAGTGGTTTTCCAGAGAGGATTGATGCATGATGATATCTTCTCTTTTTTTTTCCAGTCTTTATTGAAAAGTCAAATACAAACAACAACAAAAAGGAGACAAAATGACAAGGCTAATTAGCCTAATGTGGGGCATTTTTAGCCTTTTAGACTTCTGGAATATATTGCAATATGAAGCCAATAGATTAAATCCACACCCTCTGAAATCCAGATCAGGATGTGTCCTAATCAAACATAAAAAAAAAAAATGTAGATATCACACTCATTAAAGAAATGGTAGACATATCAGTACTCTAATGCAAAGTGCCTTCTTAATAAAATTAAATAATCTTGCTGCACACATTAAAGGACCGAAGTCAAGTAGAGTCTCTGTGCCGTCCTGTAGCCTCAGTGTTACACCTCCAATCCAGTCTGTTGTCAAGGTATCTGTAGCTCTCCACCACCTCCACCTCTTCCCCCCAGGATGGAAATGGTGTTCAGATCAGTTCCGGTCCTCCTGAAGTCCACCATCATCTCTCTGGTCTTGGCCATATTTCCAGGACGTGCTTTACAGGTGTTTTTTTTTTTTAATAGTTTTATTTCAAATTTGTAATATACAAAGTAACACTCCCATACAGATGAAGCATAGTGGAAACAAACCAAAAGCAGTGCCAAACATAAAAAAGACAACAGAAATGAAACAATGAAACATAAAATAAATAAAATAGAAATAAACATGCGAGAATATGACAATAGATACACTTAAAAACTTTGAAGATATCCATTGAAGACGTCTATTGTTTTTATATCTTGTTTGTTTTGTGAGGAAGAAATCGTTGATATTTTTCTATTTCCTACATAAATACAAAGAATTTATGTTTTTTTGGGGGTAAATTTACATTTGTGAATTCGGCATTTGGCGAGAATTAAAATTATATTAATAAGGAAGAGTCTTTGTCACAGCAATTATAGCAACCAATATAATATAAAATGCAAAATCGGAGAAAATGTTGTCATGTACGTATAAAATTGTTAACATCTTTCCACATCTCATATGTAAATTTACAGGACCAAAATAAGTGAGAGCAAGTTTCAGGATGTAAGAAATGTTGGATCAATTTAAATGACATCTCTTTTAACTTATTTGTTGGAAGGAACTTTGGAGGTAAGAACCAAACTTTCCAGTCAATATCACCAACAAAATTAATAAAATCCAATAAAATGTTGCTGCTGGAATAGAAACGGATATCTTCTGTTATCCTTCTAGACTCATTTAACGTTTGACATTTGTCATGTGAGGTTTTTTTTACCCATAGTGCTGGTAGCCACGGTGGGAAATGTAGCACCTTTAATTATTTCTAAGCTGTAAAACAGAGATTTTGTTAGTTTTTGTAATCATCACCCGGCACACAGTGAAATATGTCACTTTTACACTTTATTGTTTAAAGTTATTACAAAAAAGTGTTTGCTGGAAACATTCTTTGCTTTCGCCTTTAGAAGCACGAGGAGACTCCGGACAGGAGAAGAAGAAGAAGTAGTAGAAGAAGAAGAGCGGAGTGGAGGGAGGCGGACATGTGTTGGTGTAAAAACAGGGTTGAGATAACAGTACAGAGACAGAGTGAAGCCCTTAACTCACACACTTTATCCACAGAGAGAGACACAAAGCCTCATGAAACAAAACTGGAAGAAGGAGATGCAAAACTTTATATCCACAATAGACTTTTTTTTTTTTACGTATGAGGTATCCTCAGAAGACCTTAGCAGAGTGTGTGTTTGTGTGCGTGTGTGTAGATGTGACACAGGTCATTGTTTTCTCCCTGAGGTGAGTTAGTGTGTTGGAGTCCGAGCACGGAGGTGATGGAAATGATGCTGTGTATGTGTGTGTGTGTGTACGGAGAACTACTAGTGGAAACTGAAACCTGCACACATACAGTACAATCATCATGAACACATAAATTACTATCTCTCTCTCTCTCTCTCTCTCACACAGACACACACTTGTGTATACCGACAAAGGTGTTGTGGATAATTTGGAAGTGACTCTGATCAGTGAATCTGCTTCACTGTTTGGAGGTTTCTACAGTACGAGTGTGTGTCTCGTTAGGAGTGAATGGGTTGTGTTGTGTTGTGTTGTGTGTACGCGGCAGCAGTACACAGCAGAATTTGTGCTTCCACAAAATGTGCAAAAATATCAGGACTGTCTTCTCTGCACTTTATTTTTCATCACATTATTTTGTCTGTGAAGGGTCCAAACGTCTTTATAACTTTAGTTATTTCTGTCTGTCGTCTTTCCTGACACTAGAAACAGTAGTTGACATGACTGTAGGAGCTATTTATTTGTTGCTGGGACCCCAAACTTCCCATTTCGGGCCACATTAACCAGCTCTGACGGGGGGATCCCGAGGTGTTCCCAGGCCAGTGTGGAGATATAATCTCTCCACCTAGTCCTGGGTCCTCCCCGTGGCCTCCTCCCAGCTGGTCGTGTCTGGAACACCTCCCTAGGGAGGCGCCCGGGGGGCATCCTTACTAGATGCCCGAACCACCTCAGCTGGCTCCTTTCAACGCAAAGGAGTAGCGGCTCTACTCCGAGTCCCTCACTGATGATTGAGCTTCTCACCCAGTTCTCATCATAGTCTACAAAATATAAATGAAAGAACAGGCCGGCCTGATATTTTGTACTCACGTTGTAGAGCTCCTGTCACCCCTAAAATGTTCCATGGGGGACCACTTCAACACACTGTTTGGAAAGCACAAATTAATATGAAGCCCTGATGAGTGTACACAAGCACACATGCATGCACACATACATCCATAAAGAGAATAGTGTAGCTTGAAGCTTTTCATGTGTTTGTGTGCATCAAACCTGAGTCAAACAGCTACAGTTGTTGTTAAATGTGTTCAGGTGGGACTTCCTGCACTGTTACAGTTCAGCTGAGAGAAACATTAAAATGACCTTCTCACAAATGATTAGTATTTATAATCGTGCCAGAAATGGTGCGTTTCTCCAAAATAAAACACACGTCATTATCAGCCTGTGGGAGTGCCTGGAGTTTCATTTCAGGATGTTTGTTGTAAGATGCCAAAAGTTGATCATAAATAGCATTTTCAAATTAATTAATACTGATCAGAATACTCCGTCTGGAAAAATAATAGTTCATCATTCTTGCTGTAACGGTGCAGGTGAGCCCCAAACATCACAGCAGACGAGCAGAATCAGGAATAAGCAGCACTTGTTGTCATCTTCAGAACATCTGCATTCTTGTTTTTGTATAATATGCAAGCTCCTTTCCACTTTTAATGTAATAAAAAGTATTTGACCAGGTCTGATTTGAGTGTGTGAGTGTGTGTGTGTGTGTGTGTGTGTGTGTGTGTGTGTGTGTGTGTTAGCTACATAGCTGCGGTATCATGGCTAACCTGTGATCAGAAAAGATTCACTCACCTACTGAAACGTGTCAGTCGGACTTTAAAGGGAGGGAGCAGTCCATCCAGGCTGTCTGAGACGCCTAGAAGACTCAGTTTCCCATAATGCTTTAGGAGGTTTCCGTTCCAGATCTATTGCTTTGAATGTGAAAAGGCGACGAGTATAACTGAGGGAGGGTTAACACACAAAGTGAGAGCACGCCGGAGGACGGGGGTGTATAAATACGACAAACAGATCTGAGGGGTGAACATGGGGGGGGGAGACACAGAACCCTCAGAACACACCTAGAACTTTATATCTGATTAACAATATACTGTGTTGTCAAATTAAAATGCTAAATAGTATTGAAGTTAGGCATATCTGACAGATAAAGGATGAAGCGATGGGCCATAAATAAACATCTTTGTTTAAATAAGCTCTAAGAGATGTACACAGATGTGTATTGCAACAATAAACATGAATAAAAACCGTACGTTTGCACTACGGCACGTTAGTAATTTAGAAAAATACTGTTGTTGAAAGTTCTTTCCGAGAAACAAACAAAACATTTACCCAGCAGTGTTCTCTGTTTGGTTTTTGTGTCTCTGGTTTCGCATGAAAATATAGAAATCTTTGTTGTTATTCATGAAAAAGCAATACAAAGGTCACTTAAAAATGAGACAAAAAGTCCAGAAAAAAGTTTATATCTTAACCGCAGAGGAAAGAAAACAAATCTGTGTCGCTCCCCGATTTCATTGCAGGGTCTTAACAAAAAAAACTCCCCGCTCTGCTTCACCCAAAGGATGCTGGGAAGTCGCCCCCTGCTAGTCGAGGGGTCCCTGGAAGATGAGTCTGACGAAGCCCTGCTCACCAGTCAGCTGTTGGGCACAGAAGGGGCAGGCGGCGTGGAAGGTGTGCGTGCCGTGCGGCAACGGGATCTGACTCCAGAAGGCCGCCGTCTTCTCTGAACAAACATGGCCGCAGGGGTTAAAGGCGTGAGTGGGCGGGGCGGCGTCTACGTAGAACCCCGCCTCGCAGCCCAACCACAGCGGCACGTACGGCCCTTTCGCTCGGCACATGGGACACTCCCTCTGCCGGCCTTCCCGGCCCTCCCGCTCCTCGCGTAGGTTGCCCCAGTTGTGGTAGCCGTGCACGTGGCCACAATGGAGGTACACCCAGGGCTGCTTCTCGTCCGGCGTGTCCTTGCGACGCATGGAGGGGAAGGCCAGCGTGTTGAAGCCCACGGGGCACTGCGGGCGGGCCGCGTTGATCTCCTGCCGCAGCGCCTCAAGGTGTTTGAGGGTGGGAGTGCGCGACAGGCCTTCGGCGGTGCGCCACAGTAGGGTCGCGCCGCAAAGGTCGATGAGGGAGCCGTCGACCAGCTCCTGACTCTCAGTCTCCACCTGGAACAGAGAGACGTTATAGAGGTGAGCTGCTACAGACAAATAGGGTGACCTGATCCCATCAAACCAAATGTGGGACAAAGTTTGTGTGGGACACGTTACCAAGGCTGAGAGTTAGTCTACAAATTTAATAATATGTCTATGTTACTTAAATAACAAACATTTCTATTCTGCCCCTGATCTTGTAACATCTCTATGTTTTGCCCGAATGCATCCATAGATCGGCACATCTCCTTTTGAGCGGTTCTTGTGAGACTCACATGAACTGTGTCGCTTAATGTCGTATTCCCTCCGTGTGAAATTGAAAAATAACTGACAAATTTTTTAAAAAAACTCTGAGAATCTCCTTCCACCAGCTTATAAATACTTCTAAGTAGTTCCACAGTCTTTGTTGTAGCTGCTCTTCCTTTTCTTTGTGGTAGTTTCCATCGTATTCCGCCTAAATCTGCAGCTCGTGACTTTGCGGTGACTCGCAATTCTCTCCATTCTGCACAGCGTAGCAAAGACGGTGAAATGTTAACCTGCACTTGACCCACGTGTGCGTAATTTGACAGCAAACACGGCGCCGTGATGACAGCCTTTCCTGCTTTCTTCACAGCCATTTGGATAAAAGCCAGACTTTTAAAAAAGCGTCTATTCTGAAGGCTGCAGCGGTTTGACTTTTGAAAACTAGAGCCGATGAAAATGCGGGACATCGTCTCAATATGTGGGACGTGGGATAAAAATGCTGTGCAGTCCCTCGTAAAGTGGGACGCCTGGTCACCCTACAGACAACAATTATATAACAATACTAAATACAACAGATCATACCCTGAGATCACTAAATATCAAACAAGACAGGATGGATAGAAGCTTTTTTTTACTTATATTGAACTGATTCCAGCTTGTGTGATGGACCGTCCTGTGTGTACCACGCCACACCTCTCTCCCAATGCATGCTGGGATAGGCTCCAGCCCCCACACAATACTGGTTTACTGCAGCTGCCTTTACAAAGAACGTACAGTTGCATGCAGTATGCATACAGTTGGGACGTACTATTCATCATAACATTGCACCTTGAACTTTGACCCTCTTGCTCATATATCCTCCGCACAGAGGATTGTGGGTCGGAATAGCCAGAAAAGCCTGCTGGCTTGCATACTGCAAAACAACCGGATGCAGTAGGCCATCCTGGTATTTTTGGCATACTGCATTTGACATATTAACTCTTTTTTCTTTCATACTAAACAGTATGGTAGTATGGGTAGTGGAACACACAGACTGGGTAGGATAAGCACTTCAGAGAATGGATGGATTAACAAATTGTTGTATTCCTCTGAGTACAGTAGGTGGCAGTGTAGCACAGGCATTTCTACCTCAGACAGCTGTGTGATTCAGGAGGAGGCAGCAGGCCAACAGCTGGAGGCAAGATGACATGAGGAAATTGAGAGAACAACGAGGGGGGGGAGGTTGATGGGACAGGACAGGACAGGACAGGAAGCTGCTGGAAAATTTAGTAAACTACAGTCTGGATGAAGCACTCGGTTTGGCTCGATCAGATAAGAAACAGAGGGGAAATTCCACGTTTAGATAACCACAGAGGAACAAAAAAAAGAGATGATGAAGGAAGGAACTATTTTTAAAAAAGTGATACACAGATGAGGGGAGGAGCAGCTCGCAGGGGTTGCGGTGAGATCTCTCAGACTGGTGTTGAGGTCGCTGCGATGCTCGGGGCAAACACATTTCTGTGGCGGCGGCGCGACACCGCCACGGGTTGATGCGTCCCTCCTGGTGACAGTTTTTAACCTTCACTTGTCCCGGGAAGGTTCGCAGAGGAGTGCATGTGTGCTCTTTGTTTCACACACTGATGCAGTAACACACTTCTCACATCTGCCCAGTAAAACCACTGCGTTTTCTACTGTTGGCCAACAAGCTTCTCAAGTGGAACGGGTAAGAGTTCAGCGTCTCGCTCGAAGGAAACAGTTGTTGTTTTATTCAACAACTGCTCAGATTTTCCCAGCTGCTCAGTCGATCACATGGCTGCTCCTCTAATCATTAAAGCTTCTCTATTCGCCATCCAGAGCGTTAATACAGAAGCAAACATCTATCGTCTATGTACAGATATAGAGGAGTAATGTCTACCTGAGCGGAGAATGAAGACGCTCTCCCTCTGTGTGTGTTGTAATCAGAGCTTCTCTGTGCTTTGTTGACATCGCCGGGCCGGCCACACGTGCCTTTTAGTGCACGTGAGCATGCCCCACTGACTAGCTAATCACCGCCACTCTGCTCTGCTCTCATATGGTGGTAACAGCGGATAACGCCGTCCCGACCGATGCCGTCATCGCTGAAGCGTAGCACCCACCCTCTGGTTCCCCCTCAGGTAGATACTGTTAGCGCTGTTAGCACCCCCAGGAAAAGCGCCGGGCTTTGAAGCAAATTTTCGTATTGACCAAACGGTGGAATTACAACTTCTGTGTCCGTCATGTGATGCCATTAGGCCCAAAAAAACGTTTTCCCACAGACTTACATTGGGAAAGTACGACGGAGTATTAGGGCCACATTGAGGGAAGAAAAATATGCAGAAGATCGCCGGATGATCCGGGTACTTAATCACTCGGCAGTCGAGCCATTTTGGCTTCATGCACCACTGAGCAACTCTCATAGGAATGAACGGGCGCCTCCGACGCTGTATCCAGTTCTCTTTATACATCGATGGCCACCTCAGCCGTCACCATGTTGAGAGCCATCGAGAGGCAATAGATGTGCTCTCGATTCAGCGTTTAGCACCTTTAATCTACCGCCACGTCAACGAAAAGTTGACAATATGCAAAATTGTAATAAATTACCGCACTCGAGTTTAATGATGTGAGCGCTCCGGGTTGATTCAGTCCACATAAACATCCACACTCTCCACCTTGACACATTTATAATTTAATTTACAGAGAAGCAAATCATTTATCAGCACAAACGCTCCTATTAAACACCACAGGAGCTCAGACTGTACTCATTTATTATACTTCACAACAGCCCCCACGGCAGGCTCACTGAGTGTGTGTGTGTGTGTGTGTGTGTGTGTGTGTGTGTGTGTGTGTGTGTGCGTGTGTGTGTGTGTGCTGCACTGTAAGATATTCCTAATTAAGCTGGCTTCAACCTTGTGTCCAACTGCAGAAGGGCAAGCAGCTGCCCTGTTGGCAAGGCTGAGTGAGTCTGAAACAAACCTGCTGCACATGATTCATCTTTAATGTCATCTGATGTTTACGGCTTTAGAAGAAACAAAAACATCCTCTAAAAACCACAAATGTTATTATTGTTTTTAGCCTATAACTTGTTTTCTCTCAGTAGGTGTTAAGTTTTTATAATGACAGATGTATGTTTAAAACAATCTAAGGACAGGCGTGGGATTTTAAAACCCTAAATTCATTCAACAGCACACTACCAGTACCTATTAACACACATACACACACAATGTAGCCCAGATAGCTTTTTGGCAAACTTGCTGAGTCAACTTTCTTTCCCTCCATTCAATCAGAAAGTCCTTCAGCTGTTAACCTTCGCTAACGCAGGACAGTTATCCCATTTAGAGAGCTGTGAGAGGAGGGGTGTAATACACGAGCTGATGGAGCTTTGTCTAAAATTACTGTACATAGAGAGGAGAAGTCCCTCCCACTCCGGTGGAACACCTTGGACCTTAATTCTGAAAAAAAATATGTACGGTAGTGAACTGTGAAAGACATTATTTAGAATTGTTTGAATTGCGCCATGAATCACACATATGAAGTCACAGTTTGTTCAGACTGTGAAAATACGAAAGACGACACACCCAAAAGTTGTAGTAGTGACGTCTCTCTCGCTGAAGCTACGATGCCGGTGTGTTTCCTACTGGGATGTACTCACCCCAACAACGGGTCTGATCATTCTTTTGCTTCCCGGATAAAAGACATTAGGATAAAAAGACTAGGAGTCGCTGGATAAAACACATTAGGTCAGATAACGTTTCATCTTTGTGTGTTGGTGACGTATATAATGCGAGACGAGAGATGTAGTTCACTGAGCGGTTTCACATAAAACTAAATGATACTACGACAAACCACGCCTTTCTTGACTTGCAAAATTATCTTATAAAATGACAAATGTCAGATGTGTGATTCATGGCACAATTCAAACGGTATCAAAAAATTATTTGTCTCTCGTTCATATTTTCTCTAAAATAAGGTTCCATGGGGACACTGGACGGGGCGGGACTTCGCCTCTCTTTTGTCAAAGTCAAACTGAAATCACAGTTAGTCAGCCTTTTTTTAGTGTCAGTGTGTTTATTTAATGTATTGCTAGTACTTTTTTATTATTAGAAGATAAAAGAAGACCACGGAGATGAGAGTGACGGCTGGGTGGACTGTTCGTTACGATACAATAACGTTTCCTGTCCATGACTGAGTTAGCATGCAGCTTTGCTTTTAATGGCAATGTGTGAAACCCAAAGTGTTTCCATACTTTACTGTATGTGTAGTGTTTTTACCACGTTGGATTTAACATGTGAGGGTGCAGGTCGTATCCACGCGGACCCTCCGCTGTTTGTTTTGGTTGACGGATACGGATATGACGTCATGTTACTCTGACTACAACAATAAAAACGATGACCTCCTTCTACCTCCGCATAGACTCAAATGAAGCAGGAGAACTCAGGACATTTGATATACAGAGCAGAGATGTAGTTTCCAGTTTACATTTTGATTCTAGTTTGTCTTTTCTCTGCATAATAGTAACATAATCCTTCAAAACGTATGAAAAACATGTCTCTGTGACAGCATCACAAGACACAAGACTCCCCTGAGCGGTCTCCACTGCTGTGTGTGCATTCAGCATGACGATTAAACCCCATCATGCTCGGTCACCGTACATAATGAAAATAGGTGCTTTCCCACAGCCGACTATCTGAATTGTCAATGAAGTGTGAAATAATGAGTGGTTTCTGTAGTGGTGGATAATGCCCACACAGTTAACTCTCCGGATGGTAAAGGGCAGGAGGAGATAAGAGAGCTGTTAATTTGTGCTGCGCTGGAGAGACTTGAAAACAGGTGGGACCCAAGATAAAGAGAAGGATTAATGTTAGAACTGCTGACTGTGTGGTTGATGATGTGAATGTTGTGGGTGGCGAGATGGAGGGGAGAAAAAAGAAAACCCTACAGCAATCAAACACACAACCAACAAACTAAATCCAATCAGAGAAATGCCACAAGTGGCCACGCCGACAAGGCGGCAGGAGCGTTATGATTGGCTGAGAGGCTCCGACGTCAGCGGGAGGATCCCCTTACAAGGTCCTGTTACACAGCTTTGACAGCCGGACCTGTTGCCGTGGGGATGGCATCCCGATAACCTGGCGGTGTTAAGCTCTGACTGACCTCCCGCTGCCTGAGTGACAGAGCTGCTACGAGAGTGAGAGAGAGACGGAGGGAGAGACAGAAATACAGAAAGACAGAAAGACAGAAAGAAAGAAAGAAAGAAAGAAAGACAAAAAGACATACAAAAAGAACAGAAAGACAAAAAGATTGAAAGAAAGACAGACAGACAAACAAAGAGACTAAAAGAAAGACAAAGAAAAACAGAAAGAACAGAAAGACAGAAAGAAAGAAAGATAAAGAAAGAAAGAAGAACAGAAAGACAGACAGACAAACAAACAGACCAAAAGAAAGACAAAGAAAAACAGACAGAAAGAAAGAAAGAAAGAAAGAATCTTTTTTGTAGAAAACGCAGTCACTTGATCACATTTTTTTGTCTTTGTTTTGTTCATTCTTTTGTTCATTTTAACACGTCTCTAATCAATATTATTTTTATGATAACAATAGGAAAGGGGGTTTCTCATTGTTATCACCTGATTCTGCAGCTCCTCTCGGCTTTACAGAGATTTATAGCGCGTTTCATTGTTTCTCATTATTCAGCACACAACTTTGATGTTTTGGTTCACTCTCACTGCTTTCAAAAGGATGTTTTCGGCAGCTGTTTTCAGAGGAAACGCTGTAAAAACCCCACTGTATACTACCTGCTCAGCACCAAACAGCAAGCAGACACAGTTATCAACTAGCTGGTGAACATAGAGCAGCAGTTAGCAGTGAAAGAGACAGATATTTCCCTCAAAAGTTGGTAGAGACCGGGTGGACACAAAGACTTCCAAAAAGTTATGATATGTCAATGTTGTGTTTACAACTTGTTTCTGCTGCACCCAAGTGGACAGAAAATCAGTTATTGCAGGCTGTCAGCTGCTCTCCTGCCTCTTTTTCAGTGTGATTAGAGAGGTCATCATCATCATCATCATGTCGTCTCCTAAAAAAGACGAACTTTAGAAAACTCATGTTCGGTGAATGTGGTGCTTTGCATCTTTTCTCACCATCTTTCCCCGCTGCTGCGCCGAGCGGGTCTCCCGCAGGGTGAAGACGTTGCCGCAGACTGAGATCTCCCTCCAGACGCCTGGTTTGGAGTCTTGGATGAAGCCGCTTCGAGGGTGCATCACCAGCACGCCGTTGGTTGTCAGCCCGTCCATTTGACCGTCACACGTCTTCCACTTAGCAGCCTTCTCCTGAGGAACACCAAGACATGGGACATCAGGACAGGGACAACTCATAATGTTCATTATGCAGAATCAAACACGTGTAATACCTATATCTTATTGTTTAACGTTCAGAAGTTGTCATTCGTATATTCTTATTTATATCAGGACTTGGCCAACTCTCTCAGCACTCAACACCAAACATCTGAACTCAAAAGGAAGCAAAGCACAATATAGGGTGGAGAGGGAGTGGTGGAAGATTGTTGTACACACTGAAAACTGAATGTCTATGTCAAAAAAGGTTAAAGCTTTTTCACAGAGAGTTATATTTTTTCATTATTACCAGATCACAAGCTGAATGACTCTTTCCTCTCTTATTTCTGCCACAAGGTGCTTTCTCCCTTCATCTCTCTCCCTTTTACTCTCTCAAACTCGCCACACAGCTCACCCCTAGGAAGATGTTCTTGGAGGAGTCGAAGCCCGCGGCGTAGATGCGTGCTGTGTAAGGCGGCGTGCGCTGGCACATGATGCGGCAGGCGAAGCGGGAGATGGTGCTCTGGACCGACTGGGTGTCTGCGTTACTCTGGCTGCCCGCCACCGTGTCCGTCACTACGAAGTCTATGGGACTCTCTGTCGATCGACCGATCTGGTGAAGAGAGGAGGAGATGTGTTCTGACACGTTTCAATGCAGATATGTTGACATAGCTACATATTTGTTTACATTTTGCACCATTAAAAGTATGCAGAATTAGCTATTAGAAGTTCCTGTTGGCAGTTCATCCATGAATGTACCTACAACTATCACTGGATTCGGGTTGATTCTCAGGCAAGTTCTGCAGTTATAAGAAGCATTTTTTTCCCTATGAGTTCTAAGAGGATTCATAGATTTTTACTCTAGGGATGCACGGATAACAATATTGGATATTGAGCCGATACTGACTCAAATAGCTGGATCGGATATCGGTGACAATGGTGCGGATCTATTCAACTATTTTGATAATCGATTAATCAAAGTGACTTTCCGTGCAAAAATGTCAGAAAATGCTGTTTTCAGCCTCTTAAATATGGAGATATGTCATATTAAACTGAATATCTTTGGGTTTCTGACTCACAAAACAACATATTTAAAGACATCACTTTAAGAAAATTGGACATTTTTCACTATTTTCTGATATTTTATAGACCAGACGATTAATCGAGACAATAATAATATCGCAATGACAATAATCTTTAGTTTCAACCCTACATTATATACTGACATTTTAATTCCTGTTGAAGTTTTGACCATTTTGTTGCTGCATTAAAAAGGTTTACACTTGAATTGTAATTTCTGTTAATTTCGAAGATTTCTTTACCAACTTGCTGGTGTATGATTTATTATTTTCATAATAAATAACAATTCAGTAAATATATATCTATGTATTTTTCATTTAGTTTTACAAAGAAAAGGAAAGTTTAAGTCCAGCCTGATGTTGCCTTACACATAAAAGAACGATCCCAGTCACTCCCACACAGTGAGGCATACAGCTTATTAATTGAACACTGGTATTGGATCGGTATTCGGTATCGCTATCGGTATTGGGACTGAAAAAGCTGGATCGGTGCATCCCTAGTTTATTCCCGATGGACATTGCAGAAAAGGAAGTACTGAATGTAAAATATGTGTATCACGTCTGTGTGTTGATGTAGTTGTGACTCAGAGATGGACGCAAATCCTTCCTTGTCTGATTACAAGATGATTCCACTTGGAGAAATCCAAGACGGGATTAAATCATCGCGATGGTACAAGAAAAATGACGTGAGGTGGAAAAAATAATAAGGTTGTGACAGCTGAGGCTCGTTACCTGGAACATGTCTGTATTGCTGTCTTGGGTGTACTCCACCACCACCGTCTGGGCTCGAGACAGAGTGTAAGAGATGCTGTGCTGGTCTTTGTTGCTTATGGCCTGATGGCACACAAAGGACACAGAGAAGATGAAGAGACAAAAGTTAAACTCTCAAATCAGGCCCTTCATATAAAATGGACACGAGGATTGAACCTTTGTCACTTCTGGTTGCAAAAAAAACAAGATGCCGACGGCCAAAATGCCAAACTCAAGGCTTCAAAAAGGCAGTCCATAAACCACTAGGTGACGTCACAGTGACTACGTCCACTTCTTATAGACAGTCTATGGGTGCAACAGGCAACAGGAAGTGTGCTTCCCAGGACTTTGTCAGAAAACGTTCAGTTACCTTCGACTGGACCGTTCACATTTGTTTCCCTTCAGTCAAACGCTGCGTAAAAAACTATACTTCAAAAACCTTTTTTTAACTCCGACAGAGCCTTTTACTTGCTCAATTTCCTTTTTTCTGCTTACTCAGGGAACCTTTTCCTGTCTTGTTGGTGGTGTTTGCATGTGTGTGTGTGTGTGTGTGTGTGTGTGTGTGTGTGTGTGTGTGTGTGTGGTGCTTTAATATCACAGAACAAAAAGCAGAAACAGAGTTTCAATAAAGCCTTTGGTGGAGCAGCGCTGCGGGCCAAACCCACTGAACTGGGTGTGTTTGATTCGATGTTGTCAGACAAATAAAATCATGCTGCCTACAAAGACAATCCTTTTTTTAACAAAAGGAGAAAAGAATACTATTTTTCGGACTCATGCATATCGCTCTATTTGTTTGTAATATGTTTCCAGCCAGGAAACTCACTTAAAACCAAAATCACCATGTAAGGGAAAGGACTGAAACTGCTGATGTGTAGGGTTTCGATGACTGCAGTTTTGTGATCCCTGGGAGGACTACATGATACTGTAGTGTGTGTGTGTGTGTGTGTGTGTGTGTGTGTGTGTGTGTGTGTGTGTGTATGTGTGTGTGTATGTGCGTGTGTGTGTATGTGCGTGTGTGTATATGTGCGTGTGTGTGTGTGTGTTTCACCTTGGCTGCCTGTGGAGAGCAGGCGATGTGAACTGTGCTGGGTTTCACCCCGTTTGACTTCGGTCTCTTACAAAGTGCAAAACGGCTCTTGCGTCGGCCTCGGTCCCCGTTGGGCAGAGAGCCATTGTACCTGCACACACACAAACATAAACACACAAAACAATAGGGCATTATTGTCTGAGCAGTCGTATAACACACTGAAAAAATTGTGGAAAATGCTTGAGACATTTTGGTGCACTCCCTCCATGCCCCTAAGACTATATGCACACACACAAACTGCAGCCTAGACTTTTCATACATGCTTTTTAACAAAAGCACATCATGTCCCCATAAACAACAAAGCCCTCCAAACAAACCCCCTGAAAGGCTGAGAAAATAAACACACAAAGAGACTCCTTTAGCCTGATGCATGGCTGAGGAAAAGGAGAATAAACAGAGGCGTTCCCTCTAACAGAAAGGAGTCTCTGTGACTCCCGACAGCACCGTGACTGAGCTGTTGTGTCTCTGCGAGTGTGTCTGAGTGAGTGAGTGTGTTCCTAAATATCCTAGAAAACATCCAGAAAACATTCGTTACTTTTCTGTATATTAACAGTTTGTTTCTGACTTAAAGGGTAACTTTGGTATTTTGCAACCTGGACCTTATTTTCCCATGTTTTTGTGTTTAACTGACTAATAGGAACAACAATGTCTGAAATTGGTCCAGCATTGAGGGAGAGCGCTGTAGACAGCAGCTGCTCAACAAGCTGCAATGTGGTGCTATTGGGGCAAGCTGGCACCGTCATTCACGTCCACTAAAAGAGCTTGTTTTTGCCGGGACAGCCTCTGATTGTTATTATGTCTGACATTATGGAAAGAGTCTCGCTGAAGGAGAAGTTTCGTTCTGAAATCTGGCGAGGTGACATGTTACTGGAAGACAACGAATAGTGGAATACATCCATGGTGTAAACACAAGTGTTTGTTGTTGGAGTACAGAAAGCGTAGCTCAGTGTTATCTAAAAGATTTTCAATGTCATGGCTGGATATTTAGATGATTTCCACAATGTGGAGGAGGTCTTTGAATTATTTATTTGAGCCAGAGTAAACGGATATTCAGGTTTCACAACGAGACTTCTCCTTGAGCGGGACTTGGACACAATAACAAACAGGCCGAATCAAGAGAAAGGTAAGAAAAACGTTTTATTTCTCTGTAGGGACACTTATAAAAATAATCTGAGCCAGTCAGTGACAAAAACAAGCACTTTTAGTGAACGTAATGTTATACTGACGCTGCTCACTTGCCCTCACAGCTGGTTTTGCGGCTGCCATCTTCAGCATTATCCCTCCATACTGGACCAATTTCAAAAATTGTCACTTAGACACAAAAACATGGAAAAATAGGGTCCAGGTTAAAAAATACCAAAGTTACCCTTCAAACTGACCCGTCTGCAGCGGATGCATTACAGTAGAAAAGCGGTTCATCCCTCCTAAAAAAGTGTCATTCTTAAAAATCAAGATATCTCGTTTAACATTGTACTCATTGACAACAACAATATTAAGCGATTGACAAAAGCAAAATTAGTGGCTAGGTCAAAGCGATGAAATAAAAGTTTGCTGAAGCAGCCAGTGATTTAAGCACCGCACCTGTACTTTGGGTTGCTAGGTATAAATGTGAAACACATCAGTTGCTGTGAAACACATTGGTTGCTGTCAAACAGCGAGCACACCCAGGTTACACAAGGTTTTATTCTTTATTGCACACACGTGTTTCAGATAATAAGCCATTACCAGTGTGCAGTGATATTCAGAACAGAACCACAGCTTTATAAACATCACCACATGCATAAACACCGCTCGCCACTTTAACATTGTTATGACATCCAGAAGCCACAGAAGTTATGGACTCCTCCGGCTTCACTGTAGCTTTACTTTACTGCAAGAAATGCAAAGTGATAACTCAAGAAATACACAAAGATTAAATTGCTTCCTGCAGCTTTTTGCTTTGCCACAAATTTAGCAGTTTTCACCTGTTTGTTATCTTTCATTTGCTTTTATTTCTTTTTTCTAAAGCCAGTAATTCTAACTGTTGTTATCATGTAAGAGAACAGAAAAGAACAATATTTCTTGACTTCCAGAGCATGTATCATTACCCAGCACTTTTTAAAACCGACGTTTAAGAACTTTTCAGAACATTTCCATGAAAACAGGAAGCCAGTGGTAAACTTAACAAATACTGGAAAACACAGCGGCAAGGTCAAAATAGTAGCCTACTCCTAAGAAATAGTCACAGTCGCAGGTTAAGCACATACAGATTTCAAGGGTTCATCATCTTAAACCATGACTGCAAATGAAGCCGGATCTGTCGCTGGAGTCTGAGCTAAAGAAGTTTCTGTGAACCTGCATGGTTTTGTCTGATGTTGTGCAGAATCCAACCCGGTGGCACCAATGACAAGCATTCAGAATAACTATATAGAAATAGCCAATGTTCGCACTGATGGTCTCATTTACTTATGTAGGTCATATAGAGGCATCAGCATCACATTGAGACGGTTTCATAACCAGTTAAACGTTCCTCAAAGTAACTTTAAAGTAGGTAAACATGAATAAGCAAGAACAAAAGAAAACGCTGTGACAAGCCATGCTGTATAGGACGTCAGCACAGCTGGAACGTGTCTTCGACCAATCAAGACTCTTGAAATGAAACCACCCATTGAATCCAGTGCAGACGGCACAGACAGGTTGTAAGGATGCCCAGCCTACGGCTAAATGTTTCTCTGAGAGAGCAGATCTGCTGGGATCAAACAACGTTGTGAGGGTTTATGAGTAACCATGGTGAGAGAACAGAGCCAACGTTTGGGAAGAGTAACCATGGCAAGAGCGTAACCATGGTGAAGTTTAGCCCGTATCCGGAGAGAGAGAGGGCAGGGCAGTCTGCTGGAGAGAGCTCAAAGTGTTGCTGGCAGTTCAAACCCAGGGTTGCCATGGGTAGCAGTAATGTGTGAGTGTACTTACATGTATCCAAATACTCTCAAAACAATGGCCAACTACAAGTTAGTGTGTGTTAATGTGTGTATACAGGTTGTTCCTACAGCGAGGCGGGAAGGACCAGAGTTAGGAAAAAATTAGTCTGTGTGTGCAGACACATACGATATTCTTCATGTGTGCATGTGTTCCCTCCAAACAGCAGTAAACTAGAGCTCAGTGTGCAGCAACAAGCTACCACTTACACAGTAAACCTATAAAAACATAAAGACAGGTCGTGAGTAATTACTGCCTATGGCTGAGTCCCTCTCTGCGTCTCTGTTTACATGTGTTAACATTACAAAGGTTATTACACTAAAGGCACAGACGTACAAGTTTATTTTTTTTAAACCAACAGTGTATAGAAACATCAAAGTTACAAAACAGATAGTAAATGAGAAGATAGATGTTGAAATTTGTCTTAGTGCCAAACTAAATACATGGTGTGGGAGGGAGAGAATATTTCTTTCAGTGAGCTCCATCTCCACATGTGAATATATATCCGTCTTACACATGCCACGTCTTCTGCACGCTCAAATCCGTTGTTGTCAATATAGACGTGCAGAATACACTCAAATGGGAGAGCGACGACGTCACGGTGTGCAAGCGTTCCCAAGCACCTACTTTTCGAGGCGCGATAGCTGCGCCCCGAGATAAAAATAGGAAGTGTCTTGAAGGTAACCCGCAAATTTGGAAAAATCTCGCGAGATGGTTAAGGTTAGACATTGATCTCTAATAGGTAAGTTTAGGCATTGACCTTGAATAGTTAATTAGGCATTGATCTCGAATAGTTAAGGTTAGGATAGGTCGTCGGGCAGCGAATATTGCAAGAGTTTTTGCAAGTTTTTGCAGATCTCAGATCAGATTTCGCAATTTTCCGGTTACCTTCTGGACACGACCATAAAAATACTTCAACTTTTGGAGCGCTGCAGCGCATGTCATGTGACGAGGAACAACCAATCACATTCGGCAGATATATTTTCTTTCTTCCATAAATATCAGTCTACGGTAAATATATGGAGGAGTGGTTTAGTGCAGGGCTACCCAGAGCTTCACATCTGTCCCACGGACTATTTTACTTGCTTCTTCCTTTCTGTTAAACAGTTGTTTTAAACATTTTCCACGTGTTTTAGACGCGGCATGTATACGGCCCCTTAGAAATGAACAATATTCTGCCGATGCAACATGTAAAGCATGATCGGCCAATGCACTTGAGGTCCAAGGCATACATGAAAAATGCATTACTGTGTTGATACAGAATCACACACGAACTGTATAGTATACAGACAGACAGAGATGGATTTGGAGGGACTGCAGTGTATCAGTGAAAAGCCACATGGATGTCCAGTACGCCCGCCTGTAAACAGACTGTCCCCAGAGACACTGCAGCATTCCTCCGGATTAGGCCATTAGCATCACCGGGCTTCAAACATGGTAATGTTGGTATGGGGTTAGCGACGAGGCCAGACACAACACTGCGCTATGTGTTGATGGGGTTCTCCATTAGCATTTGCATTTGCGAGCCTGTTCTTGGTCACACGGGAGGCTCAATTAAATCCCTGCACTTGTTTCAGCCTGCTGGGAGAGCCAGATGGGTGGAGTTCACCACAGCTGAGCCGTTTAATTTGCACAGTTATGAAAGCAAGTAATTTACCACGGTAGAGTGCAGGAATGAGTCCTAAAACCCAGAAATGAGTTTGCATTTAAGCACTTCCGCTTCCCTCGTCTGGAAGTTTTTTTTTTGAGAGGGCTTTTAGTTAGATGCCTAAAATAAGGTCTGTGGTTAAAACAAGCTGAAGAGATTTTAATGTTTTGTTCCACGACATAACATACATACGTTGGCTTTACATCTCAAACGATCTACTCGCACAGTAGGAGTAGGAAGTACAACAACATTTCCAGCTTTGCTTGCAGCGCAGTGTGTGACTACTCATGTCAAACAGCTACAAGTGCCCCTGTTGACCTTTTAAAAAGCGTGGCCTGGCCTAGAATAAAAAAATTAGGAGCGGAAAAAGCAGAGCATAACGGAAAACAGGGGTTCTCCCTTGTAAAGGCATGGAGCTGCGTTTACTGCTCCGCGCTGCGTTTTTCCACTAGGGAAAATTTCCACGGTCATCTCCCTGACAATACACCGCTTCAGCAGCACAACCCAGAACAACAAGCTGTGAGTCAGCTGTGAGACCAACTGTGTGCGAGAGACATGAAAAATGTGTGTGTTGTACGTGCACTAGAAAGTGTGTGTGTGTGTGTTTATGTGTATGTAAGGAGTCTTTCCGACATCTGCATTCCTCTGTGGAGTGGGCAGGGACGGGGAGTGGAGTGGAATAGCCCTTTGGGGAATAAACAGGAGACAGACAGATAAAGGAAGTCCTTCACTGTCAGTTGTTATTGGAGAAAGTGTGTGTGTGGACACTTATATGTCTTCCACGCTGATGCAGGGTGCGGTGGAAGGTTTTTCCTACAGCTGAGCATGTGGACTTGAGTCAAAACAAATCTCTGGAGGAGGAGATTTTAACACGGCGTTAACGATGAGTATCCGGTGCTGCTCATTCAGCCAAAATTGATCTCATCTTGTAATTATTTCAAGGGTTAATCTCCAAAAACATTAAATTCTAACTCTTCAACAACCCTATCTGTGCATGGCCCTGAGCAACCGGACAAAAATATCACAATTGTTTATGTGGTTTTCTGGAGAGGCATTTCCGTTTTATCGCCGCATTTGTTCACATCAACTGAATCATTCAGGAGGCGTCATCTGCTGAGCTTGTTAGAAAAATATCAGCAAGTTTATTGACCAATCAACGTGCGTCTAAATCCTGACTGTATATTCCCACAGGACACTCTGTCTTTCACCACCGCAACAGCTCAAGTCTTTTTCTCTCTGCCACCATTATTTCCATTGTTCTTAAGTTATGATTATCTCTTTAATTAGTGTTCTGACTGTGCATCTGTACCGCTGTAATTTAGGCTTTACTGTGCCTTAAAGGAGCTTTGTTTTCTTATAAACATAAATTATGCTTGCATTTAATATTTCTTACCAAAACACATTGTGTGTAAACTTGAGGTCAAACAAATAAATCCATTTCCTACCACAAAGCCAATTCTTTGAATATTTTTAGATCAGAAATTGAGCACAGTAAGCACATTCATTGCTTCACTTCTTCATGTGTTACCTCCACTGTCAATCAGTCTGATACAGTGAAACCAGCAAGGAGTGTGTACTGCGTCCTTTGTGTGATTCGCACATTTTGGATAGGACATTAGGATGCATTAACAGGTGTCTACTGGGTGTTAAGATGTAATTTCTTGTTGCTTACCCCAGCACAATGAGCTCTCCATACTTCACTGGCACTTTGGTGGAGGCGGTGGTGGAGATGTTTTCCTGCTCCGGGGAGTACATTGGGCACGGCTGATTGAGGTTTGGAGTAGGAGGGGAGGCGAGATGGGCGAGCTCCCACAGAGTGAGGGACATAGGAAGGGGAAAGGAGGGGAAGGGAGGGGAAGGGAGGAGGAGGAGGTGCTGATTGAATGGAGCACGGGGGGGAAAGGAGGAGAAGGAAGGGGAAGGGTCAGCTAAGCCTCAGCTCCACCCTCTCATGCTTCATGCGTCCGTCTCTCGCAGCACCACTCGCCCTGCCCTGCAGAGTGACAAAGAGAGGATCAACACAATGATTAGAGGGTTTACTCAAGTTAGTGGAAGAAGCAGCATCCAAATGCAATTTCTATCTTAAAATTTGAGTTCATGCATGTGGATGGCGCTCACGATTACTCATGACAACAAAGATCCCACTCGCTTTTTGAGCAATTTCTAGCTCCTGTGTGTAAATATCCCAGTTTTAGTCCTAGCGGTACGCATCTTTTGATCAGGGTTGTCAAAGTAAAAAATGGGATAACACAAATTTGTTTTAATGCCATTAATTTCATTAACGCAATCGATCTTTCGGAGGTTATAGCGGGAGGTTTTAAAGCTAGAGTGAAGATACTGGCATCATATGAAACTAGGAAAACGAGGAAAACACTTGAAGGCTCACACAGCCTAGTTTTAGAGTCACTATAAATGGCTAAAATTGCTCAGTAAGTACAAATGTAAAATACACCCCCCACACACACACTTCACACCTCCAAAGATTGTATTGCAAAGTTTCAAATCAAAAGGCCTTCATCAGAGCATCGGGGACATGACTAAGGTCGGGGAGTACAGTGGAGCATGTGGCTTATTCTTCATGCTGAGTGAGGTGGGTGTCGGTAAATGCTGACTTCAGAGAATGAGTCAAAACACACACACAGCTTTCTGAATAAACAGGAAATCACGGCGAGGAGCAGAGAAAGAGAGCATGTGTGAGAAAAGAAGGCATGAATGCAGTCTCACGCATTGACCATGAGACTTTTCACACACACTCATGCCACACGTCCAATTCCTTACGCAGAGAAAAACTAATTTATATCTGTTAATAGGGGTGGGGGAAAAAAATCGATTCAAATATGTATATAGTCTGCGTGTATACAACCTGCACCCTCACATGTTAAATCCAAAGTGGCAAACACTACACATCCAGTAAAGTAGCTACACATCACGGCTAAAGCTGCATGCTAACTCTGTCATGGAAAGGGAACGTTATCGTATCGCGGTAACGTGCGGTCAAGCCAGCCGTCACTCTCATCTCCGTGGTCAAATGTCCTGTTACTGAACGACACTCCTAATTCATCAGCTGATACAATTTGCTGTTTGTTTCAAGTCAGTTACTTTTCTCTTTTATGTGAAATAAATCACTTCATGTTTTTAACTTTTTGCTGTTTTGTTTTCAAGTCTTATTTGTGCTTTTACTTTTATGCTGCCGTCTTGGCCAGGACTCCCTCTGGAGAGATTTTAAATCTAAAATGGGACTATCCTGGAAAATAAAAGTTAAATTAAAAGAATAAAAAAATAGACCTATAAATGCTTTAACATTGTGAATATGGCTGCTGTACCTGATGAGAGAAAGGAAAGGATGGACTTCCTGTTACAACGAGATAAGGAGATCACTGGTTCAAGTTAAACTCATGACCTTTCTTGCTTCCTCCATTCTCTTGACAAAAAAAGCTGAATGCTAAGCAATCTTTCAAAACAAGAGCAGAACAGAAATAATAACATCACTTCACTTCCAGGCAGTGCTCCTCATATGGAGGCAGAATATTTCTCCTACAATTCCCAGAGTGCCTTGCAAAGCCACACATGAATAAAGCATAGGAAGCAAAGTGTTTTGATGATGAGCGGGGATGGGCGGCTTTAATCCTAAACACTGAAGATACAGTCCCATTACACCGAGTGGGAGAAGTTCATACAGAGGCCTTCCAAGTGAATACTTCAGACACAATGTCAGACTGTCAGTACTACCAAACATGTATCAGATATCTTCTAACTGGCCTGTTTTAAAGGGTTATTGTCCTACCTGCTCATGATGCATCCTTACAATCATCCAGACTGTTTCACTGCCTCACACTTGAAGAAGTAACACTTTGAGTTATAACTCACATCCCGATATCTCACTCCAAAAGTGTTAATAGATCTATCTTTAGTGCATCGCACCACAGCGTCAGTATAGCTGTGAATTTATAATCAGCTTCTTCACACACAGTGAAGAGGGAGAGAAGAGGGTGGAGGTGAAACAGTGGTGGCGCCGTAGACTGTATATAAGAAGTGATTAGTCACCGTGACGTCACCCAACGGTTTGTGGACTACGGATTTGACTCGAGTTCGGCATCTTGGTTTTTGGAACCAGAAGTGACACGAGAGGGTGGAGCTAAGTACAACCAAACACTGAATAAGACCTTTTTAGACGACCAAAATGTTACAACTAACTTCCATGAACTGAAAACGGACGTCAAGTATCAACCTTTTATTATATAAACTATCAACCTCTTAACAGTCCGGCTGCTATTCTGTCTTCAGAGTTTGTAGCGGGCTCAGTTTTAAAGCTATAGAGTGAAGATACTGTTTCATATAAAACTAGAAAACCTAAGGAATCAACTGGTACCAACCATGCCATGTTAGCTTGTTGGGAAGAACGCTATATAACGCTCCAAATTGACGCTAAATTTTGCAGAGGAAAAACTAACACCATTTTCAAAAGGGGTCCCTTGACTTCTGACCTCAAGATATGTGAATGTAAACTCTGAGATGGACAGAGTAAAAACTGTATCTTATAAGATAAAACAGATGTTGACAAACAGCATAATTTGCAGTTGAACAAAAGTAACAAATCACAATATATCTTATCGCAATACTCAGCATATCGCAAATATGATCGTATTGTGACTTAAGTATCGTGATAATATCGTATCGTGGAGCCTCTGGTGATTCCCACGCCTACTGTGAAAGGGTTCAAAGGGACAACTCCCAGACCGGACAACGCCGTGGTAGCGACCTGTCAATCACAAGGTAGCCACGCCCTAAAGCATCCCCTGCTTTATGGTCTATCTGACGCTAAATGGGACCATCATTTACTAAATGAACATCATGCTGTATTGAAGAAGACTTGAAACTAGCGATTGAGACCATAAACTCATGTTTACAATGTTTACTGAGGTAATAAATCAAGTGAGAAGTAGGCTCATTTTCTCATAGACTTCTATACAATCAGTCTTCTTTTTTTAAACTAGAGGAGTCGCCCCCTGCTGGCTAATAGAAAGAAAAAAAATGCACATTTAAGGTACTTCCACATTGGCGCCTGGGTGGCACAGACAGAATTCACACCAGGGTTCAACACATTTAAATTAAGCACTTCTTGTTGACATTTTTAGTTCAGCAGGTGGTAAATCTTCTCAGCCTTTTCTGAGGTCGGGGAGGAGGAGGAGGAGGAGGAGGGATGTTTTATTCTGGATGGAGGCAACAAAAGCAAAATGGAGGACATGTAAGAGAGCGCAGGAAGAAGAGGGGGAGGTGAAGATGGGTGTGTCTGAACTGCAAAACTGGATGTAAGCCTCAGCCCCACCTGCTCCCCTGACAGAAGGGGTTAATCCCACATCCTCACACACACACATGCAGCATTGTCAGTGCATACTAAAGCACTATGCTCTTAACATGTAAAATCCTCTCTGCACACTCACATGTGCACACACGCTCAGTAAGTGTCGAGGGAGCTGTTGGCTGCCAGGAATCGATTTATACCTATGGATCCAGACACTGAGGACCAAAAGAAGCATAGCGTGCGGTGGGTCCTGTTATTGAACACACGCTGTATTATCGTCCTGTCTAAACTCTCCTGTTATCAAGAACTCAACAAAAACAGCAGCAGCCTCTCCAGAGTCCCCCTCATTCTCTCATTCTTCAATCACAGTTCATGCTTTCTCCTGTGTGGCTCAAAGACGTCAACTCTCCCAAGCCCAGTCTCCCTGGAAATAATGCTCATACTCTCGGACATTATTCTGTACAGCATCGTATATAAAGCAGACAGAAGTATGGTGAACGTTAGACTCTGACATCAGAGACGGGGACTTCCATTGTACTAATGATGTCTGTTTTATATTCAAAGCTCCGCTAAACAACACCGAGCATGCAGAAGGAGCAAGAACAACTTTGAGTGACAGATTTACTTCCTTTTAGGGATGCTAATTTTGAATTTTTTTCTAACCAATAACTGACCATCGTTAACCGATAATTAACTGACAAGATCAGTGCGTTGCATGCAGCGTTGCGCCAGCTGCAGTGTACATACGGTCTGTCAGCGAAGGCGTAACGTTAGCGAGTGTCCAGAAGACCGTATGTGTGGTGGCGGTGAGTGTGGGGTTGTCGGTGGCATTGTAGCTGTGAACGTAGCAGTGCAGTGTGTGTACAGTTTATTTTGGTGGTGAATAAATGCTACACCTCTTTCATACATCCATGCTCAAGACCCGAGCCAACTTCCTGTAGGAAACAAAGATTTTTTCTATGGAAAGACCCCCACACTTCCCACTTTGTTTTTGAAATCCTCCCTATTTTTGAGGTCTCAAGGTTGGCAAGTATGATCCGGGTACTTAGAGTGCACTGCATTTTGCCATACTTCTCAGTGTAAATGCACTTATGCACTCAAAATAGTAAGAGTAAGAACAGAAGTACGCAAATTGAGACTCTACTTACTAAACTTAAGCCGAGAAATAACCATGTCAACTGTTTTAATAAGGCTTTCTTTGAGGAAATACATGCATTTCAAATTATTGATCATTAAAATGGCTGAGGTATTTGTTTAAACTGGCATTCCTAGCACATGTGTTATATGCATGGGCGTATGTATATAATTTTTTAAGTGTGTGTGTGTGTGTGTGTGTGTGTGTGTGTGTGTGTGACTAAGCTCCCGGCCTCTGCAGCTCTGCATGACACACAGCTCGGTGTGGCTGCATGCCAACTGCTGCTTAGCTACCGAGACACACAGTCCTACAACAATAGATCTGGAGCTCGGTGAGACTGACTTTGCAGGGCTGAGGTCAGGGATTGTAACAGCGTGCTGCTGACAGCAGGAACAGCAAACTCACACTTTCAAAAGCCATCGTAAAAACTTAACTGCAAGGAGGCACGAATGACACCTGCCACTCCCACTGGCTGCCAACAGAGCACGACCAAAACAGATGTACATGCACACAGGCAGCAAACGCGCATAAATATGTCTTCATGTTAACACGGAAGCAGCGCAACAGCTGCACTTTTTTATGCGTTGCATGTCAAACTCTCCTATTTAGCGTACATGTGTGTGCCAAAGGAAACAGACCTGGTATCAATCGATCGGGTCACACACAAAGTTCACAGAGTTCTCCGCAAGATTTGCATTCACGTTGAGTTAAAAGGTGTGTAATGCTTGATGTGGTATGTCAAAAGGGTGACACACTTTCAGGATCGCAAGGCTCTGTGGAAACAAACAACTCAACCAAGACGCAGCGTTTCTTTGCTGGTAGATCATTTCACCAAAATGGGTCAGAAGATCCTCTAATAGGGTCACGGACAAAGAGGAACTCATAGAGGGAATTACTGAATGGGGTTTACTAATCTGCTAAATCTAAAAGGTAGGTCCTGATTCATAACCAGCCAAGAACCACTGGTGCTAAGGACTTGAGGCTTAAGGCCCAGACACACCAAGCCAACATCAAAGAATAGCGTTGATGAAGGCCAACTGTTGCGTTGCCTCACGTAGCCTTTGTCTCGGCCAAGCAGTTGCACTTGAACACACCGCAAAGACTACAACCAACCAGTTAGCACATACCTTCTGTGACTCAAAAAGGGAAACAGGAAGACCGAGGACGGCGGATATACAAGCTGTTGTTATGATACGTACATGAAACAAAGCGCCGTTTGCCGACCATTTTCCCACTACTCTCACTCACCACTTAGCTTCATTCCAGCCGGCCATGTCGCTGTGAAAATATCTGTGTATTGGAATGATCAAATGAGATGAAGATGAACAATGAGAAGAGCCCTCTGTGTTTTTCTTCTTGACTTTACTCGTTGGCTGCTTCCCTCACTTCTGTTTCTCGTCGTGCACTGATTCGCTTAATCTGAACATCCAATCAGAGTGGTTTCTCCCAACATGCTGAAACGGCCGAAAAACCTCCGACACGGACAGACGATCACCGACGGCCCCAAACTGTCCAAAGGCCGATATCAAAATAATGAAATATGCCAATTTCAATTTCCCAGAGCATAAGACCACAAGCTATAGTTTCTGATTTCTGCACCTGCTTTTGAATTTGCTTCACTGGAACACAGCAGATAGATATCTATTGCTGTATATACCGTATATATTGTGATGTTTTTGTCTAATGTTGTTTTATTGCACTAGTTGTTTTTGTGTTCTAATGTCTTGTATTGACTTGCTTCTGACGCTGCCTCTTGGTCAGGTCGTCATTGTAAATGTAAATTGGTTCTCAATTTACTTTAAATAAAGGTAAAATAAAAAATAAAGATGGTGAATTCCACTTGCTTGTTTTGTCCAACCAATGGTCTAACCCAAAGATATCCAGTTTTATCATATATGACAAAGAAAAGTCTGGGGATATTTGGCATTTTTGCTTAAAAATTCATCAAATATTTAAGAGCGTTTAATATAAACTGATAAAAAACTGTGGCAAACAGGGCCAAACAAAGAGGAAGCCCACACCAGGCACCAGGTCAGGGTAGAAAAGAAAACCAGGACCTCCAACACAGTCTCACATCTTCATTACTGGAAAGTGGTAATGATACCCTCCTGGTAAAGTGGGTCATCAGATCAATAAATAATAGCAGATGCCTGGCATAGACTCAGAGAGGACGATGTTTCTTGTTTTCTGGAGCCATTTAATATGAAGCACGCCTGCTACGTGCAAACACAACAAACTGGACTTCATAATATTGTAAAATTGTATATAATAATAGTAAAACACTACACTTACCAAGTTGCAGGTGTACGATTTATTAGTCTAATAATAAATAAAAATTCTGTTAATTTTGAAGATTTTTTACCAAGTTGCTAGTGTATGATTTTTATTATTTTAATAATAAATAAAAAAATCTGTTAATTTTGAAAAAAAATACCAAGTTGCTGGTGTACAATTTATTACTTTAATAATAAATAAAAAATTTTATAAATAAAATACAAATTTGTATTAATTTGTTTCATTTTGTTTTACAAAGTTGAGAAAACAATGTTAAAGTCAAACCTGATGTTGCCTTACACATAAAAGATTGATCCCACATCCACACAGTGAGGCATACAGTTTATCAATTAAACACCGGTATCGGATCGGTACTCGGTATCGGCCGATACCCAAAGCCCACGTATCGCTATCGGTACTTAAAAAGTCGGATCGGTGCATCTCTAGTTATAAACTCACTGTTTCTGTGTTTTGTTATGACACTCTGAGCGACTGATATTCTGCCTGCTGGGCTAAAACAATGTATCAATACAATGTAGGCTGAAAGTGGGTGACAGTTACGGGTGTGTACAAAAAGGAGAAACCTAAGGGAAGAAAGCCATTATCTGATCTTCTTACTTGTGGCTGCTGTGATCTTTGTCGAGGCCCTTCATCAAGAAGGTCATCAGATAGCTAATTGTCCCGGTATTACTGGCTCTAAACCACATCCTCAAACACTCCGAGGCTTTTAGGCGTTTCTCACCCTTCATGTTCCCTGCGAGCGCGAGGCTTTGAGCTCCCCAGCTGTTCCATGCTGAGCAGCACAATCACACGTCTTCTTCAAAAAGCTTACAGAAACTATTTTCCAAAAAACAGAAAGTCTCTCTTCGCCTTTCCCTCCTCTTCATTCTTTTCATCTTTTCATCCCTCCTGACAAATGGTTCGTTCCCTTTATCACAGATAGATGGGGGGCTTTTAACTTCTTAGTGGTATGCACAAAACCAATATACCTCTATACTGCACCACTGTACACCTCACATTACAGATGAGGCGCTCGGTTCGAGGTAGCAGTCCCCGATAAAGTTACAAAAGTGCTAAAGCCAAGTCAAGTGCAGCCACACAGCAGGATGCCACCTGTGACATAACACAAGTTTTCAAACTGTAAGGCGCTTCTCCCAACACTGACACACACTTTTCTATATTCAGGGTGACTTACACTTTCCGAAGATATATTTATCACCGATGTCTATTGTGAGCAAACATCTATATATCCGCTTAGAAATTATAGAAACATGACGCTCCTCATAAGTCCAGAACTTGCCCGAGAAATATCACGTTTTTAAGTTTTCTTCAGTATCAAAGTAATCCAGTGAAAGTTGCCTGTACATCCATGGGTACATTGCAAACAGGAACTGCTGAAAGCTAATTCGGCATACTTTTAATGGCACAAAAGTAGAGTTTAAGGGATTGATAAAAGACATTATTCACGTGGAAGGCGAGTGAGGTTCATGTCTACTTGAAAGCCAATATCTGCTATACTGATGTGTGCTTATATTAGGACTGAGATAAAAATACACCACCAGTTACAATTCTTGTTCATTTTAGTGCTGAAAAGATTAGTCAATTAATCAATTAGCAGAACTTGAGAAAATTAATAGACAAAAATTTTAATAAGGTACTGAAGGGCTACCCTTGGGCTCTTTTGTGATATTTTATAGATTCATTAAAAAAAAAAAATCAACAGATCAATCATGAGAATAATCGCCAGTTGTCAGTCATTTAGTCGAAGCATTATGATATTACTTTGCTACTTCAGAGAGACAGTGGGTGTTAGCCTACCTTCCAGTATAATGTATTAAGATGCTGTAATGGTAAAGGCAGTCGTGTTACGTCAGCAACATACCTGCTTTCCATTTCAAGAGGTTGAGCCAAGCCTGATTGCATAAAGAATGGTTATATTACTGCACAGGGAAGTGGCCAAAACAAGGGGATTTTCCTATAAACAAAATAATGTAATTTAGCAAAATGTACAGGAACAGTATACAAACAGTTACTACTAATTAATTAATTCTTATGTTTGCCTCATCCATCTAAAATGTACTATACTATATATAAGTTCCATTAGGATTTAATTTCCTCCTATAGTTTTATTCTCATCTCCTTTGTCACTGTGTTTTTCTCACTCCAGTGCAGATATGTCTTATCTTTTCTTGTCTGCAGATGTGTATTATGTTTTTGTAAATTCTAATTTTACCTACACAAGTAATATTCTTCAACAGTGATTTATAGCCAGCATCAAGACAGGATACATATTTTAATATAAGTTACCCCCAATAGTAAATGTTTCTGATAAACAGGAAGCTGCGTCCCCGTAAATCCCAGCAACATACCAGCTAAAGCAAAGTAAATGGTCTGGTGGATGTTAAACAGGTTAAATGTGAACTACAGAGTAAATAAACGGTGTGGTAGGAGCGAGCGGGCTCAGCTGATCTACCTCAAAAGCTTTCTTTGTCAAAATACCCACTCCAGAAGGAACTCCAGCCCATTTAACCCGTGTCCTGTTTGGAGAGCAGTCCAAGTATTCCAGCTCAGCGGCAGAGAAAAAGCACATCCACGTGCTTGAACTCACGGCCTCGAGGAAAAAGAGGTGGTTGCTGCTCCAGTCAAACCTCAATCGAGCGGCAGTGAAAAGGTCTCTTGGGAGACATAACTGCAAGCATATTTCCGTTAAAAGAATATCCAATCCACTGAAATACAAATGTTTATATTTAACTTTAACTATAATGACAACATGCATTACAATCACCATATGATGTGTTGTCATGTGCATCCAAGCAAATCTCTATAGAACCATTCATTAGTACAAAAACATTTATAAAACAGGTCACACACACCCTTCTCAAGTGCCCAGGATAGGTCTTCTCTTCTGCTTTGATTTGTTCTTGATGTTAACGGAAAATTCTATAGCAACATACCAACTTGTTACAATGAGAAAAGTGTCTTACTTTAACACAATAAGTTGTATGTACTAATAACGGCAAAAATATGACGTAACAGGAAAATATTTAGGACTTTCCTCGACCAAAGAAACCCTTTGCTCAATGCTCATTTTTACTGAATAGAGCCTGAACGCATCATAATATAACCTCCGTTAACGACAGCAGTTAGCTCCGTTATTTAGTCAAGCAGGACTCGGCTGCCCACCGGCTGCCAACAGCTAACGGCGACTAGAAAGCATTAATGCCGATCTCCCGATCCCATCCCTAAAGATAACTCCTCATTTCAACTTCACAAATCAGCCATTCCTTGTCCATTGCGGGGCTTTCAAAGCGAGCAACAGGAATAAATAGAAACAGGATGTTCAACAACAAGTTCGGCTTTTAAAAAAAAAGTTTGATGCAGATGGCAGAGTAAAAAAAGAAGAAAAAAGCCTTGTGGATCTGGACATTAGTCATCTATTATAGGCTTGAAAGAAGGAAAGAGCATGAGACGAAAGGCTTCCTACAGTTTCTTGTAATGTCTTTCATTGTTTTCCAAATGGTGACTAAACCGGAGCATCGTGCCGCACATCATGCAGGAGGTTTTGCAGTTGTAGGAAAAGGGAGGACTGCTTGGTCTGACCATAAACCTCATCCTTGTGCTGTAAGTGGTGCTTGTCTAAAAAACAGTTTAAACACTCAAAGCTTGTGTTAACTCTACAAATGAAGTATTTTGGACATTTCCGTTTGAGTGTGGGAGGCTTTGTGTGTTCATTCGTAATCCAAGTGTAATGCATTTGTGCGTGCATTTGTGTGGGCGCGAGCTCGTTTCCAGACGCCCTGGGTCCGGTCTCCAGTGTGTAGAGTTGCACGGTCGGGTCAGCGGAGAGGGATTGGGTTTGCACACTGTGAAGATTAGACACTCGATGACTCGGAAACTGATCTGTGGGGTGGAGGGGGGGAGCTGGCAAACCTGACGCCAGATTCTCTTCCATCTTCCATCCCGCCTCTTATCCTTGGTCGAACTTGTCCAATCGATGAACGAGAACAGATGGCGTCGGCATTGCAGAACATGAAAAGAATGAAGAGGGACGGGAACATTTTTTGTGTGTAAGCATATTTGTCCTGAACTGAGGGGTTCCACTTCGCCAGTCTTGATTATTACGGTGGCGATCAAGACCTCTACATCACTACTTTTGATTCTTAAAACATCCCACTGTACCTGCAGTAAGTGGGCTGGCTGGATGACAACACACACTTTGAGACACAATCTAAAATCTGCCAGCGTTTCGCAAATGAGTGTCAATTTTCCAGCCTGCTCACAGCGGTGTGAATTAGATTTCAGAAAAAAAGGGCTCCAACACCTTTTCCATTTTTCACTGAATGTAAAGATTTCTATGTGTTTGATTAGATGTGTGCTGCGTTCCAACTGTAACTAGCTCATCATCTCTCTGTAGCTGGAGTCTCTTCTTTCATCTCTTTCATTTCCATTCACAGAAAAACTCTAATGTACCGTCTCAAAAATAAACCCACAATGTGTATTGGCACACATAAAGCATTTCCATCCAGAGGAACTATAAAAATCAACCGGGGAAAAAAATCACTGCTGATGCAATGTTATAGAAAAATTAATGTAGTGTGAATTAAATCTCCTGAAGCTCAGCTGGGTGTGTACACACACTGATAAGACTGCATTATCAATACAAGCCAGAGTGTGGTCTCCTCACTTGAGTTACTGAGCGACAATAGAAATATAATAATTTAGTGTTTCATGTGTGTGTGAGTGTGTATTCATGGTTTAAATATATCTTCATTTTGATATTTTACTGATCACTCTAAAGCTAGGGCTGTCAAAGTTCACACGTTTTTAACGCCACTAATTTCTTTAATGCATTAACACAACTTGCAATTTTTAGGTTGTAGCGGGCTCAGTTTTAAAGCTAAATGAAACTAGAAAATCTAAGGAATCCATTGGTACCAACCATGTCATACTAGCTTGTCAAGAAGGAGGTTAAATAACGCTCCAAACGTATGCTAAATTTAGGCGAGGAAAAACTGGCATGGCCATTTTCCAAGGGGTCCCTTGACCTCTGACCTCAAGATATGTGAATGAAAATGGGTTCTATGGGTACCCACGAGTCTCCCCTTTACAGACATGCCCACTTTATGATAATCACATGCAGTTTGGGGCAAGTCCTAGTCAAGTCAGCACACTGACACACCGACAGCTGTTGTTGCCTGTTGGGCTGCAGTTTGCCATGTTATGATTTGAGCATATTTTTTATACTAAATGCAGTACCTGTGAGGGTTTCTGGACAATATTTGGCATTGTTTTGTGTTGTTAATTGAATTCCAATTATACATATATACATACCTTTACATAAAGCAAGCACATTTGACCACTCCCATGTTTATAAGAACATTAAATACTTAACAAATCTCCCTTTAAGGTACATTTTGAACAGATAACACATCATTTGACAATCATGCTATTAATCACGATTAAATATTTGAATAGACTTACAGCCCTATTAACACAAACAGGGACATTTCTGTCTAGTCGTAGACGTATACATGCCTGTATCCGGTCTGCTCCAAAGTGACTTAGAGACAGCGTGTCGATGCACACACCAAGTCCCAATTCCCTGCCCACTCACAGGCACAGACACACACTTCTCATGTTCAACGGCCCCTGGAGGTGTTCTCCAGTGCGTCTCTGTGTGTGTGTGTGTGTGTGTGTGTGTGTGTGTGTGTGTGTGTGTGTGTGTGTGTGTGTGGTCCAATATTTACACCAAGATGGATGGAAACATACTGTATGCCAGAATCACATGAGACCCGTGACACACTGCTTCTTGAGAGGAAGGAAGAAATAACTGTGGGCACTCACACAACAGACGGACAGCCACAGCCAGTGTGACCTCCACATTTAACTTTCACCCCCGACAAGAAATGCAAACTCCTTTGTGGAACAATACGTAGAAAAAACTTTGGACTACATTACACAAAAACAGCAGAGCAGTAGTTGCAGTAGATCTACATAATACAAAGCTATCCTAAAAACCTGTGCAGAACCAGTATAATCAAATCTAAGATACAATCTGGAATAGGACTCCAACTAACGAGCAATAAATGCCCGTCAAAAGTTTCCAGAACCCGTGGTGACATCTTGTCTTGTCCCAAAGATACTCAGTTTTCTATTACAGAAGAGTAATTAAAACAAGATCACATTTGAGAAGCTGGAACCAGTGAACTGTTGCTTAAATAATTACTTAAACAATTGATCTAGATTAGACGACAACCAGAAAATTAATTGGCAGCTACTTTGACAATCAATTAATCGTTTGAGTCATTTTTTAAACAAAATGCGATGGACAATTTTCAACATTTTCTGACAATTTACAGACAAAACAATTAATCAATTAAAGAAAACATATAATCAGATTAATCAATGATGAAAATAATCCTTAGTTGCAAATCTAAATTAATCGATTATCAAAATAGTTGCTGATTCATTTTCTGTGGACTGACTGATCGATGACAGGCACCTCACACGTTTTCCACAGAAGAAAAGCTTAGTGAACTAGAAGATAATAAGTCTAGTCATCATATTTACTCCCTGCTGCACCTTATGGCCACCTAATCACCAGGATGATTTCGTTGCCGCCACCACATAAATACATCTGTCTTCACTGGGTTTGATTTTGTTTTGTTTGTGTGGATCATGAAAGTTGAGCAGCGCTGTGATTCGCTCTGGATGGTGAGAGTCTGCCAAATGTGAATAAACAGTAGACTTACAGTATGTGATGAACAACCTGCTTACTCAGGATGGTGCACACATGCTCTCTATCATGGCAAATAAAAAATTAATAAGCTTCAGCCCATCTGTCATTTTTTTAATCACCCTTTTTACGGAAACGTATTACAAGACATGCACACTCTGTGGTGTCTGGGCTCTCTGGAGAAACCATTAGCCCACACTGGAGAGCGTATAAACTGCTACTCAAAGCAGACCACATCCCCATGTGCTGTTACCAACACACGGAGTCCACACAGACACTGAAGTGGTCGATATTAAGCCATGCTGAGCTACTTTTAAGAGGATCTTCCATAGCTGTGACTATGACTGGAAAAAAAGGAGTAGTCGGTAACAAGGCAGATTAGAATAATCCACTTGGGCTCGACGCCAAACACTTGACCTGAGGAAGCGTTGCCACAACAATGCTCACACTCATCAGCTATAAACAGCAAGGCATGAAATATGTGGAGCCGGGTCAGGAAAAGGACTTGAACATTAGAAACAAGGTGGGGAATGTAAACCCGAGCTGCGTTGTTGAAAGCAGATGTGAACATAGTGGAGACGGCATCAAAAGCCGTCGGGTCTCACGCTTAACAAAACCAACACATGCTGAAATATCCTGTAAACGCTTTCTAGGCAGCTGGAAAGCCAACACAAATCACACCTCTCTGACCAATGAACATCACGCGTCAACGCACCGATCCCCTTAATAAAAAGACACCTTTAACTTTAAAAGTATGCTAAGTGCACGAGGCAGGACCAGATCTTTCCCAGAGCACGACAGCACCATCCACGCCTCCTAAAAACAGCAGACTGGAGTCGGACCCTTCGGCGCCACATACCTGCTGAGAATTAAATTAACTCATCAAAACAAACTACCGGTTGCTCTGGAGTCTCCGAGACTGGTATGTCCGAAAGAATCCGGGATGCTGGACCAGTCCCACCAAAACAGGGTCCTCAGTTAGACTTGTGTGCATGCAGGGGTCAGCCGGTTTGGAGGCTCAGTGGACTAGGAGACGTGAAAAGAGGTGAATCTGACTCACAGCAAATGTGTCACGTCGTCCCAAAGTTTCCTTCTTGCAGCTGTTCGCTTTACTGAGTAATAAAAGCAGCTCTAGGAAAAGTATTAAAAACAGCGGCGGTGGTGGTTCCTGTTTTTATTTATTTTTTCTGTGAATAACTTGCGTGTGAATCAGACTTCCCAAAATCTAACTTAGGCTGCCTTAAATTAGAAAGAATTAGAATAAGCCTCAATAATTCTCAATAAAGTGGCTGAAACGGTAAACCTCAGGAAGTGGAAGGAAGGAATTAAACATAAGGGCCTCTAATCTGTAGAACAACAATAACTAATTCTTTAGACGTTTCCTGAAGACAGTCTTAGGTCATATCATTTATATAATGTTGCTATAATTTAGCCAGTTTCCCTGGAGTGTAATGGTAAATGAATGGACTTGCATTTATACAGCACTTTTGTAGTCTTCCGACCTTCAAAGCGCTTTACACTACATGTCAGCATTCACACACACATTCATACACTGATGACAGAGGCTGCCATGCAAGGTGCCAACCTGCCCATCAGGATCTAATCTAAATACTCATTCACACACCGATGGCTCAGCCTTCGGGAGCAATTTAAGTTAAGTATGTTGCTCAAGGACACTTCGACATGTGACTGGAGGAGCCGGGGATCGAACCACCGACCTTCCGATTGGTGGACGACCTGCTCTACTCTCTGAGCCACAGCCGCCCAAAATCATGTCTTTAGGGCTGAAACTAAACAACAAATATTTGTTCTGGTTAATTTATTGATCGTTTGGTCTGTAAAGTGTCAGAAAATAGTGAAAAATTATTCTGAATGTTGTTTTTTTTCCGACCAACAGTCCAACAACCAAAGATCCTTCAACTTACTATCACGTAAGGCTACGACAACCGGCAAATACTCACATTTGAAAAGCCACAACCAGTGAATACTTGGTATTTTTACTTAATAAATAAGTTAAAAGATGACTTAATATAGCTTCTCTCAATCATTTTATTTGACAGAAAGAGTAAGATGTAACATAAGCAGGGTCTGAAATTAGCACTCACCATCCGGGAACATTATTTGGTAGTGACGGGTCCGCCACTTTGGCGGACGGCCAATAAAGAATTGGTTCCTAGTTGCCCGATTCCTTAGAACAGCATGCCTCTGTGACCATCGATTCCTCTTACTGATGCTTACCGACAGTTATGCCAGTACTGATCTCCAACAGACTGTGCCACAATGTGTGGCCATCATGGCATGGTGAACTGCCAAAAAAAGTGAGTAACTGTTTCTTTCATTACAGTTTGATCATTCACGGGTGCTAAAATATAACTGGAAAAGTTACAGCAACTGTTTGTTTCTGTGGCACTTTATTAACTTTGTAACTAACTGTGTTTTTTTCAGTTTCCAGGGCAGAGCTGCAGTCTGTGCTTTGTCAGAGCAGCCTACTGGTTTTTCCTGTAAGCGGCGCTGGGAGGAGGCTAACCGATGACAGACGGCAGGGGAAGAAATAGGAGGTCCAGAGTTCGAATTACAGTCTCATCAATGATTCAGAGGGAAGAGACACAGACCGGCGTATGAGCACACAGACAACAAACAGCCCTGTTGGTGGACGTGCAACAAGGAGACACAAACCCATGCAATGTCTCGCACACCAAAAGATGCACAGAGATGCAGACTATAAGTATGGGGAAGCCTGTGTCGCAATCAAAAACTGAAATGTATGCAATGACAAATGTGAAATGCACTCAGACAACAACACAAGGACGTACTGGACATCTAAACATGGGTTCTATGGGTACCCACGAGTCTCCCCTTTACAGACATGCCCACTTTATTATAATCACATGCAGTTTTGGGCAAGTCATAGTCAAGTCAGCACACTGACACACTGACAGCTGTGAGGGTTTCTGGACAATATTTGTCATTGTTTTGTGTTGTTAATTGATTTCCAATAATAAATATATACATACCTTTACATAAACACAGCATATTTGTCAACTCCCATGTTGATAAGAGCATTAAATACTTGACAAATCTCCCTTTAAGGTACATTTTGAACAGATAAAAATTTGCGATTAATTAATCACGATTAATCATGGACAATCATGGGATAAATATTTTAATCTATTGACAGCCCTAAAATATATATATATATATACACACAATAGACATTTTTATAGCGTTTTGACGGTATACAGTATATTGTCATATGGCCCGGCCGTAATGGACAAGCAATCAAACACACACACCTTAATGCTTCTAGAGCCAAAAGCTATCTCCTGATTGTACAAATGTGACCTTCCTAGATGCATGATACAGCAGAGCAGAGTGTGTAGGGATCAGTGTGTGTGAGCTCAGAATGATTCATATGCATTCAGTAGAGAAAATTACACTCCCTATTTAAATTGCTGTTATTCACTTGAATACATATTTAGGGAATCTTTGCAGCGCTGTATAATTTAAATGATGAAACCTCATTACTGCAAGGTGTTATTGAGGTCAACATATGTCATTCGTTAGTCATACAATATAGCCACATCATGGCTGCTCAAATCATAACTACGAAGGGATGGGATACAAACACAGAGTTTACTGGAATACTGAGGCAGCGATGCAGCAGATATTCTCTCTTCTCTGAGCTGCTCTGCTTTCTGTCATCTTCAGCCTTTTGCTGGTTTATGTCTGTTTTACGTCAAAACGAAAAGCTCTGTATAATTCTATGACTGATTCCAGCTTTTCTGATGAATTATTATGTTTATTTTCCTCTTGTTTCACAGTTTTCATGGTGTTTTATAGACCATTTTCTTTGCAATACGTTGGAATCGCCTTTATGGTTATGACCCACTTCATGGGCAGAACGCTGTGATCGTAATGTGAGAAGCATTCCACTGCTCGCTTGCTTACTGCTTTCAACACCGAGGAACGAGTGCCAAGGACAGATGTAACCTGCAGCGCTGGTTAATCGTTTTTTTTATGGTATATAGCACCAAGCGTCATCGGGCTCACAGCAACGTAGGTGACTATAAACACAGGATTAGTTGAAATGATTTATGGAATCGTGCAACACAAACGTGAATGAGCGTGGTAGTATGGACGGAGATTAATTCTTAAACGGCCCTAAGACGTTTGTCTGGACAGAGATCCAGTATTGGTGTGGATGTAGCCTCAGGCTAGCTGTAGCTGGAAACAGTCAGGATGGAGGTCTGAAATGTCAAGAGTGACATCAGACAATTTTGTTCCCTCAAACATCAGGGGGAAAGTGTTTCCCACAGCTGCATGCTTCATGTTTCCTGTTTAGGTCCTTGCAGTGTTGGTGAAGGTTACATTTCTCTGGGGACTGAAAAGGGAGCGGTCTATGTAGGTCTAATTGTGCTGCACCTGGTCTTAGTTTGTAATCATTAGCCTCTTGTCCAGCCGGATGAGACAAGCTAGTGCTTGGTGCTGCTAGCACTGAGGCCTCAGTGGGGTTACTTTGGGTTTTGGCATTGCTTTCACCTCAGACTTCTGGCTCTATCTCCCGGACTTCTTTAAAATAAAACAGACTTGTATAAATAGATGTGACTGTCTAAACAAGAAGCTTCACATGTTATGCAATCGACTGCATTTCAGATCTACCGATTCTGTTTGTGTTTCACATCTCAGCAACTGTCTGTTGTCGCTGTGTTGAGCACAAGGACCCTCACGCACTTTAATTATTTAATGGATTTTCAGCAGCCCTGTCTTTTTACTGCATTCACAGAAACAGCAGCGCTCCCTGGGGAAGCCTCAACCAGTTACACACTCGACTGTTTGTGTGTGCATGTACACACACACACACACACAAGCTTCGTTTGAGACAGGAAGGTTGGAAAGTGATGCAGGAAATGGCAATCATGCATGATCAGAGGGGAGTTGATAATTACAGGTCTGTGTGTCTGAATGTCTGCAAGTGTGTGTGCGTGTGGAAAAGAGAAAAGTGTCAAATTATATCAGTGGTTTCGGGTGCAGTCGCCTGTATGAACTGCACAGCAAGGAAATAGAGAAAGAAACAAATAGAGGTGTTATCTTGAGAATCACACACTTTCTTGCTTTCACATTTCATGTTTAACCTCAAAAGGGCTTTCAGTTCCTGCTTGTAGAAGAAAAGGATTGCTGATATAAAGGAAATTAAGCTGAAGCGGGTTGTGGTTTGAGTCTGGGGCAGAGGTGTTGAACACACCCGAAACAGAGTGGTAAAAAATTAAGAAAGCAGTTTCTCAGGTGCCGAACAGCTCTTATTCAAAGTACGAACCACTTGATAGCTTTTGTCTAAATCTAGTTGGGTGGTAAAACAGGATGTCGGGTGGCTTCTGAGGTGTATGGATGCCTTCAAATGAACCTCGTGAACTTGTGTTTACAACAAGGGAAGTCGTGTACATGATAAGCTTGGCGTTCAAGTGGTTAAGTCGTGAACGCCGCTGACGACGTTTAGAAGCCACAGATGCTAATCTAGCATCTAGCAAGTGCAGCATATTGCAGCAAATGCAAAGCCATAATGACATAATGGGAATATCAATATTTTCCTCGGACATATTATACAATTACGAAGAAAATATATACGACTAAAATTACAATATATTAAGTTATTATGCACCGAAAAATTTCTTTCCATGGCCTCCGTCATTTCTGATAACGTCAACAAACATGTTGCCACTCGTGAACTCTGAGCTTTCAGAAACTTTCCACGAGGTCGTAAATACCACCAGAGGGGGGCGTTAATTTAATTAATCAGCTCCGATCGGCACTGAGGGAAACATGACACCCGGGTGGTGGACACGCTAATTTCCGCCCATTTTCTGGGGCGATGCTATGTGACGGCCGTTGAAGTCAATATAGAATACGTAAAATCAACAGGGATTTGGACAATTATTATAATTTATTAACGTACAAAACACACAATTAATATGCTCTCCTCAAAGCCACCAGACTCCGCTGAGAGAAACAGTCATTTTACCTCCCTGATCAGTGTAAAACACACTTCGTTCAAATAGAAACAAAATAAAACTCATCAAAACCGTCTTAGTAAGTCTTTCCATTGCACCAACAATCACCAGCTCTGGTTTGGTCCAAATAAACCCATAATTCACCGAGTTCAATATGGAAACAAACAGCCATTATATGTGCTCCTCAAAGCCACCAGACTCCATTGACAGAAACAGTCATTCCGACAATCACCAACTCTGGTTTGAGAGTTTGAAAGAGAGACTGAATAAATAACAAATATAAAAAGAAGAGGTAAGCATCGTAACATTTTCGCTGTTTGCTATCCCTGCTTCCAGTGCCCGGCCGGTGCATTCATGACGTCAACAGAAGGGTCAGTGCAACGGCATCGGCATACTTGCAGTGGGAAAGGAGTCTATCGCCTATTTTTAGAGATAATTTTGGTGGGAAAATGGTTTAAGAGAATTGTACCGAGCACTGTTCTGCCTCAAGCAACACTGTGGAAAAAAGGCTGGTGGTTTAAAGCCCCCCCCCCTCTTTCCTTCCCTACCTTGCAGAAACAAGGCCATAAAAACGTGCCCACTGTCTGACCCACTTTCCATGGCACACGTAATCTGCCTCCACAAACTTCAGCCTGTTTACCAGCCCAGCAAAGAGTAAGCCGGACCGGGAGGAGAATGCCAAGCTCTTCACACACAGCGGGAGGAAAGCTGACGCTCAGCTGTGCCGAAGATTACACCCGCGGATCCCCGCTGAGCTGAGAGGCCCTCCCTGATGAAACCGCACACTGCAGACACGTGCATGTAAAAAGATAAATGCAAACAATTACCAAAATAAAAGCCTCCTCTCATGACGAACATGCTGTTCACATTATTAAGGTTTTAAAAGGGTGTAAACACACGCGGTCGTTGGGCACGTTGTTGATTTGTTGGTTTGTATCTGAAACATACTCACTCAACACCAAGGTGTTAACCACCGACTGCTGGCATGATTGGTACGGCTTTCATATGTTTCCATTGAGTCAATACGCAATAAAAGTAGGTTACCATGCAATTCACACTTAGCTCAGTCTACAGAGCACAGCAGGTACAATATCAAGGCTAAAATGTTTTATTCATTTTTTCTCACAAATTAGTCATTTGTCACCTGCAATTAATTCCTACCCTCAAATTAGAGTATGTATATATACACAGTATAAATACAGTATATATCCATATCTAGATTTTGATTAGGAAAAACTGTCATGGTCATTTTCAAAGGGGTCCCTTGACCTCTGACCTCAAGATATGTGAATGAAAATGGGTTCCATGGGTACCCACGAGTCTCCCCTTTACAGACGTGCCCACTTTATGATAATCACATGCAGTTTGGGGCAAGTCATAGTCAAGTCAGCACACTGACACACTGACAGCTGTTGTTGCCTGTTGGGCTGCAGTTTGCCATGTTATGATTTGAGCATACTTATAATGCTAAATGCAGTACCTGTGAGGTTTCTGGACAATATTTGTCATTGTTTTGTGTTGTTAATTGATTTCTAATAATACATATTTACATAAAGCAAGCATATTTGCCCACTCCCATGTGGATAAGAGTATTAAATCCTTGTATTAGGGGCATTAAAGTGTGGGATGAGGTGTTGAGGGTTTTACAAGCTGTCACTGTCTTCTGATCTTACAACTATGATTTGGAAGGAAGTCATGCATGAAGAAGTGATGAATTATGAAAACTATATTTGATAACACATTCCTGTACTGCAATTTGCAACCTGTACTGCAGCATAGATTTAGCATATAATATTCCATCCTGAAATGGACATAAATGCAATAATAATGCTACTGAATTGAATCTTAAAGTAGTAAACTCTTTGAAAAACCATATTTTTTTGGACTGATAGGAAGCACTTTTGTAATTCTGTTTAGCGCTGCACCCTCTTAGTAGATTAATCGACTAATCGGTCGTTTTGATCTCAGTTGACTAAGATTTCTTTAGTAAATTAGTCTTTGTTATGCTGAATGACTTATTTCCAAGGAACTTATGAGCACATCTTTGGTACACACAAGATTTAAAGTTGTGTGATTCTTTGTGGAGAAACTCAGTTAAACAGATCTGCGTAATCGTATGAGTGTAGTCTACAAATGTCTTTGGTCGAGGACAGCCCTAATTCTGTAACAGTGTTTTCATGGTCCTACTGGATCAGAACAGCTTGTATGAGACCACACAAAGCTTTTGAGTGAAGTAAAAACATTTTAAAAATAATTGATGGAGTTTTTTGTTTGTGGACAGTAGTGAGTGATAAGAGCATCCAGCCCAGGCCCAGACTGGGAGGCCTCTCTGTGTCCCCACAGACCGAGTTACTAAGGATACAGACAGCACTGAGCCTCCATTAAGACATCAGAGCTCCCGTCTGACACCGTCGGCTCCGGTTTCCACCCCGAAACTGAGACTCTAAACCATGTTGGAGAACTCACACACACACACACACACACACACACACACACACACACACACACACACTCAGGCCTGCAGGCAACACACCCAAAGCAAATGTTCACACACAAACGACGTGCATGTGCAAACACTGTGTCCCCGGCCGGGCACTTCACACTAGAAGTTATCACCATTTAAAGGACTGTGAGAATGCAGACCTGAAATAGTCTGTACAAAAATATAGTAAAGACTCTTCAGCCTTCTTTATAAGAGGGCAGCACTGTTTTAGCAGGTATCAGTGTTGCAACTTGACTCTTATAGCTCTCTAAAACCAGATTCAGCTCGCTGTTATAGATCTGATATGGACCCTAAAAAATTCAGTTTAGCCTGCTACACCAGTTGTGTTTGTAGGAAATCTTGATGGAGTTGCAACGCGCACATATGGGCAAGCTGTTTTAGCATTTAATAGCTAAGCTTGACTATACGGAATTAACATTAGAGATATCAGAATTTATATTCAAGATATCTATAACGTCATTGTGACTAGTCAAAACGACAGTTAGAGGTATTTGTAATTCAGTTTTGACTATCCTAAATAACAGTTACAGATATCTCAAACGTCATTATGACTGGTCAGAATTGTTGTGCATGACGTTGCTCATGCAAGGCTTCCCGTTGGATATCGGCCCAACAAAGCATCTGAACAGCAGAAGCTTTTGCTAACTTGGATAATTCTGTAAAGTTGGAAAGATAAATAAATGTTAATCAAAACGAGTCGTCCTCCGAGCTGGACACGTAACGTTAGTCTCTATGTGCAGCCGGCTGTAAAACGAGTGGTCAGGGAACGCTGTGGATCACATAGTTAGAAAATGCAATGAAATAGAAACAGCTTATCATCAAGGAATTTGTGGCAAACGAGAGCTTTGTTCACTAGAGAGTTGTGGTAGAAATTTACAGCGTGTTGTAGATTTATTGTCTCCAGACACACTTTATAAACCCGTACGGCTGCAGCAGTGCAGCGCCATAGTAGGTTTGAATAGCTTCCGCTTCCCACTTGCTGTATCTGCAGACGTAATAACAGATATCTGCAACGTCATTTCGCCTAGTCAAAACTCTAATTCAAGAAATCTGTAATTACATTTTGACTATCCCTAGCTCCAGTTTGAGATATGTCTATCTATTACATGTTAAAACGGCTTGCCATATGCACATGGTATTGTTGCATTGTCTCGCTCTCAACTAGCTGCATTGCTTATGGAGCAGTTGTAGGACCGAGGTAACAAGTATGTAGATTAGGGCTGTCAAAGTTAACGCAATAATAACGCGCAAATTTGTTTTAAAGCCACTCTTTTTTTTTAATCGCACTTGCAATTTTTAGGTTGTAGCGGCACCAATTTTAAAGCTAGGGTGAAGATACTGGTACCATATGAGACTAGGAAACCTAAGGAATCAATTGGTGCCAACCATGTCATACTAGCTTGTAGAAGGATGTTAAAAAACGCTCCATACTAAATTTTGGTGAGGAAAAACTGGCACAGCTATTTTCAAAGAGGTCCCTTGACCTCTGACCTCCAGATATGTGAAAGTGAATGTGTTCTATGGGTACCCACGAGTCTCCCCTTTACAGACATGCCCACTTTATGATAATCAAATGCATTTTGGGGCAAGTCATAGTCAAGTCAGCACACTGACACACTGACAGCTGTTGTTGCCTGTTGGGCTGCAGTTTGCCATGTTATGATTTGAGCATATTGTTTTATGCTAAATGCAGTACCTGTGAGGGTTTCTGGATAATATATGTCATTGATTTGTGTTAATTGATTTCCAATAATCAATATATACATACATTTGCATAAAGCAAGCATATATGTCCACTCCTATGTTGATAAGAGCATTAAATACTTGACAAATCTCCCTTTCACAGCCTTAATGTAGATGCAAAGATTCAGTCTCCTGCTAGCATTGATACTTGCTGGTAACTTTTGAAAGTCCTAACACAAATCCGTCTTGTTGGGCTGGTTAACTGAAAGAATGACATGCACTGGCAAACACACCATTGGCAGCAAGTTTCCTGATGATTAATCATCACATGGACAAGCAGACAATGGAAATAAAAGGCCTGGGGCATCCTGGTGGAGCAGATGGGAGTTAATGCACGTCTGTCTTTGCTGTGACATTTCCAACATGGGGAAGGGAAATCAGCGAGATCCCTATCGGGCAACAACACTTTATCACATCATGGCTTATACCAGTACAGAGGAGACAGAGAGAGAGAGAGAGAGAGGGTGGAGGCTGGGAGAGGAAAAGAAAGAGAGGGGGAGGAAGGAAGGGGGTGAGAGACACAGAATGAGATGGGAGATAGAGAGAGAGAAGGGAGGGGAGGGAAGTCATTAACTGGCAATCAAGCTTTAGTAATGGCAAGAGTTCGTGCATTTGCTTAATTCCTTATCAGGCAATGTTCCCTTTCTCACTCAACCTCCTCCCCCTCCTCCTCCTCCTCCTCCTCCTCCTCCTCCCTGTCACAGGTCAGCATGCAGACTGGAAGTGATGTAAACTAATACCTGCACCTCTGAAGCCTCCACACACACACACACACACACACAAACACACACACACTCACTGCCCACTATAGAAGCTTTATCTTTACACTGAGATAAAGACAGAACATGTGCATGTCACAGCCTGACAGACAACCACAACTACAACAACACATAATAGATGTAACTCACACTCTGCCTTTTATTTACTCCTCTACTTCATGGGATTTTTTGGGGTTGTTTTTTTTGTTGTTTTTTACATTTATCCTTTGATATAGGCCATCAGACTTTAAAATAATTAATTCATACGACACCTTCTCACACAAAAATATATGTTATACTGTATATACTGTATATGTTCTTAATGTATATGTTCTTAATATGCCCTTGTACAAAGTATTTCCTTTTATAATTGTAATATAACTTATTATTTTAATGGAGCTTCCCAGCAAATAGCATTTCACACGATTGTACCTGTATAACCGGCGTGACAATAAACATCTTGAATCTTGAATCTATATTGTTAGTGATTGTTTTTTATTTGTTTGTTTGTTTCATTGACAAAACAAAACATTAATTACTTCTTTATGGTTTTCTTCCATTTTACATGCATGTTCTTTTTAAAATATCTATATAGTGTTATTTGCTTAATGAATTGTATATATGTATATATGTGTTTTTGTATTACTTCTTTATTGTTTTCTTCCATTTACATGCATGTTCTTTTTTAAATATCTATATATTGTAATTTGCTTAATGAATTGTATATACGTATATATGTTTTTATTTTGTTCTTTTTTTTATTTTTATTTATTATTGAATTGAAGCTTTGGCAATATTGTTCACCTGACAGCCATGCCAATAAAGCAATTTTAATTGAATTGAATTGAATTGAATGAAAGAGAAAACAGGTGCATGAGTATATATATGTGCATTAACACAGATCAGCACTCTGCAGCTGCAGCCCTGTGATGATGACTTACCTTGCAGAGTGCATGCATGTATCTGGACCTTACTGCATGAGGTAAAGGCTGGCTAGCTAAAGAAGAACCCTCTAATGTATAATCATTATTATTATAAAGAGAAGTCAGGTGTGAACATGTACTCACAGTGGTATAAATGATGAAGTCCTATTGTTGTCTTGTCGGTGCTGCTGCTAGCTTCTCCACCAGCTGCTGCCTGGCTGTCGTCCAACTTGCTGAGGCCGCTCCACCGGCTTAACAATTAGATATTCTCCTTTATTTCTCTCCTCTTGGCTGGTTTATAATAAAAAAACACAAAAAGTAGAAGAAAAAAAAAGAAGCCGATGAGCACTTGTGTTATTTCTCCTCCTCTTCCTCTTAGTTGTAAAATGATCACAGTAATAAAACAGATATATATCCCCGGTTCTTTATGTGAGATGACAGGCTCTCCTCCGCGGTGTGCTGTTCTTTGTTGTGAGCATCTCAACGTAAACACACCGAGCTGAGCTCCGCTGCTCCTTCACTGGGCTCGAGGGCTGCGTGCACATGCGCTGTAGGAGGAGGAGGCAGCGTCACCGCAAAGGATTCTGGGACTGGTAGTTTTTACTCGCTCCTAGCCATAATTACTCAAATACAGGTAGACCTATAGTATATAGTAAGTATATAATACCAGCGGTGGAAGAAGCATTGAATTGAATATTTGAATATTTAAATTGTAACTATTTATTCTATTTTATTTTTTAGCATACTTTTAACTTATTTATTAGTGCTCTTAATTATTAGCTAATTACTTTATAGTTTTCACCAATTGTTTTGCACTGAATTTCTGAGTGGTGGATGTAAGAAACACAATTTCGTTTTTTAAGTGGAGCATAAAAATGACAAATAAAGGAATCTTGAATCTTTAAAATCTTGATATATTTTACTAAAGTAAAAGTAGAATTACCACACTATAAAAAATACTCTATTAGGCCTACAAGTAAAAGTCTTCAATGCAATATGTGCAATATAAAAAAATTAAAAAAAATGCCTGTGAAATATTTTTATAGTATGCAACCTCTACTGCTCCCATATACAGTATATATATATATATGTATATATATATATATATATATATAGAGAGAGAGAGAGAGAGAGAGATGTATATATATATATATATATAGAGAGAGAGAGAGAGAGAGAGAGAGAAAGAGAGAAGAATATGTGTAAATACATGAGTAAAAGTACTGTCAGCTAAATGCAGTGGTGAAAGGTAACTACTGTAAATACATTTACTTAGAAGTATTGAGATATTAACACATAAAGATACGCTATTACAAGTGAAAAAGTCCTGCATTCAAACTTTTACCCAAGAAGTCCAAAAATGTACTTAAAGTATCGAACAAATGTTTATATTCAAGTAAGATGGTAGTACCTGAAAATTGTACTTCAATTGTAAATGTACTCATGTTACTTTCCACCACTGCTGCCGCATGGTACTTGATTCAATAGTTTACTGCAAATTGAGGAAGAAGTAGATGATGTAGCTGATGTAGGTTTGCAAAGTAAATGTAGTAATACTACAATATAATAACTCTCTAAAAATTGACTTGGGTAAAAGTAAAGAAGTAGCCGATCAGCAGTGAAGTAAAAACATTCACTTATGATGTATTACTGTGTCAGTAGATACTGTATGGATCAGGTGTAGTACATATTGCACTTCAAATATCTAAATCATAAAGTCTCACAAAACGTTTATCTAAAAAGGTCCGAGCTTCAAATCTCAAGGCCTCAGTACTTGAAGTAAATACTTTGATGCAGTCCACCTCTGGGTGAAATCAATGATCACATCTGTCAACCACAAAGTGTTGTGATTTGACGCCCAGCAGACGGCTTCATGAACTTGAACCTTGAACACCAGCGAGGCCTTCAGCAGAGCGTCTGCTTCATCGCCTCCACGTTGATGTGAATCTGTGAGATTCAGGCTCCACAGACACGCGTGACTCTCTCTCCCTCATATAACCCTTCATGCTCGCTTTCATGCCAAACACCTGACATACCATGAGTGTTTATACATTTTCAGCTTCAGTGGACCCAACTGGAATGAAACTGGGCTTGTAGAGTTCCTTCTGCCTGCTCGTTGCTTGCTGCCACCTCCATCTTTATATTTATCTCCAGGATGCTGCAAGCCTTCTTTCAGCTGTGAAGAAACGGCTTCTAGAAATTATGGTGTGTTTTAGAAGCCACCTGTATATAATTCAAGGTGATACATCCATCCAGGGTCTGAAATTAACATTTTCCACTCCGCTACTTCTTTACTTTTACCCAAGTCAATTTTTAGAGAGTTATTATATTGTAGTATTACTACATTTACTTTGCAAAACTACAAGCTACATCAGCTACTTCTTCCTCAATTTGCAGTAAACTATTGAATGGAGGAGGGTACTGTACACAGTATACTGTACTGTACTTTGTTATTGTCATCTGTAGTGGTTATTTGCATAAAAACACACAATTCAAATGATTATAATTATTTAAATATTTGATTCTATTAAAAGAAAACTCTTTGCACGTTGCTTAGAGCTAGTATGAGGAAGTTAAACAGGTCATAACTCCCTCTCTATTATCTATTTTATACTGCTTGTCAGTATGAGCCAAGTTTACTTAAATATATCTCTGATAAGTACGTAAAAAGTAAACTGAAAGTATGCTCTCTTATTTAAAGTTTAAAAGAAGTATACTAATAGCTCACTTGAATAAAATTATTTTTGGTAAGGGCTGGAAGATCAGAAGACCTCCAGTTTGTGAGAATATATGTATATGTGTATATGTGTGTGTGCATATATATAATTGGTTAGAGTGGGAGACAACTCCTTCAATGTGAGAATAAGTGGAAAAGTCAGGTGAAGCCAAGAACAGATTAAACAGAATTTAACTTCCCTCGTGGTAATCACACTCTCACACATAGGCACACAGAGACAGACTTATTTTTATACTGCTGAGACGCTGTAAAACACACACTTAACGTTTGCTAATAAAATACACGCCTGCTGCTGAGCTGGACGCCAGGAGTGAGTAGTGGGCGTTGCAAGTTGAAGCGTTTCCCAACGAGCTGCAGACGCTGAAAGAAGACTCTGAGACTTAAGAAACATAAGAAACCATGTGTGCCTGTAGTGTACTTATGCACACACACACACACACACACCCACCTCACATAATCTTTGCACAATCTGTGTTTGAACCCTCCTGTTTACGTTGCTATGGTTGCAGCACCAACACCTCTCCTGGACGTTTCCAGGGCTGGAAGCAGCAGACACACCTTCCTTTGATTCCAAAGGGTTGAAGGCGTTGCTGTGGCTGGTTCGCTTCACTCCTGATGGATGTTTTTTAACAAGTGCTTCTCTTTCCAAGAGCCAATGGGCTGCACTTCTGTGTGAAGCGTCAGGAAATGATGAAAAATGGAGACATGGTGTGCATGGTCCGATTACAACACGCTGGATTCGGCAGTGGGCCTGCTGTTTTTACACTGTACGAATCCATGAGCTCGAGGACCAACCCATGTTACTCTGTGAAGTTTAGGGCATGTTATCTGTTACAGGCTGATTTTTATAACTTGCAATGAAAATACTTCCACATTTACAATACTAAAATATTAGGGAAAAACACAAAAATAACACATTAATGCAACTTGTGATTTTTAGGTTGTAGCGGGCTCAGTTTTAAAGCTAGAGATGAGATACTGGCATCATATGAAAACATACAATCTATTGTTACCAACCATGTCATACATGGAAGGAGGCTAAATAATGCTCAAAATGTACGCTATTTTTAAAAATTTAATTTAATTTAATTTAATTATTATTTTTAATTAATTATTATTTTTAATTATTTAATTAGTATTATTTTATTTTATTTTATTTATTTATTTATTTTATACTTTATTTCAAGAGTTCAATACAATATATTCGCATGTTCCGATTTTTCATTACAATTCTGCAAAGAGTAACTTTAGATCAATTTTTATGTAAATATCGGGGTAATTTGGCAGTAATTCCAAAGAAATTTCCAATAGATTACTTGCTAATTATTACCTAATTACCATCTGTAAAGTGAAGTGTTACCAAAATGTGAGACGCAAGTTAGGATACATCACAACAAAAGAGAATAATTGTTGACTTTTACAGTCAACCAAGTTTTAAAAAGTTATTTGTAAACTTAGATTGCAAGACAATTTTAAGGAGCTGAAGAGTAGAGTGTAGGCTGCAGTGCAGCTGGCTGAAGAAGTCTGCAGTGAAGCTCAATATGATCATTAAAATAAGATGAAAAGTTGCTTCTCTCTGCAGAGGACAAAAAAAAGTTTTGGATTTTGATGTGTATTAGTTTCATCCCAAAAATACAGCACTATTATAGATTTTCATAGCTCAGTATTAACCCTCTGAGACCTGCGGGACCGCGGGCAATCCCAACTGACTTTACTGTCTTTCAGAGATTAGAGTGAAGATACTGGTATCATATGAAACTAGAAAACCTGAGGAATCCATTGGTACCAACCATGTCATACTAGCTTGTCGGGAAGGAGGCTAAATAACGCTCCAGGCTAAATTTTGGCGAGGAAAAACTAGCATGGCCATTTTCAAAGGGGTCCCTTGACCTCTGACCTCAAGATATGTGAATGAAAATGGGTACGATGGGTACCCACGAGCGTCTTTTTATTTAAGACTGGAACAACTTGACACACAGTGCTGAGCTTCATCTCAAATTAATCTTCAGGTTCCCACCTTTCAGATGATGTACACCACTTATATGTAACATCTACTGTTGACCTGCTATCTCCCCCTAAAGACCCCCTGTACCCCCCTGAAAAAGGTCTATTGTGGGTCTCAGAGGGTTCACATTTAAGCCTTTGGCATACAGTCTAGTGTGAGTTAGCAGGTTATTGCAGCTTCTGTTTGACAGGACGCAGGTCTGCTACTGAATGTTTCAACAGAGATTGAACTATGACCTCAGGTTTATGAGACAGTCTGTTTAGCAACTAAAACACCTCCAACTGATTTTTAAAAAAAATGAGTTTTCAAGCTCTGAAATGCTGCTATTTTTAGATAATGTCTTATTTTGGCTCCTCACACAAACAGAACTGTTTTTGCACTGACTTACTTCACTTTCCTCACTATGATGTAAGTGCCCTAGATCTCAGCAAAAAAAAGCATCTGCTTTCGTCCCATGTGATGCTGACAGTGGACAAAGTGTGTGTGGGATCGCGCCAGTAAGGGCAGACTGTTCTCAGCGAGCATTTTATCTTTTGTTGTTGTTGTGCGATAAGACCAAAACATAGCAACAGCTGGGGCTGCGTTCAGCCACACAAGGGAGTCAGCAGGGCTGCAGAGGAGAAGTCTTCGCTGGTGTGACAGGATTATGTGATAGAAACATGCTGTGCTCATGCGTAGCCAAATATTAAATAACACTACTGTCCCGTGTTTGAGAGGCCGAGCTGAGCGCTGTTGTCATGCTGCCATGGTGACAGTAACCATGCACAGGATACTGTTTACAGAATGTTTAGCGTATCACAAAGCAGGCACATAGGGTGACCGCACCAGATGATCAAATGTGTGTGTGTGTGCAAGACCGAGCACATTTTTAACTGACTTGTGTGCGTCCTACATTCTGTATTTGATTAAAACCAATAGCTCATATTGTGAATGGGTGCACTGTGGGACTGGCACTGCTTGACATTACTTCATTTCCCCTCTGAAATACCAAGTATTATAACCATACACTAACAAGTTCAGTGTGTGAGTGAGAAAGTGTCTGTATTACGTGATCTGTAGCCTACACATGTTGCTGTAAATGTTCTCCAGATGTTGTTTTGTAGTAAACGAAACAGAAGGACACTCCTCACATGGTAACATAGTTCACAGTGTTGCTTAATCGGACTGAGAAAATATTTTCTTATAAGCTTTCAAAATACCTGCAGCTGCCTGCACGCATCACAAGACACACATGCAGGCTACAACTGATATTTGGCAACCCTGAATAGGTTGTAAACTGGCTATGAGAAAATAAACATGCCAAGACAAGAGGAAGACAACTGGCGAGATGTTTTTTTTTTCCATCTCAGCTGTCGGTTGCTCTGCTGGCTGTGCAGCTAATGCCGGGTACACAATACACGAGAATCGAGACGATTTTAGGCCTGATTCCTCCCTCCCGACAACCGCCAGCAAAGCCTTGATTTTTTGATTGTTCTAAAGGTTATCTTTCCAGGTATGTGGTGTGACGTATGTTAAGAGTGATTTTTACATCCCCCCGATCGAATCGGAAGTCCATCCTGGCTGCACCGATCTCAAATCGTAAATATGTCGATATGCCTCAACAGGAAGTGAACAGTGAACTCTACCCAACAATCACACATTCAAGGAACAGCGTGTCTACTTGAGATTAATCAGCAACAATGGGACGAATTGAGCAGACAACACTGCTGCATTTCCTCTAAATTATACCAACTGTTGTAAAAATCTATATAATCTATAGTAGGTATTTGCTAAATGAAATACAGATGAATATTTTGGATGATTGAGGTGATGGTTGTCTTGAAGAAGCACAATCCAGGTGAGACTTGCAGACCTTTCTCAGATGCTGTAGTACAACCCCCTAAAATAAAAAATCCTCACTCCGAAAGCACAGTGTGAAATTCTCAACTACAATATATAATATTACACAGCGTTGTAGAATACTCGATTCTGATTGGTCAATCACGGCATTCTGCGGTCTGTTATTTCTTTATAGCAGACCGTTGCTATGGGTGCAGTTCTGATGTCGAACTATAAACCTATTTGATGAGGTGCCAGAGACGTGTAAGAGGCAATTATGTGAACATACTTAACCACTAAGTAGCCTGCCTTATTACATGTGCAAAATCAGTCATTTCATGGCTTCATAAAAAAATATCATTCATTACTATCAATCAATGTATCTATTTATTTATCTATTTTGGAGTTCATACACAGGAAAAAACTGTTTTCATTCATCTAAAATAGGCTATGTGTACCAGTGGAAGAAATACTCAGATCCTTTAGCCTACTTAAGTCTAAGTAGGCCTGTACAACAGTCTAAATCCTTAAGTAAAATAACATAAATATCACCAAAATGTAGGCTTAAAGTATCAAAATTAAAAGTACTCGTTCTGCAGAAGTGATATTATTATACATGACATTAAATTACTAATGCATCAAAGCGTTAACAGCAATTTAATATTGTAGCTGGACGAGGTGGAGCTAGTTTTAACTATATGTTTGGTAGTTTAGTCCAGTTTTTCCCATATAGATATAAATATAACTCCACCTGTATATATAATTTATTATTTATAATGCTCTTATACAACATTTTTAATACAATATCTCATCAGTATGCAACTTATAGTTTTAAGCACTTATTCATCAAAACATAACACATGTCTATATACTGTTTAACTCCTCCACAAGTGCCCTCTCCCATTCTTTAACCACTGAATGTACAGCACTGGAGAAGTTAGTGGGTATACGAGACGTCCACTCAGGCACTAAGATACAAGTTTCCTACTTGGTGACAGCAGAATTAAACATCTTAAGTCAGAATCGTCAAATCATTTTCCAACATCCACAGTGAATATTTTTTCATCTGAGGCGAAGTTATTCTTTCCCGCAGAAAAATAACAAAAAAAGCTCTGGAATTGGACAAGGTGCTGGATACAATCCTGAGACAGTCTTAGTAAATATTGGCAAGGAAAGTGAATGATGACCTATTTTTATTTCAACGCAAAAAAAAATAGTTTGTGTCCTTGAGCAAGGCATTTATTGTGCAGATGATCAGCAAGAGAGGAATGGATGTCCTGTTCAAAAAGAGGACAGTGTAGATCCTCAGGTAAAGCCTGTAATCAACCATAAAATCAGAACTTTTTTATATTCACATCAAGTTCGCTGCGTGGGATCAATCTTATCTTACTTTTCAGGTTTGCACTGAGCCATGTTTATCTTCTTCTCTTCATTCTTAACGCTGGTATTTGTAACTAGTAGACATGTCATTTACAGGCTCGAATGTCTGCTTAGTGCACAAAACAACTTTAAAAGATTGATGTATATCATTTGGTCAGGGTTTGTTTATCATGTCCCAGTTGAGGGGATGAAATCACCCCCAAATACTGTGTATCATAACCTTTATTGCCACATATACAATAATAATAAATTATGGAACTTATTGCAACATGAATAGGGGAAATGTAAACCAGATGTTTTAACTCTAAACGTTACTGTAATTCTCTGTTTAATTAAAGTTTGAGAAACTGTGCAACATCTGGATCAGTTTCATCAGTTATCTACCATGTTTAATCAATCAACTCGCCTTTTGATTACAATTTAAATGGAGCTTTTTGTACATTCTGTCCATGTCAGGTTATATATATTGTGACAGGAACACACAGTTTAGTGCTACGAGACTTTGGGTGTCACTGCATGTAATTACAGAGACGCTCACTGTAATTAGGTATGGTGTCGTCAGTGAGCTCACCAAACACCAAAGACACTGAACTAAAGGAGCATTTTAATAGCAGCCTGTCAGTGAAGCCGTTGCATTACGAGGTGTACCACGGCCTCATTGGAAATGATAGACTCTGTGTACAGAAGATGATCAATGGTTAACACACACAAAAGAAAATTGCTTGGCGATTTTCACAGTAACAGTAACTGTACTACCATGCACATGCCGCAACTCTACACACATTTATAGGAGTAATATTGTGTCTTTACCGGTTTAAGGCTGATGAAATTTCTATATTTATATTTATTTTAAGGCTGAACAAAGGTCAGAATCCGGCTTGGGGCCCTTCTGTGTGGAGTTTGCATGTTCTCCCCGTGTTAGCGTGGGTTTTCTCTGGGTTCTCCGGCTTCCTCCCAAAGTCCAAAGACATGCTTGTTAAGTTATTTGTTGACTCTAAATTGCCCGTAGGTGTGAATGCGAGCGTGAATGGTTGTCTGTCACTATGTGTCAGCCCTGTGATAGTCTGGCGACCTGTCCTGTGTACTCCGCCTTCACCCAATGTCAGCTAGGATCAGCTCCAGCCCCCCCGCGATCCTGAATGGGATTAGCTGTTACAGATGATGGATGGATGGATTTGACCTAAGAACATTTGGCTTGCAATTCAAATAATTTAACTTTTAGTAAATTAAGTTTTGCTGTTTCAAGTTAGTATTTTTTGCTTCTGATGAAACATTTTTTTGCTGTTTGACTCCAATTTAAAGACACAATTTCACCGCCATACAACACACACCCAAGAGCAGACACAAATAAGTTCAAATACACTTCACTAATACACATACAGTGCGTGAACTCACACAAACACCACAGGAAACATGAGCATGCACAGACTCATCACCCACAAAACACACATGAAAATAACCAAAGAGATACACGTACAAAAAACAAGGCACACCCACCATCTACCATCTACCATCCACACAGTTCAAACAGTCAACTGGTGAGGATTCAACTGAATGCATCGGGGTCATCATCATCACCATGGTAACAAGCAACACAGTGATGCAAGCGAAGCATGATGTCATTGAATGCATCTGTCGTCCGTGGCCTGCGGGTGTTTTTTATAACCGCAGGAATTGTGGGGGGATTTTGAGTAAAATCTGGCAGAACAACGAGACAAAGGGAGGATTTCTCAACAAGGTTTATTCTTACAAAATATACATGAACAGAACATTCATCGAAGCGTCACTGCTATCACTGTGCACACATGTCACAACAACACAGGAGAGGGAACGCTTCACATACCCTTTGGGGGGAGACAGCGCAGGTAGTCGACTGGAGTTTGAGTGCAATTCATAACATTACATATGTTTAGTTATGGAGAACAACAACCAACATGAACTGAGAAAAACGATTGTTTGCAGCTGAGCACCTGGTAACACACCAACATGAGTTACCACTTCCTGTCACACACCAGACAGGACACGTAAATCTGAACACATGCAGGCTTCAAAAGCATCTAGAGGAGATACTGTCGCTGTGGGAAGCCTGAATGGGTGAGAATTTCCTCGACAATATGAAGCGATCAGCACTTTAAAACCCATTCTGGGTTCCCATGACGTTGTGAATTCATGCATGTAGTAAAACATTAAAGGAATTTAACTTTGCATAAACAGAACTTGCATGGGCGATTAGAAAAACAAAGTTTTCTTCAAGACTTCAAGGTAACACGGGGTGAATAATTGATATACAAACGATCATTTTGGGGGTGAAGTATTCATTAAATACACATATGGGATGAGACACTAAGGTTCAAGTGAAGTCAATCAGTGAATGTGGAATAAAAACCTTTCACATCATCCCTCAAATTGAATTCTGACACTGTCGACTTCTGCCCGTGTCTCGTCTTCCACCTCTACGATAAGGCCCTCAAACAGGAAACGGCTCCACTGACTTCCTGTGCTTTCATGTGTGTGTATATCATGTAACATGGAGGGAGCTCCGACTGTCGTCAGGTCTCGTTGCTCGGTAGACGGTGAGGTCACGAGAAGGAGAAAGACCGAGTGAAACCGCTATACCTTACATCCCAGGAAGTTGAGCTACACAGGATCCAGAGCTGATTAATGATTTAGACAGTCTGAGCCATGTGCATGCACTTGACCTGAACACACGCTAACTGCACACCAGGCAGCAGCATTATGAAACTGCTGAGTGTTGTGTAACGTGTGCGTGTGCATTACCTCTGTACGTGATACAGCGAAGGGCTTCAGAGGTGTAGGTCTGAGGAAGAGCCAGGCTGGCGTAGCGGAGAGAATATGGGATACACTCCACAGGACAGATGATACCTCAAGTACAGTGTTACACCTGCTGGTAAAATACAGTGTGTATCTGGATGTTCTTTTCTAACAATAAACCTCATAAAGCATATCTGTTCAAAATTTACCTTAAAGGCAGATTTGTCAAATCTTTAACATCAACATGGGAGTGGGCATGCAAATGTATGTATATATTACTAGAAATCAATTAACTACACACACTACAGCTGTCAGTGTGTCAGTGTGCTGACTTGACTATGATTTGCCCCAAACTGCATGTGATTATCATAAAGTGGGCCTGTCTGTAAAGGGGAGACTCGTGGGTACCCATAGAACAATTTACATTCACATATCTTGAGGTCAGAGGTCAAGGGACCCCTTTGAAAATGGCCATGACAGTTTTTCCTCGCCAAAATTTTGTGTAAATTTGAAGCGTTATTTAACCTCCTTCCCGACAAGCTAGTATGACATGGCATGTTTTCTCGTTTCATATGATGCCAGTATCTTAATAATATCTTAATAACAGTAAAAAGCCTTTATTATAGTGGCTAATTCATTGAAAAAGCCAAAACCAATTTTCATTCACATATCTGGAGGTCAGAGGTCAAGGGACCCCTTTGAAAATGGCCTTGCCAGTTTTTCCTCACTAAAATTCAGCATAAGTTTGCAGCATTATTTATCCTCCTTCGCAACATAGTATGACATGGTTGGCACCAATGGATTCTTTTGGTTTTAGCCCGCTACAACCTAAAAATCGCAAGTTGCATTAAAGAAATTAGTGGCATTAAAACAAATCTGCCTTAACTCATTATTATCGCGCTAACTTTGACAGCCCTAATTTAAACAATCTCTGGTTTCTCTTGTTTTTGCGCTGTTGTGATGAGAACAAAGCAGGCAAGGAAGAGAGGAAGTGGCAAAAAAACATTATTGTGAATGACCCAGCCTGTCAATTTCAGTAGGAAATCAGGATTGGTGGAGTTCCCTCTGTCTGAAAGGTTAAGGCAAGTAGCCCCTCCTGGTGGTCAATATTTGTATATAAACTTTCTAAATCCATGGTGACAAGGAAATGGGACCAGATATCAGTCAAAGTGGCAATCCTATTCAATACATCAGTGGTGTCTTCAATAAAGGATGGTAGTTTTCTTACCAAAGGTTTAATAAAGGAATCAATATATTTAGAAGTGGGTTCTGTGAGAGTACCATTACCTGATATGATAGAACGGCCAGGAGGGTTATCTTTAGGCCCCTTGTGCACTTTGGGGAGTAGGTAAAAAGCAGCAATAACAGGGTGTTCAACCGTCAGAAAACCAAATTCATCATCATTTCAATAGAACATCATGTGTTCTTATACAGTTTTTCTCATTCGCTTTGGCTCAATTCTCAAATGAGAATAATTTTTTTCAAAACAATGAGCTCAAATCTCTAAACAATTAGTTTGTCGTTCACAACAGATTCAAATTTTTCATTCATTCAAGCAAATTGCACGTAAAGTACAAAAGAGTCAGTACAATAACCACTTGCACATGGATCAAAACTGATGAGTTGTTTCTCAGTGAAATTGTCGTCTTCTTCACAACTTCTAAACAATCTTTCATCGTTTGAGCCGTCACATGCAAAACGATCCATTCAATTATCAAAATCTGTCAGACATGCACGTATACTCCATAAATATCTATGACGAGGAGGTACAGTTTGTTGTTTTTGAACTGAACTACTGCAGTTTTTGTTCATTGTTGCAGGGTTGTTGTTGTTGTTGTTGTTGTTGTTGTTGTTGTTGTTGTTTTTTGGCATGGATTTCATTTTGTGGCAAAATTTCTGTTCAACACATTGCCACACAAATAAATTGACTGTATACATACAAATGTGCATATCCTTTTTCTGTGTAACTCTTACATTTATATTATTTGTATTTGACCTACTGTTGAAATGGGAATCTGAAAAGCTCAGTGCGATACACATTCAGCTAGGCAAAACTGACATTCTTGTATTGTACAGTATAAGCAGTCAGTGTCAATAAAAAGTAGAACAAAACAGAGATTTGTATATAAAAAACATTTCCAGGGTTGACTCAAAAATATTCATTAACTTAAGTATTATCCAGTGTAGTACCACCAAAATCACTTCACACATCTTTTTTTTTGGACTGCATTTTCATTTCTGGAGAGTTTAATAACCCTTTTAATAATAACGTCAATTTTGATAATTGATTGATTGTCTGAAGTATGAAGATTGGCATTTATGGTTACTGTCTAAATTGTTCAGGTGGTTATTTTTAGAAAATATTTTTATATCAATATTTACAATAATGCACAAAGCTTGATGAAAATGAATTTTAAAATATTTATTTATTTATATATATGAATGTTATTGTAATGTTGCGGTAAAGACATTTAGTATAAGAACAAAGTGATACAAAACATAAAAAATAAACATGTTACAGATTAAAATCTTAACAACTAAATGCAATTGTGTGTACGTCTTTATGTGTAGACCTTTTGGAAACTGGTCAGAAGATGCTGAAATGTTGGTAATTTAATTACATTCACTTCTGGTGATTAAATCAGTCTTTTCTTTGGTATGGTTTCTTATCAGATATATTCAAAGCTACTTCACTCACATTATCAATATGTCTGATTGACTTATTTACATCCTCAGGCACACTGCAAAGACTCACTGAGAATATCATATACCTGTTAATATAAGTTTAGTTTTCTCTGATGGTTAAAATTCATAGATATGTTATACGGATCGTATTGCAATATACATCACAGAACGGAAAAGCACCACTGCGGCTGAGGCTGCTGTGTCAGCTGATGAGTATGTGTTGCTTCATAAGAGAAGTTTCAAAGAACGCTCTGTGGCAAATTCAAGATTCAAGATTCAAGATGGTTATTGTCACGCCGGTTATACAAGTACAATCGTGTGAAATGCTTTTTGCTGGGAAGCTCCATTAAAAATAATGTTATATTACAATTATAAAAGGAAATACTTTGTACAAGGCTTATTAAGAACATATACATATCAGGAAGTATGAATGTACATATATCAGAGATACTTTGTACAAGGCATATTAAGAACATAAACAGGCATATTAAGAACATATACAGTAGATACAAATGTGTAGACTTTTTGGAAACTGGTCAGAAGATGCTGAAATATTGGTAATTTAATTACATTCACTTCTGGTGATTAAATCAGCCTTTTCTTTGGTAAGGTTTCTTATCAGATATATTCAAAGCTGATTCACTCGCATCATCAATCTAAGAATCATATTGACTTATTTACATCCTCAGGCACACTGCGAAGACTCACTGAGAATATCATATATCTGTTAAATATAAGTTTAGTTTTCTCTGATGGTAAAAATTCATAGAGATTGTTTTTTTTCTAATTTAGGAGAGTCAAAAGTGATTTTAGTTGCAGAAACACCCACATACATACATACATACATACATACATACATACATACATACATATACACAGGTGGCTGTTTAAAAAATAAAATAAAATAAAAATACAATCATGTTTTCATGCTGTTCTAAAAAACAACTTTGTTGTTATGAAAATCCCTCTGCTGCAGGTAACAGTCCATGATGCACACAGCTGACTGCTAAAAAATACACAAAACATTAACATGTTTGTAAATGTCATGTATGCAGAAATAGTAGTCTGAGGACTATTTGAGCTACTCAACTTCATGCAGTTTCTTTGGCGTCTGACTTTGTGTCTTGTGGGTTATCCTGAAGTGGTAGGGTCTCAGCTGTCTTAGGTGAACTGTCACTAGGAGGAGAAGTTAGCTGTCCATTTCCATGTGCAGGATCAGTGATGTTGGTTCCTTGCTTCTTGAAGGGGCCTATCTTCTTCATCCATGCCACAACCAAACCAGCCACAGCTAAGATGAGCAAACCACCACAAACTACCCCAATTGCAGCACTGTAGTCTGGCTTAAGGTCCTTGTAGAGCGGGTTGGGTTCTGGGTCACTTTCTTCCCGGCTGACTGGGTTCTCCATCCTGCAGGTGAAGGTCTTCACACCTGAGTCATACTTTCTGGTGATGTTGATGTCCTTCCCAGACACCTTCCACTCTCCATCTCCCTTCTTCCAGCTGTAGGTGATGGGTTCAGCCTCAGTTATGTTTGAGTCACAGGTGAACCTACAACTATCAGAATCAGGTTCACAAGTCAATGTCCTCAGCACTACTTTGGGCTTCTGGACCTTGTTGATCAGTGTAGCATTATATCTCTCACTCTGGAACCTGCCGTTGATCAGCACTGAATACACACCCTCGTCCTCTTTGCTCATCTTGTTGATGATCAGCTGTCCATTCTCTGTGGTGAGGGCTGCTCGTCCTTTAATTCTGGGGTAATAACCCAGAGGAACCAGCTTTTCTACCCACTCAGCCAGCAGATTACCGTTGAATAACCACACGATGTTGTTGATGTGATCCGGAAAAGCAGGCCTCACTTTTAACGTAAGATCTCCACCATCCGTGAAGTAGACCAGTGTTACAGTATCCTCGGTTACAGCGACGTTCAGCACCAACAACAGCACACACAACCCGGTCAGTTTCCCCATCATGTCCACGGATGAATACACCACTGGAAAGATATCGAGCTTCATAGTCAGTAAGAAAAGACGGTTCTTTGTTTAGCTCACCGTCCCACACCCTTAAGCAGTGATTTCACACCCTTAACCAGTAAGTCCACATTCTTCCTTCTGCTGGCTGTTGAGAAAACAAAAGCAGACGTCACCACATGACTGTGTCCGCTGAGTGCCAGAAGAGATACACCAAGTTACTGGCGTTTTGAATTACAAGGATATTTTTAGGTTGAAGGGGATTCTCAGTTTGCATGTTTTATTCTTCTATGTTCATATTGGGACTACGGGGAGGACGGGACTCTGTGACTGTTATTTCACAATAATCACAGACAATTGGGATTTTGAGGGTGTGGGGTGTTTCATGTGTGTGAATGTATATATATAGGTTGTCTTTGTTGGTGGGTGTCTGTGTTTTTATGTATGTTTGGGCCTAGGAATCATCTGAAAGTTGCTTGTATATATATTGTATATAAACTTTCTATATCCTTGGTGACAAGGAAATGGGACCGGATATCAGTCAAAGTGGCAATCCTATTCAATACATCAGTGTCCTCAATAAAGGATGGTAGTCTTCTTACCAAAGGTTTAATAAAGGAATCAATATATTTAGAAGTGGGTTCTGTGAGAGTACCATTACCTGATATGATAGAACGGCCAGGAGGGTTATCTTTAGGCCCCTTGTGCACTTTGGGGAGTAGGTAAAAAGCAGCAATAACAGGGTGTTCAACCGTCAGAAAACCAAATTCATCATCATTTCAATAGAACATCATGTGTTCTTTCACAGTTTTTCTCATTCGCTTTGGCTCAATTCTCAAATGAGAATTATTTTTTTTCAAAACAATGAGCTCAAATCTCTAAACAATTAGTTTGTCATTGACAACAGATTCAAATTTTTCATTCATTCAAGCAAATTGCACGTAAAGTACAAAAGAGTCAGTACAATAACCACTTGCACATGGATCAAAACTGATGAGTTGTTTCTCAGTGAAATTGTCGTCTTCTTCACAACTTCTAAACAATCTTTCATCGTTTGAGCCGTCACATGCAAAATGATCCATTCAATTATCAAAATCTGTCAGACATGCTTGTATATTCCATAAATATCTATGACGAGGAGGTACAGTTTGTTGTTTTTGAACTGAACTACTGCAGTTTTTGTTCATTGTTGCAGGGTTGTTGTTGTTGTTGTTGTTGTTTTTGTTTTTTTGGTATGGATTTCAATTTGTGGCAAAATTTCTGTTCAACACATTGCTGCACAAATAAATTTACTGTATACATACATACAAATGTGCATATCCTTTTCTGAGTAACTCTTACATTTATATACATTTATATTATTTGTATTTGACCTACTGTTGAAATGGGAATCTGAAAAGCTCAGTGCGATACACATTCAGCTAGACAAAACTGACACTTCTTATATCGTACAGTATAAGCAGTCAGTGTCAATAAAAAGTAGAACAAAACAGAGATTTGTATATAAAAATCATTTCCAGGGTTGACTGTCATGGGGAAAAATCATCTCCACATTTTGACCAGGACGGCTCACACGATGACAAAATGACTTTTCATTTTGTTGGCCAATTTACTGAAACAATAACAAGGTTAAGGAGCATGAATGAAGTGTTTTGGGTGAGTTACTACCTTTTGCAAACATGCAATAGAGTTGTAATGTCCCATTAAACAGTTGTGAAGGCTGCACTTTCAGTTTAGAGAAAGTTAAGACTGTTTTGAGAAATGAGCCAAAGCTGAGCAGCTTACTGTAAGTCCAACACAGGTTTTGCTGTTCAATGTATTTTTCTTTGGATAATACAACTACAGCGCCACCCTTATCCACTGGACGAATACTGATGTCTTTATTATTAGAAAGTTCATTCAAGGCTAAGTGCTCTTTGTTAGATAAATACTGTAGGATTTGGAAGTGAAAGGGTTAGCAAGGGCCTATTTTTATTATTTTTAGTTAGCCTGTAACACGGTCACACATCAGAACATTTACCAGTATGGCATATTATTATTCACCATAAATGCTTTGAATGAGTGAACGGTTATATGGATGCCGTTCTACCGGGGGGTATTTTATCACTATGATCTATCTTCAGATACAGAGAAATGACGACCGGTGGTAGAAAATACACTTACTCTAGTGTACTTAAGTAAAATTTTAAAGTACTTGTACTTCTATCCCATTTGTTACATCTTAGAGGGAAATACTGTTTACTGCACTACATTTGATACCTTTGGATACTTTGCAGATTAATAATACAAAATATAAACCAAACTAATAAAGATCTGAGTGCCTGTTGATTACACCACCTGATACAGGCTACTTCTACTGTAAAGTTTTGCTCAGTCTGCAGTGGCAGGTTCCTATAAGTGCCAGTAGGGGGCACTATAAGACTATTGGTAACTTGTAAACAGACATTCAAGTATGATATAAAATACAGGTGGGACACAGTGAGATGTTTACAGTATAATGTAAGGCTGTAGATTTCTCCTAAATTCACCAAAAGTCAGCATTATATAATGCTTCATTTTTATATTTAAAGATAACATTTCAGAAAACTTGCAATACAAAAACAATCTCTTAATGTAAGTAATCAACTGGAGAAGTTTCATAGTGATATCTGTTAGTTAAAAAAAAACTATTTACCTGTAGTGTATTGCAAAATGTATGGACTTTAACAATACATATCTTTGAAGGCCAAAATGAACAACAACCCTTTATGTTTTTATTTATTTATTTTATTTTTCCATGTTTCGGTGCATGTATTATGGTTTTATTATTATTTTAAATGTATATATATATATATATATATACACATATACATATACATATACATATATATATATATGCATATGTGGTTGTATATATGTATGTATATATACATATATATATTTATTTTTTTACGATTTATTTATTATTACTATTATTGTTAATAATTATAGATAAATATTATTGTTACAACCCGGAGTTGGTGAAGGGGTAAAGGGAGTAACATAGAGCCGATGTTATCAGGCAATCACTTGTTTATTTATGAGTGATTGAAATTAAAGCAATATAAAACGTACAATGGTTGAATTAATACTAACTGAAAACGAGGGTTTAGGGTGGCCGAAACGGAGAAAACAAAAGGCACACACCCTAGCCCTGCACAATCCTAACACACAGACAAATTAAACACCTTCGCTATGCACAATTAAATATGAACAAACACGAGTACCTCAAACTAGTTAACATTCAATATCACAATCTAAAGTCCACTGACTCCAGTAGGACTTATACACAATTTCTAGTTAACAATTTCCACACAACACTCGAGAGGCACGGGGAACAGATCATTAATCATCACTGCCCGCCTGGGTCTAGTCACAGCTGGTCTTTAATGCTTTCCACGCGCCCCAGCCGGCTGGTGATTGGCTAATCACATGTGACGTCGTCAGAGGCAGGACCACAAACGGCGGGAAAAGAAGGGCATCCACCTGAGGGCGTTCCGGAGGCGTGGCCCCGAAGGGAATCCCCAAGACGTGACGTCGTCTTGGAGAGACGGGACAGCAGAGCGCACTAAAAGAAGAGAGCACAGGGAGCAGCGCCGCACAGCAACATACAACACTACAAACAATAACGAACGGTCACTTCTGCGACCGTAACAATTATCTATTCATTTATTTATTTGTCCTTCTTTGTGATTACTTAATGTAATTCCATGTGCAAGTTGCCAAATCTTCCATGTGTACCACATTATCCAAAGGTCAAGGGCAGGGGTCAGCAACCTTTACTATCAAAAGAGCCATTTTAGGCAAAAAAACAACAAAGAATCTGTCTGGAGCCGCAAAACATTTGATCATTGTGATGAAGGTAACACAGTTTATAGTCTAAGTATATAGTATATAAATCTAATGCCGTGAGGGCCAAAGAGACAATGTATGACAGAGTATTAGGGCCACATTGAGGGAAAAACATCTGAGATATCCAGAATAATGTCAGAATATTACGAGAAAAAAAAAAAATACCACGTGAAATTACTACTTAATATCATGACTTTATTCTTGAAATCTTTTTTTCCCCCCTCAATGTGGCCCTAATACTCCGTCTTACCATAGACCTTCAACAATGATAAATAATAATGAAACTATAAACAAAAAACAGTTATTCATTTCCATGTTTATAAATCCACAGGGAGCCACTGGAGAGGAGCTGAAGAGCCTCATGTGGCTCCAGAGCTGCAGGTTGCTGACCCCTGGTCTAGGATAATATAGTTCCAAATATGTAAATGAGTTCCTTTATAGTTTTGCCGTTGTGCTATACCTTTTGTAAATAATAAAACAACAAATAGAAATGTTTAACATAAAAACAGTCCCAGATCAAATGTACACTAAAGTGTGTCCACATACCTTTGGCTACATAGTGTAGTTTCTCCTTTTTTGGTTTAGTTCCTACGGAGCCCCCCTAGACCTCTAGAAGAAAGCTTTTATTATCTCGTTCCCTCGAGTTACTTCCTAGAGCACTTCATCCAATCATTCCTGACTGTTCACACATTGCTGATGTACAGAGCCCCCCTAGATGATGTACTTCGGTAAAGTTGGAAAGATATTGACAGATTCAAACTTCCTGGATCAATAACTCATAACCAAAACATTGATAAAACACAAACAACGGCTCTTTCTAACCGTAGTGAGGTAGACAACGAGCTACAACCTCATTTTAATCAACACATAACACATAATATTGGTCTCTATGTGCAGCCCGCTGAGAGACCAGAGGTCAGGGACCGTCCACAAAGTGCAACGCCGAAAAGAGAAAAATATTCATTAACTTCAGTATTATACAGTGTAGTACTACCAAAATCACTTCACACATCTTTTTTTGGACTGCATTATCATTTCTGGAGAGTTTAATAACCCTTTTAATAATAACATCAATTTTGATAATTGATTGATTGTCAAAAGTAATTTATCAAGCAAAAATTACAAAATGATCTGGCTGCCACTTCACAAATGTAGAGATTTTACTACTTTTCTATCACTGTAAATTGAATATGTTTTACTTTTTGACTGCTGGTTGTATAAAACAAGAGGCAGTTGAAGGCGTCACCTTCGACTTCGACTCTTGGAAGTATGAAGATTGACATCTATGGTTACTGTCTAAATTGTTCAGGTTGTTATTTTTAGAAAATATTTTTACATCAATATTTACAATGATGCACAAAGCTTGATGAAAATGAATTTTAAAATATTTATTTATTTATATATACGAATGTTATTGTAATGTTGTGGTAAGGACATTTAGTATAACAACAAAGTGATACAAAACATAAAAAATAAACATGTTACAAATTAAAATCTTAACGACTAAATGCAATTGTGTGTACGTCTTTATGTGTAGACCTTTTGGAAACTGGTCAGAAAATGCTGAAATGTTGGTAATTTAATTACATTCACTTCTGGTGATTAAATCAGACTTTTCTTTGGTATGGTTTCTTATCAGATATATTCAAAGCTGCTTCACTCACATTATCAATATGTCTGATTGACTTATTTACATCCTCAGGCACACTGCAAAGACTCACTGAGAATATCATATATCTGTTAATATAAGTTTAGTTTTCTCTGATGGTTAAAATTCATAGAGATTGTTTTGTTTTTTTTAAATTAAGAGTCAAAAGTGATTTTAGTTGCAGAAACACCCACATACATACATACATACATACATACATATATAAACACACAGGTGGCTGTTTAAAAAAAACAATAAAATACAATCATGTTTTCATGCTGTTCTAAAAAAAAAACTTTGTGGTCATGAAAATCCCTCTGCTGCAGGTAACAGTTGATGATGCACACAGCTGAATGCTAAAAAATAAACAAAAAATTTACATGTTTGTACATGTTATGTATGCAGAAATAGAAGTCTGAGGACCTTTTGAGCTCCTCAACTTCATGCAGTTTCTTTGGCGTGTGACTTTGTGTCTTGTGGGTTATCCTGAAGTGGTACGTTCTCATATATTGCACTGTCACTAGGATGAGCAGTAGGCTGTACATTTCCATTTCCATGTGCAGGATCAGTGATGTTGCTGCCTCAATTCTTGAAGGAAGCCTTTCATCTTTTTACATGCCTCGAAAAAACCCCAAAAGAAAAACACAACTACAAATGCACCACAAAATATAGTAACAATGATGCTGTAAATGTAGACTGGGTTGGGTTCTGGGTCACTTTCTTCCTGGCTGACTGGGTTCTCTATCCGGCAGGTGAAGGTCTTCACATATAAGTCATCCTTGCTGGTGATGTCGATGTCCTTCCCCAACACCTCTCCAGCTCCCTTCTTCCAGCTGTAGCTGACTGGTTCAGCCTCGGTGGTGTCTGAGTCACAGGAGAACTTCCAACTCACATTCCAAGCTTCACAAGTCAGTGTTCTCACCACTACTTTGGGCTTCTGGACCTTCTTGATCATTGTTGCATTATAGCTCTCACTCTGGACTCCGTCGTTGATCTTCACTGAATACACACCCTCGTCCTTTTTGCTCATCTTGTTGATGATCAGCTCTCCAGTCTCTATGGTGAGGTTTGCTCGTCCTTTAATTCTGAGGTAATAACCCTCATCTTCCACCCACTCAGCCAGCAGATTACCGTTGAATATCCACACGATGTTGTTGATGTGATCCGGAAGAGGAGGCCTCACTTTTAACGTTAGATCTCCGCCATCCGTGAAGTACACCGTAGTTACGGTATCCTCAGGTACAGCGACGTTCAGCACCGCCAACAACAGCACACACAACCCGGTCTGTTTCCCCATCATGTCCACGGATCAATACACCACGGGGAGGATATCGATCTTCATAGTCAGTAAGAAACGACGGTTCTTTTTTAGCTCGCCACCCTTCAGCAGTGTGTTCACACCCTTCCTTCCTGCCTTCTGCTCTGGCTGTTGAAGCAAGAAACAGATGTCACCATGAAAGACAACTGTAGGACCAAAGTCCATGGAAATGAGGCTGGGTCTCAAGGGAGAAGATGCGTGATGCAGAGCACTTGATGCTTGTACAGTTATTTTTTAATCTCGCCGCCCCAGACCCTTAAGCAGTGCGTTCACACCCTTCCTTCTGCTGGCTGTCGATGAAATGAAAACAGATGTCACTATGACAGACTGTAGGACCAAAGTCCATGGGAATGAGGCTGGGTCATCAACGCGTCATATCTCCGGGGGCAGCGTCGGCGTTAGGGGCGGGCCATGGGGGTCCAGGCCCGTCCAAAAAGGTCACTGTGCCCCCTCAGCTGAATTCTCTCCTGACAAAAAACTAAACTGAAATAACAGCTAAGCTATTAGTAAAATTAAGTCATTCAGTTTGGTAATGGAAGGACTTAACACTGCAATGCAAAATAAAGCACAAAACAGTGATAGTTTTGCATTTAGGAAACAACTAGGACATGTACTTGGGCTTGATTACATTGTTTTCTATTGGAGTGTCCTAACTGGCTGCGAGCAACACGGCGCTGCACAGCGACGTTTTGTCTGAACTTCTATCGGATACACAGTTCCTATTTTTTCCTGTCACTCATATTGAGAGGAACGGCTGATTAGTTTAGATAAAATGAGCCGAGAAAACCGGGTCAGTTGTCCTGGATGTAAATGAAAATATTAACTTGAATACTGACACTTTCAGCACAGGCATGGACGCTCGCAGTTATATGTAATAAAGTTCACTAGTGAAACTTTATTACGAGCTACCTGTCAATTGATCTGCTCCGTTCGCGTGTTTTTTTTTTAGTTTTTTTTTTTAATCTAGCTCAATAGAAAAAAATGAGAGAAAGTAGACCTACAGACCTGGTGCATTAAAGCACAATTAGGACCAAGAGAGTAAAAAGCATCCTGTGCTCCTCTCACATCTTACTTTTTCTACCTGTTTGGATTATTCTGTTCAGTATTGTGGAATAAAACAATGGACTAATGTTACACTACAGCAGGCTGAGCCGGGACAACAACTGGTGAGTGAAACATCCACATTTAGTCTTTATTAACTTAAATTATAGTTATGAAGAAATCAGTCAGACTGTTAGATTAATGTGTTGTTGAACTCCCTGTTAGCTGTATCTCGGCACCTAGTGTGTGCACATTTTGACCCTGGCACTAGCAAGACGCAGGGCGTGCCTGAGGAGTTATCTGTAGCCTCCAGTACCTCCAGCATTTCAAAATAGAAACCATAATAAGGTGGCAGCTGGCTGGAGAAGATCACTAGATAACAACCTACTTGCTCTTGGCTATATCGTATGTTATTTCTAGTAAATACTACACTGTATAATACTGAAGTTATTGAATATTTTTCTCTTCTCGGCGTTGCACTTTGTAGACGGTCCCTGACGGTCTCTCAGCCGGCTGCACATAGAGACCAATATTATGTGTTATGTGTTGATTAAAATGAGGTTGTAGCTCGTTGTCTACCTCACTACGGTTAGAAAGAGACGTTGTTTGTGTTTTAACAACGTTTTGGTTATGAGTTATTGATCCAGGAAGTTTGAATAACTTTGACTTTGAATAACAATATACTAACTCGAGGGAACGAGATACCTAACGGAACGAGGTACTAACTCGAGGGAACGAGATACTAACTCGAGGGAACGAGGTACTAACTCGAGGGAACGAGGTACTAACTCGAGTCAACGAGATACTAACTCGAGGGAACGAGATAGTAACTCGAGGGAACGAGATACTAACTCGAGGGAACGAGGTACTAACTCGAGGGAACGAGATAGTAACTCGAGGGAACGAGATACCTAACTCGAGGGAATGAGATAGTAACTCGAGGGAACGAGATAGTAACTCGAGGGAACGAGATACTAACTCGAGTCAACGAGATACTAACTCGAGGGAACGAGATACCTAACTCGAGGGAACGAGATAGTAACTCGAGGGAACGAGATACTAACTCGAGGGAACGAGGTACTAACTCGAGGGAACGAGATAGTAACTCGAGGGAACGAGATACTAACTTGAGTCAACGAGATACTAACTCGAGGGAACGAGATACCTAACTCGAGGGAACGAGATAGTAACTCGAGGGAACGAGATACTAACTCGAGGGAACGAGATACCTAACTCGAGGGAACGAGATAGTAACTCGAGGGAACGAGATACTAACTCGAGAGAACAAAATACTAACTCGAGGGAACGAGATACTAACTCGAGGGAACGAGATACTAACTCGAGAGAACGAGATAGTAACTCGAGGGAACGAGATACTAACTCGAGGGAACGAGGTACTAACTCGAGGGAACGAGATACTAACTCGAGGGAACGAGGTACTAACTCGAGGGAACGAGATACTAACTCGAGGGAACGAGGTACTAACTCGAGGGAACGAGGTACTAACTCGAGGGAACGAGATACTAACTCGAGGGAACGAAATACTAACTCGAGAGAACGAAATACTAACTCGAGGGAACGAGTTACTCACTCGAGGGAACGAGTTACTCACTCGAGGGAACGAGATACTAACTCGAGAGATAATAAACATTTTCTCCTAGGGGTCTAGGGCGGCTCCGTACGTCAGCAATCAGAGGCAGAAAAATTAAATATGGAGGGATATCGTTTGTCTATGATCAAAGATGGCGTGTTGTCAGGTGCCCAGGTCTTTTGTGAATCGTTCTGATGTGAATAACTTGCACTTGTTACCAAGGTTTGCACATGTTATTAAAAGTACTGTTAAAGACAAAAAAGACAAACTCCAATTATATTATAGCACTGACAGAAAAACAAATGTATAGAAATTAACAGCCAACTAACTGACAGTGTTTATTATAAGAATAAAAAGCTAAATATAAAAACAGATCCAATATGATATCCTGATGTCTTCTCTACAAAAGAACTTTAAGAGCTTTTTTTTTGGACTGCATTATCATTTATGGAGAGTTTAATAACCCTTTTAATAATAACGTCAATTTTGATAATTGATTGATTGTCAAAAGTAATTTATCAAGCAAAATTACAAAATGATCTGGCTGCCACTTCACAAATGTGGAGATTTTACTACTTTTCTATCACTGTAAATTGAATATGTTTTACTTTTTGACTGCTGGTTGTATAAAACAAGAGACAGTTGAAGGCGTCACCTTCGACTTCGACTCTTGGAAGTATGAAGATTGACATCTATGGTTACTGTCTAAATTGTTCAGGTTGTTATTTTTAGAAAATATTTTATATCAATATTTACAATAATGCACAAAGCTTGATGAAAATTAATTTAAAAATATTTATTTATTTATATATACGAATGTTATTGAAATGTTGCGGTAAGGACATTTAGTATAAGAACAAAGTGATACAAAACATAAAAAATAAACATGTTACAGATTAAAATCTTAACGACTAAATGCAATTGTGTGTACGTCTTTACATGTAGACCTTTTGGAAACTGGTCAGAAGATGCTGAAATGTTGGTAATTTAATTACATTCACTTCTGGTGATTAAATCAGCCTTTTCTTTGGTATGGTTTCTTATCAGATATATTCAAAGCTGCTTCACTCACATTATCAATATGTCTGATTGACTTATTTACATCCTCAGGCACACTGCAAAGACTCACTGAGAATATCATATATCTGTTAATATAAGTTTAGTTTTCTCTGATGGTTAAAATTCATAGATTGTTTTTTCTTTAATTTAGGAGAGTCAAAAGTGATTTTAGTTGCAGAAACACCCACATAAATACATATATAAACACACAGGTGGCTGTTTAAAAAAACAATAAAATGCAATCATTTTTTCATGCTGTTCTAAAAAACAACTTTGTTGTTTTGAAAATCCCTCTGCTGCAAGTAACAGTCGATGATGCACACAGCTGACTGCTAAAAAATACACAGAAAATGTACATGTTTGTACATGTCATGTATGCAGAAATAGTAGTCTGAGGACTATTTGAGCTCCTCAACTTCATGCAGTTTCTTTGGCGTCTGACTTTAGGTCTTCTGGGTTATCCTGAAGTGGTATGTTCTCAGCTGGATTAGTTGCACTGTCACTAGGATGAGCAGTAGGCTGTACATCTCCATTTACATGTGCAGGATCAGTGATGTTGCTGCCTCGATTCTTCAAGTAGCCTTTCATCATTTTAAATGCCTCGAACAAACACCAAAACAAAAGAAAAACTAACAATACATCAATCACTATAGACCTAATGATGCTGGAAATGTAGACTGGGTTGGGTTTTGGGTCACTTTCTTCCTGGCTGACTGGGTTCTCTATCCGGCAGGTGAAGGTGCTCCAAACTGTGAACTCCTCTCTGGTGATGGTGATGTCCTTCCCAGACACCTCCCACTCTCCATCTCCCTTCTTCCAGCTGTAGCTGACTGGTTCAGCCTCGGTGGTGTTTGAGTCACAGGAGAACTTACAACTATCAGATAAAGCTCCACAAGACAATGTCCTCTCCACTACTTTGGGCTTCTGGACCTTCTTGATCAATTTAGCTTGATATCTCTCACTCTGGACTCTGCCGTTGATCTCCACTGAATACACACCCTCGTCCTTTTTGCTCATCTTGTTGATGATCAGCTGTCCAGTCTCTGTGGTGAGGTTTGCTCGTCCTTTAAGTCTGAGGTAATAACTCTTATCTTCCACCCACTCAGCCAGCAGATTATCGTTGAATATCCACATGATGTAGTTGATGTGATCCGGAAGAGGAGGCCTCACTTTTAACGTTAGATCTCCGCCATCCGTGAAGTACACCGTAGTTACGGTATCCTCGGTTACAGCGACGTTCAGCACCAACAACAACACACACAACCCGGTCTGTTTCCCCATCATGTCCACGGATCAATACACCACGGGGAGGATATCAATCTTAATAGTCAGTAAGAAACGACGGTTCTTTTTTAGCTCGCCACCCTTCAGCAGTGTGTTCACATCCTTCCTTCCTGCCTTCTGCTCTGGCTGTTGAAGCAAGAAACAGATGTCACCATGAAAGACAACTGTAGGACCAAAGTCCATGGAAATGAGGCTGGGTCTCAAGGGAGAAGATGCGTGATGCAGAGCACTTGATGCTTGTACAGTTATTTTTTAATCTCGCCGCCCCAGACCCTTAAGCAGTGCGTTCACACCCTTCCTTCTGCTGGCTGTCGATGAAATGAAAACAGATGTCACTATGACAGACTGTAGGACCAAAGTCCATGGGAATGAGGCTGGGTCATCAACGCGTCATATCTCCGGGGGCAGCGTCGGCGTTAGGGGCGGGCCATGGGGGTCCAGGCCCGTCCAAAAAGGTCACTGTGCCCCCTCAGCTGAATTCTCTCCTAACAAAAAACTAACTGAAATAACAGCTAAGCTATTAGTAAAATTAAGTCATTCAGTTTGGTAATGGAAGGACTTAACACTGCAATGCAAAATAAAGCACAAAACAGTGATAGTTTTGCATTTAGGAAACAACTAGGACATGTACTTGGGCTTGATTACATTGTTTTCTATTGGAGTGTCCTAACTGGCTGCGAGCAACACGGCGCTGCACAGCGACGTTTTGTCTGAACTTCTATCGGATACACAGTTCCTATTTTTTCCTGTCACTCATATTGAGAGGAACGGCTGATTAGTTTAGATAAAATGAGCCGAGAAAACCGGGTCAGTTGTCCTGGATGTAAATGAAAATATTAACTTGAATACTGACACTTTCAGCACAGGCATGGACGCTCGCAGTTATATGTAATAAAGTTCACTAGTGAAACTTTATTACGAGCTACCTGTCAATTGATCTGCTCCGTTCGCGTGTTTTTTTTTTTTGTTTGTTTTTTAATCTAGCTCAATAGAAAAAAATGAGAGAAAGTAGACCTACAGACCTGGTGCATTAAAGCACAATTAGGACCAAGAGAGTAAAAAGCATCCTGTGCTCCTCTCACATCTTACTTTTTCTACCTGTTTGGATTATTCTGTTCAGTATTGTGGAATAAAACAATGGACTAATGTTACACTACAGCAGGCTGAGCCGGGACAACAACTGGTGAGTGAAACATCCACATTTAGTCTTTATTAACTTAAATTATAGTTATGAAGAAATCAGTCAGACTGTTAGATTAATGTGTTGTTGAACTCCCTGTTAGCTGTATCTCGGCACCTAGTGTGTGCACATTTTGACCCTGGCACTAGCAAGACGCAGGGCGTGCCTGAGGAGTTATCTGTAGCCTCCAGTACCTCCTCATTTCAAAACAGAAACCATAATAAGGTGGCAGCTGGCTGGAGAAGATCACTAGATAACAACCTACTTGCTCTTGGCTATATCGTATGTTATTTCCAGTAAATACTACACTGTATAATACTGAAGTTATTGAATATTTTTCTCTTCTCGGCGTTGCACTTTGTAGACGGTCCCTGACGGTCTCTCAGCCGGCTGCACATAGAGACCAATATTATGTGTTATGTGTTGATTAAAATGAGGTTGTAGCTCGTTGTCTACCTCACTACGGTTAGAAAGAGACGTTGTTTGTGTTTTAACAACGTTTTGGTTATGAGTTATTGATCCAGGAAGTTTGAATAACTTTGACTTTGAATAACAATATACTAACTCGAGGGAACGAGATACCTAACGGAACGAGGTACTAACTCGAGGGAACGAGATACTAACTCGAGGGAACGAGGTACTAACTCGAGGGAACGAGGTACTAACTCGAGTCAACGAGATACTAACTCTAGGGAACGAGATAGTAACTCGAGTCAACGAGATACTAACTCGAGGGAACGAGGTACTAACTCGAGGGAACGAGGTACTAACTCGAGGGAACGAGGTACTAACTCGAGGGAACGAGATACTAACTCGAGTCAACGAGATACTAACTCGAGGGAACGAGATAGTAACTCGAGGGAACGAGATACTAACTCGAGGGAACGAGGTACTAACTCGAGGGAACGAGATAGTAACTCGAGGGAACGAGATACCTAACTCGAGGGAATGAGATAGTAACTCGAGGGAACGAGATAGTAACTCGAGGGAACGAGATACTAACTCGAGTCAACGAGATACTAACTCGAGGGAACGAGATACCTAACTCGAGGGAACGAGATAGTAACTCGAGGGAACGAGATACTAACTCGAGGGAACGAGGTACTAACTCGAGGGAACGAGATAGTAACTCGAGGGAACGAGATACTAACTTGAGTCAACGAGATACTAACTCGAGGGAACGAGATACCTAACTCGAGGGAACGAGATAGTAACTCGAGGGAACGAGATACTAACTCGAGGGAACGAGATACCTAACTCGAGGGAACGAGATAGTAACTCGAGGGAACGAGGTACTAACTCGAGGGAACGAGGTACTAACTCGAGGGAATGAGATAGTAACTCGAGGGAACGAGATACTAACTCGAGAGAACGAAATACTAACTCGAGGGAACGAGATACTAACTCGAGGGAACGAGATACTAACTCGAGAGAACGAGATAGTAACTCGAGGGAACGAGATACTAACTCGAGGGAACGAGATACTAACTCGAGAGAACGAGATAGTAACTCGAGGGAACGAGGTACTAACTCGAGGGAACGAGATACTAACTCGAGGGAACGAGGTACTAACTCGAGGGAACGAGATACTAACTCGAGGGAACGAGGTACTAACTCGAGGGAACGAGGTACTAACTCGAGGGAACGAGGTACTAACTCGAGGGAACGAGATACTAACTCGAGGGAACGAAATACTAACTCGAGGGAACGAGTTACTCACTCGAGGGAACGAGTTACTAACTCGAGGGAACGAGGTACTAACTCGAGGGAACGAGGTACTAACTCGAGGGAACGAAATACTAACTCGAGAGAACGAAATACTAACTCGAGGGAACGAGTTACTCACTCGAGGGAACGAGTTACTCACTCGAGGGAACGAGATACTAACTCGAGAGATAATAAACATTTTCTCCTAGGGGTCTAGGGCGGCTCCGTACGTCAGCAATCAGAGGCAGAAAAATTAAATATGGAGGGATATCGTTTGTCTATGATCAAAGATGGCGTGTTGTCAGGTGCCCAGGTCTTTTGTGAATCGTTCTGATGTGAATAACTTGCACTTGTTACCAAGGTTTGCACATGTTATTAAAAGTACTGTTAAAGACAAAAAAGACAAACTCCAATTCTATTATGGCACTGACAGAAAAACAAATGTATAGAAATTAACAGCCAACTAACTGACAGTGTTTATTATAAGAATAAAAAACTAAATATAAAAACAGATCCAATATGATATCCTGATGTCTTCTCTACAAAAGAACTTTAAGAGCTTTTTTTTTGGACTGCATTATCATTTATGGAGAGTTTAATAACCCTTTTAATAATAACGTCAATTTTGATAATTGATTGATTGTCAAAAGTAATTTATCAAGCAAAATTACAAAATGATCTGGCTGCCACTTCACAAATGTGGAGATTTTACTACTTTTCTATCACTGTAAATTGAATATGTTTTACTTTTTGACTGCTGGTTGTATAAAACAAGAGACAGTTGAAGGCGTCACCTTCGACTTTGACTCTTGGAAGTATGAAGATTGACATCTATGGTTACTGTCTAAATTGTTCAGGTTGTTATTTTTAGAAAATATTTTATATCAATATTTACAATAATGCACAAAGCTTGATGAAAATTAATTTAAAAATATTTATTTATTTATATATACGAATGTTATTGAAATGTTGCGGTAAGGACATTTAGTATAAGAACAAAGTGATACAAAACATAAAAAATAAACATGTTACAGATTAAAATCTTAACGACTAAATGCAATTGTGTGTACGTCTTTACATGTAGACCTTTTGGAAACTGGTCAGAAGATGCTGAAATGTTGGTAATTTAATTACATTCACTTCTGGTGATTAAATCAGCCTTTTCTTTGGTATGGTTTCTTATCAGATATATTCAAAGCTGCTTCACTCACATTATCAATATGTCTGATTGACTTATTTACATCCTCAGGCACACTGCAAAGACTCACTGAGAATATCATATATCTGTTAATATAAGTTTAGTTTTCTCTGATGGTTAAAATTCATAGATTGTTTTTTCTTTAATTTAGGAGAGTCAAAAGTGATTTTAGTTGCAGAAACACCCACATAAATACATATATAAACACACAGGTGGCTGTTTAAAAAAACAATAAAATGCAATCATTTTTTCATGCTGTTCTAAAAAACAACTTTGTTGTTATGAAAATCCCTCTGCTGCAGGTAACAGTTGATGATGCACACAGCTGACTGCTAAAAAATACACCGAAAATGTACATGTTTGTACATGTCATGTATGCATAAATAGTAGTCTGAGGACTATTTGAGCTCCTCAACTTCATGCAGTTTCTTTGGCGTCTGACTTTGTGTCTTGTGGGTTATCCTGAAGTGGTAGGGTCTCAGCTGGATTAGTTGCACTGTCACTAGGATGAGCAGTAGGCTGTACATTTCCAATTACATGTGCAGGATCAGTGATGTTGCTGCCTCGGTTCTTCAATTAGCCTTTCATCATTTTAAATGCCTCACACAAAAACAAAAACAAAGCCATAAAACATACAACTAACAATGCACTAATAAATGTAACAAAAATGATGCTGGAAATGTAGACTGGGTTGGGTTTTGGGTCACTTTCTTCCTGGCTGACTGGGTTCTCTATCCGGCAGGTGAAGGTGCTCCAAACTTTGAACTCCTTTCTGGTGATGGTGATGTCCTTCCCAGACACCTTCCACTCTCCATCTCCCTTCTTCCAGCTGTAGGTGATGGTTTCAGCCTCGGTGGTGTTTGAGTCACAGGAGAACCTACAACTATCAGATAGAGCATCACAAGACAATGTCCTCAGCAGTACTTTGGGCTTCTGGACCTTCTTGATCAATTTAGCTTGATATCTCTCACTCTGGACTCTGTCGTTGATCTCCACTGAATACACGCCCTCGTCCTCTTTGCTCATGTTGTTGATGATCAGCTGTCCAGTCTCTGTGGTGAGGTTTGCTCGTCCTTTAATTCTGAGGTAATAACCCACATCTTCCACCCACTCAGCCAGCAGATTACCGTTGAATAACCACACGATGATGTTGATGTGATCCGGAAGAGGAGGCCTCACTTTTAACGTTAGATCTCCATCATCCGCGAAGTAGACCATAGTTACAGTATCCTCGGTTACAGCGACGTTCAGCACAAACAACAGCACACACAACCCGGTCAGTTTCCCCATCATGTCCACGGATCAATACACCACGTGGAGGATATCAATCTTAATAGTCAGCAAAAACGACTCGTTTTTAGCTCGCTGCCCTTCCTTACTTCTTATCTGGCTGTTGAGGAAACGGTAACAAAGTCCAAGGTCCATAGAAAGGAGGCTGGGTCACGCGTCATATCTCCGGGGGGGTGGTATAGTGTGACAGCCTCACTACTGAGATGCCAGTGTGGATTTGCCATGTATTCTTCCCTGTGTCCTTGAAGGTATCAAGGGAGAAGATGCCTGATGCAGAGCACCTGATGCTGGTGCGCCCTGAGCATAAAAGCCCCAATCAAGCGTTGCTCTGGTCTCTCTCTCTCCTTCACCTGGACTCATCCCTGCCAGAACCTGCCGGGCTGACTTTGTTTGTCTTTTCTTTAGTTTTCACTCACAACACATCACACTCAGATACCTGCACAAAAGAGCAGTTGCTCTTGATTGCTGAGCATTATTCAGTGGTTGTTGAAGGAGACAAACGCATTAAAGAAAATATTAAAGAGTCTATCAAATCTAAATTAATCAAAATAGGAATTATGCCCAGAGATGAAGAGAAGTCTCCTCCAAGTCCTACTGCTGTGTCCTTTCAGACTCAGGGACTAACTTTTGAGCAACAGAAGGAGATTCTGATGTTGCAGCTTGAACATGACAAAATGAAACATGAATTGGAAGTTAAAAAGCAAATCGAAGTAGAGCGAATCCGTCAGTACGGAGACCCCCTATATCCCCTATACCCTTAGACCCCCTAGACCCCTAGATCCCCAATACCCCTAGACCCCCTACCCCCTAGACCCGTAGACCCTAGACCTCCCTAGACCCCCCTAGACCCCTAGACCCCCTAGATTCCCTAGACCCCTAGACCCCCTAGACCCCTAGCACCCTTAGACCCCCTACACCCCTAGCACCCTTAGACCCCTAAGACCCCCTAGACCCCATATACCCCTAGACCCCCTACTCCCTAGACCCCTATATCCCCTAGACCAGGGGTTCTCAACCTTTTGCAACTGAAGGCCCACTTGTGATTGTCAAAACATTTCCGAGGACCACCTTCCCAAATAAATGAGTAAAAAACCTAACATGTTTATAGAACAGATAATAAACTGGGCTGTAGAGATGAGTTATGCCACTGTCAGCTGTAATGACCAAAATACATATTCTGCTTCCCCTCAGTGAGACACTTGACCTTGCCTTTATTCCTTCCAGAAGTTGGCATTCGATGTCATCACTCATGTCAGTAGTTCTTCTGCTCACGGTGTCACTGGAGAGGGGTATTGACTGCATTTTGGTTGCAGCGGCTTCCCCCAGTAACTCTCGGCACATATCCACAGCGCTTGGCAAAATAAGCTCCTCTGCAATCGTAAAGGGTTTCTTGCTACGAGCTACACGAGCAGCAACCATGTAGCCAGCTTTCAAAGTGGCTTTTGACTGAGTTGTTAATGTTGTGATGACTTTCTGTTGTGCCTGAAGCCCGTCCCTTTTCCTTAGGAAATATTCGTTTGGCTTCTCGACGCATCCTGGGTGCTTTGTGTTTAAGTGTCTCTGGAGCTTCGATGGTTTTAGCGCCTCATTTGACAACATTTCACCACATTCAACACATGGTGCCTTGGGCTCAGCATCACTGCCTGCCATTACCAATCCAAATGTAATGTATTCAGGGTCATATTTATTCACCACACGCTTTGGAGCTTTTACTGGCGCAGGGTTGTCTCCCACATCACTTTTTCGCTTTAAAAAGCGATTCATTTTGTCTCACTGCATCCGAGAACGTTAGCTAACTAACAGTGGCAAACACGTTTGTCTCTACCTGATGATGTCTGGTGTTTTTACACAAGGCCTATTGAAGGAGTTTGGGTCACACTTAATCATCGCGTCTTCGGGGTACCGCACATGCGCAGTAATATCTGCTCTGCACTCGCCGAAATTGAGCCGATCGCTACGCACGACCGCAGCTCCAGTTACACTGCGCATGTGTTATACCCAATACAAGACCCGTGTCCGCCCGTGTCTCAGCCTCCTTCAATAGGCTTTGGTTTTACGGCAGCTGGCATCTTACCTCCTTTAGGTTTTACCTGTTCACTTTGCTAAATAATAATAAAAAAATAATCTAGTACCACTGCCTCCGCGGCCCACTAGATGGCGCTCTGAGGCCCACCGGTGGGCCGTGGCCCACTGGTTGAGAATGGCTGTCCTAGACCCCTAGACCTCTCTTGACCCCTAGACCCCCTAGACCCCTAGACCCCCTAGACCCCCTAGACCCCTAGACCCCCTAGACAAGGAAATGGGACCGGAGTCACACATCAGTGGTGTGCTCAATAAAGGATGGTAGTTTTCTTACCAAAGGTTTAATAAAGGAATCAATATATTTAGAAGTGGGTTCTGTGAGAGTACCATTACCTGATATAACAGAACGGCCAGGAGGGTTATCTTTAGGCCCCTTGTGCACTTTGGGGAGTAGGTAAAAAGCAGCAATAACAGGGTGTTCAACTGTCAGAAAAACAAATCCATCATCATTTCAATAGAACATCATGTGTTCTTTCACAGTTTTTCTCATTCGCTTTGGCTCAATTCTCAAATGAGAATTATTTTTTTCAAAACAATGAGCTCAAATCTCTAAACAATTAGTTTGTCGTTCACAACAGATTCAAATTTTTCATTCATTCAAGCAAATTGCACGTAAAGTACAAAAGAGTCAGTACAATAACCACTTGCACATGGATCAAAACTGATGAGTTGTTTCTCAGTGAAATTGTCGTCTTCTTCACAACATCTAAACAATCTTTCATCGTTTGAGCCGTCACATGCAAAACGATCAATTCAATTATCAAAATCTGTCAGACATGCATGTATACTCCATAAATATCTATGACGAGGAGGTACAGTTTGTTGTTTTTGAACTGAACTACTGCAGTTTTTTTTCATTGTTGCAGGGTTGTTGTTGTTGTTGTTGTTGTTGTTGTTGTTGTTGTTGTTGTTGTTGTTTTTGTTGTTGTTGTTGTTGTTGTTGTTGTTGTTGTTGTTTTTTGGCATGGATGTCAATTTGTGGCAAAATTTCTGTTCAACACATTGCTGCACAAATAAATTGACTGTATACATACAAATGTGCATATCCTTTTCTGTGTAACTCTTACATTTATATACATTTATATTATTTGTATTTGACCTACTGTTGAAATGGGAATCTGAAAAGCTCAGTGAGATACACATTCAGCTAGACAAAAAACTGACATTCTTGTATCGTACAGTATAAGCAGTCAGTGTCAATAAAAAGTAGAACAAAACAGAGATTTGTATATAAAAATCATTTCCAGGGTTGACTGTCATGGGAAAAATCATCTACACATTTTGACCAGGACGGCTCACACGATGACAAAATGACTTTTCATTTTGGTGGCTAATTTGCTGAAACAATAACAAGGTTTAGGAGCATGAATGAAGTGTTTTGGGTGAGTTACTACCTTTTGCAAACATGCAATAGAGTTGTAATGTCCCATGAAGCAGTTGTGAAGGCTGCACTTTCAGTTTAGAGAAAGTTAAGACTGTTTCGAGAGATGAGCCAAAGCTGAGCAGCTTACTGTAAGTCCAACACAGGTTTTGCTGTTCAATGTATTTTTCTTTGGATAATACAACTACAGCGCCACCCTTATCCGCTGGACGAATACTGATGTCTTTATTATTAGAAAGTTCATTCAAGGCTAAGTGCTCTTTGTTAGATAAATACTGTAGGATTTGGAAGTGAAAGGGTTAGCAAGGGCCTATTTTTATTATTTTTAGTTAGCCTGTAACACGGTCACACATCAGAACATTTACCAGTATGGCATATTATTATTCACCATAAATGCTTTGAATGAGTGAACGGTTATATGGATGCCGTTCTACCGGGGGTATTTTATCACTATGATCTATCTTCAGATACAGAGAAATGACGACCGGTGGTAGAAAATACACTTACTCTAGTGTACTTAAGTACAATTTTAACATTCTTGTACTTAGTACTTAGTACTTCTATTCCACTTGTTACATCTTAGAGGGAATTGTTTTACTGCACTACATTTTGATACCTTTGGTTTATACAACATATAAACCAAACTAATAAAGATCTGAGTGCCTGTTGATTACACCACCTGATACAGGCTACTTCTACTGTAAAGTTGGGCTCAGTCTGCAGTGGCAGGTTCCTATAAGTGCCAGTAGGGGGCACTATAAGACTATTGGTAACTTGTAAACAGACATTCAAGTATGATGTAAAATACAGGTGGGACACAGTGAGATGTTTACAGTATAATGTAACGCTGTAGATTTCTCCTAATTTACCAAAAGTCAGCATTATATAATGCCTCATTTGCATATTTAAAGATAACATTTCAGAAAACTTGCAATACAAAAAAAATCTCTTAATGTAAGAAATCAACTGGGGAAGTTTCATGGCGATATGTGATGTGGTGATTTGTGATCACTTAATGTAATTACATGTGCAAGTTGCCAAATCTTCCATGTGTACCATATTATCCAAAGGTCTAGGACAGGGGTCAGCAACCTTTACTATCAAAAGAGCCATTTTAGGCAAAAAAACAACAACAAAAATCTGTCTGGAGCCGCAAAACATTTGATCATTGTGATGAAGGTAACACAGTTTATAGTCTAAGTTTATAGTATACAAGTCTAATGCAGTGAGGGCCAAAGGGACAATGTACTACGGAGTATTAGGGACTTTTTTTTGGACTGCATTATCATTTATGGAGAGTTTAATAACCCTTTTAATAATAACGTCAATTTTGATAATTGATTGATTGTCAAAAGTAATTTATCAAGCAAAAATTAAAAAATGATCTGGCTGCCACTTCACAAATGTGGAGATTTCACTACTTTTCTATCACTGTAAATTGAATATGCTTTAGTTTTTGACTGCTGGTTGTATAAAACAAGAGGCAGTTGAAGACGTCACCTTCGACTTTGACTCTTGGAAGTATGAAGATTGACATCTATGGTTACTGTCTAAATTGTTCAGGTTGTTATTTTTAGAAAATATCTTTATATCAATATTTACAATAATGCACAAAGCTTGATGAAAATGAATTTAAAAATATTTATTTATTTATATATACGAATGTTATTGAAATGTTGCGGTAAGGACATTTAGTATAAGAACAAAGTGATACAAAACATAAAAAATAAACATGTTACAGATTAAAATCTTAACGACTAAATGCAATTGTGTGTACGTCTTTATATGTAGACCTTTTGGAAACTGGTCAGAAAATGCTTAAATATTGGTAATTTAATTACATTCACTTCTGGTGATTAAATCAGCCTTTTCTTTGGTATGGTTTCTTATCAGATATAATCAAAGCTACTTCACTCACATTATCAATATGTCTGATTGACTTATTTACATCCTCAGGCACACTGCAAAGACTCACTGAGAATATCATATATCTGTTACTATAAGTTTAGTTTTCTCTGATGGTTAAAATTCATAGAGATTGTTTTTTTTTTTTAATTTAGGAGAGTCAAAAGGGATTTTAGTTGCAGAAACACCCACATACATACATACATATATAAACACACAGGTGGCTGTTTAAAAAATAAATAAATAAATAAATAACAAAATACAATCATGTTTTCATGCTGTTCTAAAAAACAACTTTGTTGTTATGAAAATCCCTCTGCTGCAAGTAACAGTCAATGAAGCACACAGCTGACTGCTAAAAAATACACAAAAAATGAACATGTTTGTACATGTCATGTATGCAGAAATAGAAGTCTGAGGACTATTTGAGCTCCTCAACTTCATGCAGTTTCTTTGGCGTCTGACTTTAGGTCTTCTGGGTTAGCCTGAAGTGGTATGTTCTCAGCTGGATTAGTTGCACTGTCACTAGGATGAGCAGTAGGCTGTACATCTCCATTTACATGTGCAGGATCAGTGATGTTGCTGCCTCGATTCTTCAAGTAGCCTTTCATCATTTTAAATGCCACGAACAAACACCCACACAAAAGAAAAACTAACAATGCACCAATCACTATAGCCCCAATGATGCTGGAAATGTAGGCTGGGTTGGGTTCTGGGTCACTTTCTTCCTGGCTGACTGCGTTCTCTATCCGGCAGGTGAAGGTGCTCGAAAATGTGAACTCGTTGGTGATGGTGATGTACTTCCCAGTCACCTTCCACTCTCCAGCTCCCTTCTTCCAGCTGTAGCTGACTGGTTCAGCCTCGGTGGTGTTTGAGTCACAGGAGAACTTATAACTCGAATCTATACGAGTATATGATCTCTCCACTACTTTGGGTTTCTGGACCTTCTTGATCAATTTAGCTTGATATCTCTCACTCTGGACTCTGTCGTTGATCTCCACTGAATACACACCCTCGTCCTCTTTGCTCATCTTGTTGATGATCAGCTGTCCAGTCTCTGTGGTGAGGTTTGCTCGTCCTTTAAGTCTGAGGTAATAACTCTTATCTTCCTCCCACTCAGCCAGCAGATTATCGTTGAATAACCACACGATGTAGTTGATGTGATCCGGAAGAGGAGGCCGCACTTTTAACGTTAGATCTCCACCATCCGTGAAGTACACCGTAGTTACAGTATCCTCGGTTACAGCGACGTTCAGCACCAACAACACACACAACCCGGTCAGTTTCCCCATCATGTCCACGGATCAATACACCACGGGGAGGATATCGATCTTAATAGTCAGTAAGAAACGACGGTTCTTTTTTAGCTCGCCACCCTTCAGCAGTGCGTTCACACCCTTCCTTCCTGCCTTCTGCTGGCTTTTGAGAAAACGAAAGCAGAAGTCACCATGAAGTTCTGTTAAAAGGAGGCTGGGTCACGCGCCATCAACGCGTCATATCTCCGGGGGGGTGGTATAGTGTGACAGCCTCACTACTGAGATGTCAGTGTGGATTTGCCATTTATTCCTTCACTGTGTCCTTGAAGGTATCAAGGGAGAAGATGCGTGATGCAGAGCACCTGATGCTGGTGCGCCCTGAGCATAAAAGCCCCAATCAAGCGTTGCTCTGGTCTCTCTCTCTCCTTCACCTGGACTCATCCCTGCCAGAACCTGCCGGGCTGACTTTGTTTGGCTTTTCTTTAGTTTTCACTCACAACACATCACACTCAGATACCTGCACAAAAGAGCAGTTGCTCTTGATTGCTGAGCATTATTCAGTGGTTGTTGAAGGAGACAAGCGCAATAAAGAAAATATTAAAGAGTCTATAAAATCTAAATTAATCAAAATAGGAATTATGCCCGGAGATGAAGAGAAGTCTCCTCCAAGTCCTACTGCTGTGTCCTTTCAGACTCAGGGACTAACTTTTGAGCAACAGAAGGAGATTCTGATGCTGCAGCTTGAACATGACAAAATGAAACATGAATTGGAAGTTAAAAAGCAAATCGAAGTAGAGCGAATCCGTCAGTAAGGAGACCCCCTAGACCTCTCTAGACCCCTAGACCCCCTATACCCCCAGACCCCTAGACCCCTAGACAAGGAAATGGGACCGGAGTCACACATCAGTGGTGTCTTCAATAAAGGATGGTAGTTTTCTTACCAAAGGTTTAATAAAGGAATCAATATATTTAGAAGTGGGTTCTGTGAGAGTACCATTACCTGATATAATAGAACGGCCAGGAGGGTTATCTTTAGGCCCCTTGTGCACTTTGGGGAGTAGGTAAAAAGCAGCAATAACAGGGTGTTCAACTGTTAGAAAACCAAATTCATTATCATTGAAACAACCCTCATCAAGTGTCTCTTTCAATAGAACATCAAACTTTGTCTCAAATCTCAAATGAGAATTATTTTTTTCAAAACAATGAGCTCAAATCTCTAAACAATTAGTTTGTCGTTGACAACAGATTCAAATTTTGTATTCATTCAAGCACGTGTTTTGGCACATGTGTACAAAAGAGTCAGTAATAACCACTTGCACATCTTGCTGATCAAAACTGATGAGTTGTTTCTCAGTGAAATTGTCGTCTTCTTCACAACTTCTAAACAATCTTTCATCGTTTGAGCCGTCACATGCAAAATGATCCATTCAATTATCAAAATCTGTCAGACATGCATGTATACTCCATAAATATCTATGACGAGGAGGTACAGTTTGTTGTTTTTGAACTGAACTACTGCAGGTTTTTTTCATTGTTGCAGGGTTGTTGTTGTTGTTGTTGTTGTTGTTGTTGTTGTTGTTTTTTGTCATTAATGTCATTTTGTGGCAAAATTTTTGTTCAACAGATTGCTACACAAATAAATTAACTGTATACATACAAATGTGCATATCCTTTTTCTGCATAACTCTTACATTTATATACATTTATATTATTTGTATTTGACCTACTGACTACACATTCAGCTAGACAAAACTGACATTCTTGTATCGTACAGTATAAGCAGTGTCAATAAAAAGTAGAACAAAACAGAGATTTGTATATAAAAATCATTTCCAGGGTTGACTGTCATGGGGAAAAATCATCTACACATTTTGACCAGGACGGCTCACACGATGACAAAATGACTTTTCATTTTGGTTTCCAATTTACTGGAACAATAACAAGGTTAAGGAGCATCAATGAAGTGTTTTGGGCGAGTTACTACCTTTTGCAAACATGCAATAGAGTTGTAATGTCCCATGAAGCAGTTGTGAAGGCTGCACTTTCAGTTTAGAGAAAGTTAAGACTGTTTTGAGAAATGAGCCAAAGCTGAGCAGCTTACTGTAAGTCCAACACAGGTTTTGCTGTTCAATGTATTTTTCTTTGGATAATACAACTACACTATTTTTTATTATTTTTAGTTATCCTGTAACACGGTCACACATCAGAACATTTACCAGTATGGCATATTATTATTCACCATAAATGCTTTGAATGAGTGAACGGTTATATGGATGCCGTTCTACCGGGGGGTATTTTATCACTATGATACATCTTCAGATACAGAGAAATGACGACCGGTGGTAGAAAATACACTTACTCTAGTGTACTTAAGTAAAGTTTTAACGTTCTTGTACTTAGTACTTAGTACTTCTATTCCACTTGTTACATCTTAGAGGGAATTTTTTACTTTTTTTACCTTTTGTTACTTTGCAGATTAATAATACTTAATATAAACCAAACTAATAAAGATCTGAGTGCCTGTTGATTACACCACCTGATACAGGCTACTTCTACTGTAAAGTTGGGCTCAGTCTGCAGTGGCAGGTTCCTATAAGTGCCAGTAGGGGGCACTATAAGACTATTGGTAACTTGTAAACAGACATTCAAGTATGATATAAAATACAGGTGGGACACAGTGAGATGTTTACAGTATAATTTAACGCTGTAGATTTCTCCTAAATTCACCAAAAGTCAGCATTATATAATGCCTCATTTGCATATGTAAAGATAACATTTCAGAAAACTTGCAATACAAAAACAATCTCTTAATGTAAGTAATCAACTGGGGAAGTTTCATGGTGATATGTTAGTTTAAAAAAACCTATTCACCTGTAGTGTATTGCAAAATGTATAGACCTTTACAATACATATCTTTGAAGGCCAAAATGAGCAACAACCCTTTATGTTTTTATTTATTTATTTAATTTTTGCATGTTTCGGTGTATGTATTATGGTTATATTATTATTTTAATTGTATGTGTGTGCTTGTATGTACATACATATATATATATATATATATATATATGTATATGAATATGCATATGTGGGTGTATGTATATATGTATATATACATATATATATTTATTTTTTACGATTTATTTATTATTACTATTATTATTGTTATTTCTTTTATCTATTCATTTATTTATTTTTCCTTCTTTGTGATCACTTAATGTAATTCCATGTGCAAGTTGCCAAATATTCCAAGTGTACCACATTATCCAAAGGTCTAGGACAGGAGTCAACAACCTTTACTATCAAAAGAGCCATTTTAGGCAAAAAAAAAAAATTTAAAAAAATCTGTCTGGAGCCACAAAACATTTGATCATTGTGATGAAGGTAACACAGTTAATAGTCTAAGTATATAGTATATAAGTCTAATGCAGTGAGGGCCAAAGAGACAATGTACTACGGAGTATTAAGGGTCACATTGAGGGAAAAAACATCTGAGATTTACAGAATGAAGTCATAATATTACAAGAAAAAAATTAAATAACACGTAAAAATACTACTTTATAATATTATGACTTTATTCTCATAATATCACAACTTTATTCTTGAAATCTTTTTTTTTCCTCAATGTGGCCCTAATACTGCGTCGTACCATAGACCTTCAACAATGATAAATAATAATGAAACTATAAACAAAAAACAGTTATTCATTTCCATGTTTATAAATCCACAGGGAGCCACTGGAGAGGAGCTGAAGAGCCTCATGTGGCTCCAGAGCTGCAGGTTGCTGACCCCTGGTCTACGATAATATAGTTCCAAATACGTAAATTAGTTCCTTTATAGTTTTGCCGTTGTGCTATACCTTTTGTAAATAATAAAACAACAAATTGAAATGTTTAACATAAAAACAGTCCCAGATCAAATGTACACTAAAGTGTGTCCACATACCTTTGGCTACATAGTGTAGTTTCTCCTTTTTTGGTTTAGTTCCTACGGAGCCTCCCTAGACCCCTAGAAGAAAGTTTTTAGTATCTCCAATCTTCCAATAATTCCTGACCGTCCACACATTGCTGATGTACAGAGACCCCTAGATGATGTACTTCGGTAAAGTTGGAAAGATATTGACAGATTCAAACTTCCTGGATCAATAACTCATAACCAAAACGTTGTTAAAACACAAACAACGGCTCTTTCTAACCGTAGTGAGCTAGATAACGAGCTAAAACCTCATTTTAATCAACACATAACACATAATATTGGTCTCTATGTGCAGCCGGCTGAGAGACCAGAGGTCAGGGACCGTTTACAAAGTGCAACGCCGAAAAGAGAACAATATTCATTAGCTTCAGTATTATACAGTGTAGTACCACCAACATCACTTCACACATCTTTTTGTTGGACTGCATTTTCATTTCTGGAGAGTTTAATAACCCTTTTAATAATAACATCAATTTTGATAGTTGATTGATTGTCAAAAGTAATTTATCAAGCAAAAATTAAAAATGATCTGGCTGCCACTTCACAAATGTGGAGATTTTACTACTTTTCTATCACTGTAAATTGAATATGTTTTAGTTTTTGACAGCTGGTTGTATAAAACAAGAGACAGTTGAAGGCGTCACCTTCGACTTTGACTCATGGAAGTATGAAGATTGACATCTATGGTTACCGTCTAAATTGTTCAGGTTGTTATTTTTAGAAAATATTTTTATATCAATATTTACAATAATGCACAAAGCTTGATGAAAATGAATTTAAAAATATGTATTTATTTATATATATGAATGTTATTGAAATGTTGCGGTAAAGACATTTAGTATAAGAACAAAGTGATACAAAACATAAAAAATAAACATGTTACAGATTAAAATCTTAACGACTAAATGCAATTGTGTGTACGTCTTTATGTGTAGACTTTTTGGAAACTGGTCAGAAAATGCTGAAATGTTGGTAATTTAATTACATTCACTTCTGGTGATTAAATCAGCCTTTTCTTTGGTATGGTTTCTTATCAGATATATTCAAAGCTGCTTCACTCACATTATCAATATGTCTGATTGACTTATTTACATCCTCAGGCACACTGCAAAGACTCACTGAGAATATCATATATCTGTTAATATAAGTTTAGTTTTCTCTGATGGTTAAAATTCATAGAGATTGTTTTTTTTTTTTTAATTTAGGAGAGTCAAAAGTGATTTTAGTTGCAGAAACCCCCACATACATACATACATACATACATACATATATAAACACACAGGTGGCTGTTTAAAAAAAAATAAAAAATAAAAAATACAATTAATTTGTTCTAAAAAACAACTTTGTTGTTATGAAAATCCCTCTGCTGCAGGTAACAGTCAATGATGCACACAGCTGACTGCTAAAAAATACACAAAACATTAACATGTTTGTACATGTCATGTATGCAGAAATAGAAGTCTGAGGACTATTTGAGCTCCTCAACTTCATGCAGTTTCTTTGGCGTCTGACTTTGTGTCTTGTGGGTTATCCTGAAGTGGTATGGTCTCAGCTGTCTTAGGTGAACTGTCACTAGGAGGAGAAGTTGGCTGTCCATTTCCATGTTCAGGATCAGTGATGTTGGTTCCTCGATTCTTGAAGAGGAATATCTTCTTTTCACATGCCTCAATCAAACCAACCACAGGCACAACCACAACCATAGGCAGAGCCACAACCACAACCAGAGCCACAGCCACAACCAGAGCCACAGCCATAACCACAGGCAGAGCCACAACCACAACCAAACCAACCACAACCCCAGGCAGAGCCACAACCACAACCACAGCGCCAGCCGCAATCAGAACATAGATGGCAACAACAGTGTGGTATGTAAAAAGCTTTTTGTAGAGCGGGTCACTTTCTTCCCGGCTGACTGGGTTCTCCATCCTGCAGGTGAAGGTCTTCCCACCTGAGTCATGCTCTCTGGTGATGGTGATGTCCTTCCCAGACACCTTCCACTCTCCATCTCCCTTCTTCCAGCTGTAGGTGATGGGTTCAGACTCGGTGGTGTCTGAGTCACAGGAGAACCTACAACTATCAGATAGAGCATCACAAGACAATGTCCTATCCACTACTTTGGGCTTCTGGACCTTCTTGATCAATTTAGCTCGATATCTCTCACTCTGGACTCTGTCGTTGATCTCCACTGAATACACACCCTCGTCCTCTTTGCTCATCTTGTTGATGATCAGCTGTCCAGTCTCTGTGGTGAGGTTTGCTCGTCCTTTAAGTCTGAGGTTATAACTCTTATCTTCCACCCACTCAGCCAGCAGTTTATCGTTGAATAACCACACGATGATGTTGATGTGATCCGGAAGAGGAGGCCTCACTTTTAACGTTAGATCTCCACCATCCGTGAAGTAGACCGTAGTTACGGTATCCTCGGTTACAGCGACGTTCAGCACCAACAACAACAACAACCCGGTCAGTTTCCCCATCATGTCCACGGATCAATACACCACGGGGAGGATATCAATCTTAATAGTCAGTAAGAAACGACGGTTCTTGTTTAACTCGCCGCCCTTCAGCAGTGTGTTCACATCCTTCCTTCCTGCCTTCTGCTGGCTGTTGAGAAAACGAAAGCAGAAGTCACCATGAAGTTCTGTTAAAATGAACGCGTCATATCTCCGGGGGGGTGGTATAGTGTGACAGCCTCACTACTGAGATGCCAGTGTGGATTTGCCATTTATTCCTTCACTGTGTCCTTGAAGGTATCAAGGGAGAAGATGCGTGATGCAGAGCACCTGATGCTGGTGCGCCCTGAGCATAAAAGCCCCAATCAAGCGTTGCTCTGGTCTCTCTCTCTCCTTCACCTGGACTCATCCCTGCCAGAACCTGCCGGGCTGACTTTGTTTGTCTTTTCTTTAGTTTTCATTCACAACACATCACACTCAGATACCTGCACAAAAGAGCAGTTGCTCTTGATTGCTGAGCATTATTCAGTGGTTGTTGGAGGAGACAAGCGCATTAAAGAAAATATTAAAGAGTCTATCAAATCTAAATTAATCAAAATAGGAATTATGCCCAGAGATGAAGAGAAGTCTCCTCCAAGGCCTACTGCTGTGTCCTTTCAGACTCAGGGACTAACTTTTGAGCAACAGAAGGAGATTCTGATGCTGCAGCTTGAACATGACAAAATGAAACATGAATTGGAAGTTAAAAAGCAAATCGAAGTAGAGCGAATCCGTCAGTACGGAGACCCCCTATATCCCCTATACCCTTAGACCCCCTAGACCCCTAGATCCCCAATACCCCTAGACCCCCTACCCCCTAGACCCGTAGACCCTAGACCTCCCTAGACCCCCCTAGACCCCTAGACCCCCTAGATTCCCTAGACCCCTAGACCCCCTAGACCCCTAGCACCCTTAGACCCCCTACACCCCTAGCACCCTTAGACCCCTAAGACCCCCTAGACCCCCTATACCCCTAGACCCCCTACTCCCTAGACCCCTATATCCCCTAGACCAGGGGTTCTCAACCTTTTGCAACTGAAGGCCCACTTGTGATTGTCAAAACATTTCCGAGGACCACCTTCCCAAATAAATGAGTAAAAAACCTAACATGTTTATAGAACAGATAATAAACTGGGCTGTAGAGATGAGTTATGCCACTGTCAGCTGTAATGACCAAAATACATATTCTGCTTCCCCTCAGTGAGACACTTGGGCTTGCCTTTATTCCTTCCAGAAGTTGGCATTCGATGTCATCACTCATGTCAGTAGTTCTTCTGCTCACGGTGTCACTGGAGAGGGGTATTGACTGCATTTTGGTTGCAGCGGCTTCCCCCAGTAACTCTCGGCACATATCCACAGCGCTTGGCAAAATAAGCTCCTCTGCAATCGTAAAGGGTTTCTTGCTACGAGCTACACGAGCAGCAACCATGTAGATCGCTTTCAAAGTGGCTTTTGACTGAGTTGTTAATGTTGTGATGACTTTCTGTTGTGCCTGAAGCCCGTCCCTTTTCCTTAGGAAATATTCGTTTGGCTTCTCGACGCATCCTGGGTGCTTTGTGTTTAAGTGTCTCTGGAGCTTCGATGGTTTTAGCGCCTCATTTGACAACATTTCACCACATTCAACACATGGTGCCTTGGGCTCAGCATCACTGCCTGCCATTACCAATCCAAATGTAATGTATTCAGGGTCATATTTATTCACCACACGCTTTGGAGCTTTTACTGGCGCAGGGTTGTCTCCCACATCACTTTTTCGCTTTAAAAAGCGATTCATTTTGTCTCACTGCATCCGAGAACGTTAGCTAACTAACAGTGGCAAACACGTTTGTCTCTACCTGATGATGTTTGGTGTTTTACACAAGGCCTATTGAAGGAATTTGGGTCACACTTAATCATCGCGTCTTCGGGGTACCGCACATGCGCAGTAATATCTGCTCTGCACTCGCCGAAATTGAGCCGATCGCTACGCACGACCGCAGCTCCAGTTACACTGCGCATGTGTTATACCCAATACAAGACCCGTGTCCGCCCGTGTCTCAGCCTCCTTCAATAGGCTTTGGTTTTACGGCAGCTGGCATCTTACCTCCTTTAGGTTTTACCTGTTCACTTTGCTAAATAATAATAAAAAATAATCTAGTACCACTGCCTCTGCGGCCCACTAGATGGCGCTCTGAGGCCCACCGGTGGGCCGCGGCCCACTGGTTGAGAATGGCTGTCCTAGACCCCTAGACCTCTCTAGACCCCTAGACCCCCTAGACCCCTAGACCCCCTAGACCCCTAGACCCCTAGACCCCCTAGACAAGGAAATGGGACCGGAGTCACACATCAGTGGTGTGCTCAATAAAGGATGGTAGTCTTCTTACCAAAGGTTTAATAAAGGAATCAATATATTTAGAAGTGGGTTCTGTGAGAGTACCATTACCTGATATAATAGAACGGCCAGGAGGGTTATCTTTAGGCCCCTTGTGCACTTTGGGGAGTAGGTAAAAAGCAGCAATAACAGGGTGTTCAACCGTTAGAAAACAAATTCATCATCATTTCAATAGAACATCATGTGTTCTTATACAGTTTTTCTCATTCGCTTTGGCTCAATTCTCAAATGAGAATTATTTTTTTCAAAACAATGAGCTCAAATCTCTAAACAATTAGTTTGTCGTTGACAACAGATTCAAATTTTTCATTCATTCAAGCAAACTGCACATAAAGTACAAAAGAGTCAGTACAATAACCACTTGCACATGGATCAAAACTGATGAGTTGTTTCTCAGTGAAATTGTCGTCTTCTTCACAACTTCTAAACAATCTTTCATCGTTTGAGCCGTCACATGCAAAACGATCCATTCAATTATCAAAATCTGTCAGACATGCATGTATACTCCATAAATATCTATGACGAGGAGGTACAGTTTGTTGTTTTTGAACTGAACTACTGCAGTTTTTGTTCATTGTTGCAGGATTGTTGTTGTTGTTTTTGTTGTTGTTGTTGTTGTTGTTGTTGTTGTTGTTGTTGTTTTTTGGCATGAATGTCAATTTGTGGCAAAATTTCTGTTCAACACATTGCTGCATGAATAAATTGACTGTATACATAGAAATGTGCATATCCTTTTTCTGAGTAACTCTTACATTTATATACATTTATATTATTTGTATTTGACCTACTGTTGAAATGGGAATCTGAAAAGCTCAGTGCGATACACATTCAACTAGACCAAAAACTGACTTTCTTGTATCGTACAGTATAAGCAGTCAGTGTCAATAAAAAGTAGAACAAAACAGAGATTTGTATATAAAAATCATTTCCAGGGTTGACTGTCATGGGAAAAATCATCTCCACATTCTGACCAGGACGGCTCACACGATGACAAAATGACTTTTCATTTTGGTTTCCAATTTACTGAAACAATAACAAGGTTTAGGAGCATCAATGAAGTGTTTTGGGTGAGTTACTACCTTTTGCAGACATGCAATAGAGTTGTAATGTCCCATGAAGCAGTTGTGAAGGCTGCACTTTCAGTTTAGAGAAAGTTAAGACTGTTTTGAGAGATGAGCCAAAGCTGAGCAGCTTACTGTAAGTCCAACACAGGTTTTGCTGTTCAATGTATTTTTCTTTGGATAATACAACTACAGCGCCACCCTTATCCGCTGGACGAATACTGATGTCTTTATTATTAGAAAGTTCATTCAAGGCTAAGTGCTCTTTGTTAGATAAATACTGTAGGATTTGGAAGTGAAAGGGTTAGCAAGGGCCTATTTTTATTATTTTTAGTTAGCCTGTAACACGGTCACACATCAGAACATTTACCAGTATGGCCTGTTATTATTCACCATAAATGCTTTGAATGAGTGAACGGTTATATGGATGCCGTTCTACCGGGGGGTATTTTATCACTATGATCTATCTTCAGATACAGAGAAATGACGACCGGTGGTAGAAAATACACTTACTCTAGTGTACTTAAGTAGAATTTGAACGTGCTTGTACTTAGTACTTAGTACTTCTATTCCACTTGTTACATCTTAGAGGGAATTGTTTTACTGCACTACATTTTGATACCTTTGGCTACTTTGCAGATTAATAATACAAAATATAAACCAAACTAATAAAGATCTGAGTGCCTGTTGATTACACCACCTGATACAGGCTACTTCTACTGTAAAGTTGGGCTCAGTCTGCAGTAGCAGGTTCCTATAAGTGCCAGTAGGGGGCACTATAAGACTATTGGTAACTTGTAAACAGACATTCAAGTATAATATAAAATACAGGTGGGACACAGTGAGATGTTTACAGTATAATGTAAGGCTGTAGATTTCTCCTAAATTCACCAAAAGTCAGCATTATATAATGCCTCATTTGCATATTTAAAGATAACATTTCAGAAAACTTGCAATACAAAAAAAATCTCTTAATGTAAGAAATCAACTGGGGAAGTTTCATGGTGATATATGTTAGTTAAAGAAAACCTATTCACCTGTAGTGTATTGCAAAATGTATGGACTTTTACAATACATATCTTTGAAGGCCAAAATGAACAACAACCCTTTATGTTTTTATTTATTTATTTTATTTTTGCATGTTTCGGTGTATGTATAATGGTTTTATTATTATTTTAAATGTATGTGTGTGCATGCATGTATATATATATCTATATAGATATATCTACATAGATATATCTATATAGATATATATATATGCATATGCATATGTGGATGTATGTATATATACATATATAGATTTATTTTTTACGATTTATTTATTATTACTATTATTATTGTTATTTCTTTTATCTATTTATTTATTTATTTATCCTTCTTTGTGATTACTTAATGTAATTCCATGTGCAAGTTGCCAAATCTTCCATGTATACCACATTATCCAAAGGTCAAGGGCAGGGGTCAGCAACCTTTAATATCAAAAGAGCCATTTTAGGCAAAACGAACAACAACAAAAAATCTGTCTGGAGCCGCAAAACATTTGATCATTGTGATGAAGGTAACACAGTCTATAATATAAGTTTATAGTATATAAGTCTAATGCAGTGAGGGCCAAAGAGACAATGTACTACGGAGTATTAGGGCCACATTGAGGGAAAAACATCTGAGATTTACAGAATAAAGTCATAATATTACAAGAATAAAGTCATAACTTTACGAGAAAAAAATTAAATAACACGTAAAATTACTACTTTATAATATTATGACTTTATTCTTGTAATATTATGACTTTATTCTTGAAATCTCAGATTTTTGTTTTTCCTCAATGTGGCCCTAATACTCCGTCGTACCGTAGACCTTCAACAATGATAAATAAAAATGAAAATATAAACAAAAAACAGTTATTATTATTTATAAATCCACAGGGAGCCACTGGAGAGGAGCTGAAGAGCCTCATGTGGCTCCAGAGCTGCAGGTTGCTGACCCCTGGTCTAGGATAATATAGTTCCAAATATGTAAATTAGTTCCTTTATAGTTTTGCCGTTGTGCTATACCTTTTGTAAATAATAAAACAACAAATAGAAATGTTTAACATAAAAACAGTCCCAGATCAAATGTACACTAAAGTGTGTCCACATACCTTTGGCTACATAGTGTAGGTTCTCCTTTTTTGGTTTAGTTCCTACGGAGCCCCCCTAGACCCCTAGAAGAAAGTTTTTAGTATCTCGTTCCCTCGAGTTACTTCCTAGAGCACTTCATCCAATCATTCCTGACCGTCCACACATTGCTGATGTACAGAGACCCCTAGATGATGTACTTCGGTAAAGTTGGAAAGATATTGACAGATTCAAACTTCCTGGATCAATAACTCATAACCAAAACGTTGATAAAACACAAACAACGGCTCTTTCTAACCGTAGTGAGGTAGACAACGAGCTACAACCTCATTTTAATCAACACATAACACATAATATTGGTCTCTATGTGCAGCCGGCTGAGAGACAGAGGTCAGGGACCGTCTACAAAGTGCAACGCCGAAAAGAGAAAAATATTCATTAACTTCAGTATTATACAGTGTAGTACCACCAACATCACTTCACACATCTTTTTTTGGACTGCATAATCATTTCTGGAGAGTTTAATAACCCTTTTAATAATAACATCAATTTTGATAATTGATTGATTGTCAAAAGTAATTTATCAAGCAAAAATTAAAAAATGATCTGGCTGCCACTTCACAAATGTGGAGATTTTACTACTTTTCTATCACTGTAAATTGAATATGTTTTAGTTTTTGACTGCTGGTTGTATAAAACAAGAGACAGTTGAAGGCGTCACCTTCGACTTCGACTCTTGGAAGTATGAAGATTGACATTTATGGTTACTGTCTAAATTGTTCAGGTTGTTATTTTTAGAAAATATTTTTACATCAATATTTACAATAATGCACAAAGCTTGATGAAAATGAATATAAAAATATTTATTTATTTATATATACAAATGTTATTGAAATGTTGCGGTAAGGACATTTAGTATAAGAACAAAGTGATACAAAACATAAAAAATAAACATGTCACAGATTAAAATCTTAACGACTAAATGCAATTGTGTGTACGTCTTTATGTGTAGACTTTTTGGAAACTGGTCAGAAGATGCTGAAATGTTGGTAATTTAATTACATTCACTTCTGGTGATTAAATCAGCCTTTTCTTTGGTATGGTTTCTTATCAGATATATTCAAAGCTGCTTCACTCACATTATCAATATGTCTGATTGACTTATTTACATCCTCAGGCACACTGCAAAGACTCACTGAGAATATCATATATCTGTTAATATAAGTTTAGTTTTCTCTGATGGTTAAAATTCATAGAGATTGTTTTTTTTTTTAATTTAGGAGAGTCAAAAGTGATTCTAGTTGCAGAAACACCCACATACATACATACATACATACATACATATATAAACACACAGGTGGCTATTTAAAAAAAAACAATAAAATACAATCATGTTTTCATGCTGTTCTAAAAAACAACTTTGTTGTCAAGAAAATCCCTCTGCTGCAAGTAACCGTCGATGATGCACACAGCTGACTGCTAAAAAATACAAAAAAAATGAACATGTTTGTACATGTCATGTATGCAGAAATAGAAGTCTGAGGACCTTTTGAGCTCCTCAACTTCATGCAGTTTCTTTGGCGTCTGACTTTGTGTCTTAGGGGTTATCCTGAAGTGGTATGGTCTCATATATAGGAGAAGTAGGCTGTTCATTTCCATGTGCAGGATCAGTGATGTTGTTGCCTCGATTCTTCAAGGAGCCCTTCATATTTTCCCATGCCACAATCACACCAGCCCCGACCCCAGATAAGACGAGCAAACCAGCAAAAAAAATTCCACAATTTGCACTGTAAGGCTCCTTGTAGAGCGGGTTGTGTTCTGGGTCACTTTCTTCCCGGCTGACTGGGTTCTCCATCCTGCAGGTGAAGGTCTTCATACCTGAGTCATCCGTGCTGGTGATGGTGATGTCCTTCCCAGACACCTCCCACTCTCCATCACCCTTCTTCCAGCTGTAGGTGATGGGTTCAGCCTCGGTGGTGTCTGAATCACAGGAGAACCCACAACTCTCAAAATCAGCTCCACAAATCAATGGTCTCAACCATACTTTGGGCTTCTGGACCTTCTCGATCAGTGTTGCATTATATCTCTCACTCTGGACTCTGTCGTTGATCAGCACTGAATACACACCCTCGTCGTCTTTCCTCATGTTGTTGATGATCAGCTGTCCAGTCTCTATGGTGAGGGCTGTTCGTCTTTTAATTCTGGGTTCATAACGAAGAACCAGAACCAGATACTCCACCCACTCGGCCAGCAGATTACCGTTGAACTTCCACAAGATGTTGTTGATGTGTCCCGGAAAAGCAGGCCTCACTTTTAATGTAAGTTCTCCGCCATACGTGAAGTACACCGTAGTTACGGTATCCTCGGTTACAGCGACATTCAGCACCGCCAACAAAAACAACACACACAACCCAGTCAATTTACCCATCATGTCCACGGATCAATACACCACGAGAACAGGGAGGATATCGATCTTCATAGTCAGTAAGACACGACGGTTCTTGTTTAACTCGTCACCCTTCAGCAGTGCGTCCACACCCTTCCTTCCTGCCTTCTGCTGGCTGTTGAAGCAACGGAAACAGATGTCACCATGAAAGACGAGGACCAAGTTCTATTAAAATGAGGCTGGGTCACGCATCATCAACGCGTAAGGACATTTAGTATAAGAACAAAGTGATACAAAACATAAAAAATAAACATGTTACAGATTAAAATCTTAACGACTAAATGCAATTGTGTGTACGTCTTTATGTGTAGACTTTTTGGAAACTGGTCAGAAAATGCTGAAATGTTGGTAATTTAATTACATTCACTTCTGGTGATTAAATCAGCCTTTTCTTTGGTATGGTTTCTTATCAGATATATTCAAAGCTGCTTCACTCACATTATCAATATGTCTGATTGACTTATTTACATCCTCAGGCACACTGCAAAGACTCACTGAGAATATCATATATCTGTTAATATAAGTTTAGTTTTCTCTGATGGTTAACATTCATAGAGATTGTTTTTTTTTTTTTAATTTAGGAGAGTCAAAAGGGATTTTAGTTGCAGAAACACCCACATACATACATACATACATACATACACACAGGTGGCTGTTTAAAAAATAAATAAATAAATAAATAACAAAATACAATAATGTTTTCATGCTGTTCTAAAAAACAACTTTGTTGTCATGAAAATCCCTCTGCTGCAAGTAACCGTCGATGATGCACACAGCTGACTGCTAAAAAATACACAAAACATTAACATGTTTGTACATGTTATGTATGCAGAAATAGAAGTCTGAGGACCTTTTGAGCTACTAAACTTCATGCAGTTTCTTTGGCGTCTGACTTTGTGTCTTAGGGGTTATCTTGAAGTGGTACGTGTAACGTTCTCATATATTGCACTGTCACTAGGATGAGCAGAAAGCTGTACATCTCCATTTTCATGTGCAGGATCAGTGATGTTGGTGTCTCGATTCTTGAAGGGGCATATCTTCTTTTTACATGCCACAACCAAACCAACCACAACCAAAATTCCCAAAGCACCAAAACCGTCGATGATGCACACAGCTGACTGCTAAAAAATACACAAAACATTAACATGTTTGTACATGTTATGTATGCAGAAATAGTAGTCTGAGGACCTTTTGAGCTACTAAACTTCATGCAGTTTCTTTGGCGTCTGACTTTGTGTCTTAGGGGTTATCTTGAAGTGGTATGTGTAACGTTCTCATATATTGCACTGTCACTAGGATGAGCAGAAAGCTGTACATCTCCATTTTCATGTGCAGGATCAGTGATGTTGGTGTCTCGATTCTTGAAGGGGCATATCTTCTTTTTACATGCCACAACCAAACCAACCACAACCAAAATTCCCAAAGCACCAAAAAGTCCCCCAACTGCACGACCAACGACGCTGGGCTCCTTGTAGAGCGGGTTGGGTTCTGGGTCACTTTCTTCCCGGCTGACTGGGTTCTCCATCCTGCAGGTGAAGGTCTTCCCACCTGAGTCATACCTTCTGGTGATGACGATGTCCTTCCTAGACACCTCCCACTCTCCATCTCCCTTCTTCCAGCTGTAGGTGATGGGTTCAGCCTCAGTGGTGTCTGAGTCACAGAAGAACCTACAACTATCAAAATCAGGTTCACAAGTCAATGTCCCTAGAGCTACTTTGGGCTTCTGGACCTTCTTGATCAATTTAGCTCGATATCTCTCACTCTGGACTCCGTCGTTGATCTCCACTGAATACACACCCTCGTCCTCTTTGCTCATCTTGTTGATGATCAGCTGTCCAGTCTCTGTGGTGAGGTTTGCTCGTCCTTTAAGTCTGAGGTAATAACCCTCATCTTCCTCCCACTCAGCCAGCAGATTATCGTTGAATAACCACAAGATGATGTTGATGTGATCCGGAAGAGGAGGCTTCACTTTTAACGTTAGATCTCCGCCATCCGTGAAGTAGACCATAGTTACGGTATCCTCGGTTACAGCGACGTTCAGCACCAACAACAGCACACACAACCCGGTCAGTTTCCCCATCATGTCCACGGATCAATACACCACTGGAAAGATATCGAGCTTCATAGTCAGTAAGAAACAGACGGTTCTATTTTCGCCCCACATCCTTAAGCAGTGCGTTCACACCCTTCCTTCTGCTGGCTGTTGAGGAAACAAAAGCAGAAGTCACTTTGACAGACTGTAGGACCAAAGTTCATGGGAAGGAGGCTGGGTCACGCGCCATCAACGCGTCATATCTCCGGGGGGGTGGTATAGTGTGACAGCCTCACTACTGAGATGCCAGTGTGGATCTGCCATTTATTCCTTCACTGTGTCCTTGAAGGTATCAAGGGAGAAGATGCGTGATGCAGAGCACCTGATGCTGGTGCGCCCTGAGCATAAAAGCCCCAATCAAGCGTTGCTCTGGTCTCTCTCTCTCCTTCACCTGGACTCATCCCTGCCAGAACCTGCCGGGCTGACTTTGTTTGTCTTTTCTTTAGTTTTCACTCACAACACATCACACTCAGATACCTGCACAAAAGAGTTGCTCTTGATTGCTCAAAGGTGGCTGCTGAGCTGTAGCTGTGTCCAGATCTCCCCTTACCCCCCTGACTCCTTCCAATGCAATCGGAGTAATTGTTGGTGATTCTCAAAACCGGATCAGTGGTTTAAAGTTGCAACAGCTCTACAAAACCTTTCTGAAGTGAAACTTTGTTAGCTCATGCCGCAGGGAAGCAAAACAAACACGCAGCAACCTGATAGAAGCTGCACTGGAGAAACCTTTTTCCAAGGCTGAGTTCATCTCCAAGGAGAGATTTACTTGCCTTGAGCAACGTGTTGATGCCCTACAGTCAGACATGTTGTCACTCAGGGAAGAAACCAGTGTACTACAGGCAGACCATGCAACCATGCACAGAAAAGGTACAGCGCACATCGAAATGACTGTCAAAATCACTAACGGCAGTAGAAGTAAAGTTAGCGGACCTTGAAGATCGCAGCAGGAGAAACAACATCTGCGTTCATGAGCTTTCTGAGGGAAAAGAGGGCTTTAATGCCAAACAATACCTCACCACTCAGTTAGTCACATTGTTTTGATTTTCAGTTTCTGGTCAGGTGACCAAGACTATCGCTTGCTGATTGGATGATCTGTGTGACGTCACTACATGACGGTGGCCGCTAAGTGCCAGAAGAGATACACCAAGTTATTTGCGTTTTGAATTACAAGGATATTTTTAGGTTGAAGGGGATTCTCAGTTTGCATGTTTTATTATTCTATGTTCATATTGGGACTACGGGGAGGACGGGACTCTGTGACTGTTCTTTCACAATAATTCACAGACAATTGGGATGCAAATTAATCACACATTTTTTGATCTGTTCAAAATGTACCTTAAAGGCAGATTTGTCAAGTATTTAACATCAACATGGGAGAGGGCATGCCAGCTTTTCCTCGCCAAAATTTAGTATGGAGCTTTATTTAGCGTCCTTCCCGACAAGCTAGTGTGACATGGCATGTTTTCTCGTTTCATATGATGCCAGTATCTTAATAATATCTTAATAACAGTAAAAAGCCTTTATTGTTGTGGCTAATTTATTAAAAAAGCCAAAACCAATTTTCATTCACATATCTTGAGGTCAAAGGTCAAGGGACCCCTTTGAAAATGGCCATGCCATTTTTCCTCACCAAAATTCAGCGTAAGTTTGAAGCGTTATTTATCCTCCTTCGCAACATAGTATGACATGGTTGGCACCAATAGATTGTAGGTTTTCTAGTTTCATATGATACTAGTATCTTCACTCTAGCTTTAAAATTGAGCCCGCTACAACCTAAAAATCACAAGTTGCGTTAACATGAGGTTCAAGGTTCAATCTTGAAACTTGAAAACAACTGCCTGGAAAATAATCTGACCACAAGGTCCAAATTTCCATTGATTCAAAACATATTCCTTTTTCCCACAAACCCCCCCAAAAAAGACAAACATAATTTGGACAAAAACAGGAGCCCATAGTGTACCACCATCTTTTAAATATATATTTCATTCATGAACAAAAAAACATTATTGTGAATGACCCAGTTTGTCAATTTCAGTAGGAAATCAGAGGAGTGTGTGGAGTTCCCTCTGTCTGAAAGGTTAAAGCAAGTAGCCCCTCCTGGTGGTCAATATTTGTATATAAACTTTCTAAATCCTTGGTGACAAGGAAATGGGACCGGATATCAGTCAAAGTGGCAATCCTATTCAACACATCAGTGGTGTCCTCAATAAAGGATAGTAGTTTTCTTACCAAAGGTTTAATAAAGGAATCAATATATTTAGAAGTGGGTTCTGTGACAGTACCATTACCTGATATGATAGAACGGCCAGGAGGGTTATCTTTAGGCCCCTTGTGCACTTTGGGGAGTAGGTAAAAAGCAGCAATAACAGGGTGTTCAACTGTTAGAAAACAAATTCATCATCATTTCAATAGAACATCATGTGTTCTTTCACAGTTTTTCTCATTCGCTTTGGCTCAATTCTCAAATGAGAATTATTTTTTTCAAAACAATGAGCTCAAATCTCTAAACAATTAGTTTGTCGTTCACAACAGATTCAAATTGTTCATTCATTCAAGCAAACTGCACATAAAGTACAAAAGAGTCAGTACAATAACCACTTGCACATGGATCAAAACTGATGAGTTGTTTCTCAGTGAAATTGTCGTCTTCTTCACAACTTCTAAACAATCTTTCATCGTTTGAGCCGTCACATGCAAAATGATCCATTCAATTATCAAAATCTGTCAGACATGCATGTATACTCCATAAATATCTATGACGAGGAGGTACAGTTTGTTGTTTTTGAACTGAACTACTTCAGAGGCCTGTACTACGAAGCAGGATTTGCGGTTATCGAGGTAACTTCAGGGTTAACTCTGGGTTTTCTGTACTACGAAGCTGGGTCACTTCTTATCGAGGTAGATCTCCATGGTAACTGATGCTGAACAGCTAACCTGCTCAGGAGCAGGTTATGTTCCAGATAAGAGATCAACTCGTATGAAATCACCTCCTACTGACCAATCAGAGCTCAGTGCGGTGATTGTATGATAATATCACACACATATGAAGAAGTTTAAGTCATAATCCAGACTAAAAAAACACAGTTTAAACTGACAAATACAGGAATGACAGCTGACTTTATGCTGTGGGTGTTTACAGCTTTGAATTATATTTTTATATTTATCTTTTTTTACTTCCTCTTGAGTCCTTTTCACACCGTCAAAGAGGGAGGAAGCAGGTGACAGGATGTTTAAATACTCATAGATGCCTGCTGAACCATGAAGGTTAAAAATAAGTGTATCCCATTTATCTATTATTCTCGTAAACGCTATTTATATTTAGACAAGTTTACTTTACTTTTCAGTTTTCCGTTAAATTAATAAATCTGTTAATTTACGCATTCACACATCGGGAGTATTTTCTTTCACCAGCTATTCCTGCATTTAGCAGCTTCAACTGTGTTACTTTTAGTCTGATTAAGTGTTTAACTTCGTATTTGTCTAATATAGTTTGCTCTTTGTTAAATGTGTCTGCGCGTCAGTAGACTAGTCCGTGTCTGTGATTGGTCAGATGCTGCAAACACCGCCTCGTTCATGTGAACGCGCTCACAGCCAGATTGGAAAACCCTGGGTTGAGTTACTGAGTTGATAACCAGCTTCGTAGTACAGTTCAGCGAGATCTCGTTTGTTAGGTTAAGTGAAGCCAGATAACGAGAAGATACCCTGGGTATGTTGAACTCGCTTCGTAGTGCAGGCCTCAGGTTTTTTTCATTGTTGCAGGGTTGTTGTTGTTGTTGTTGTTGTTGTTGTTGTTGTTGTTGTTGTTTTTGTTGTTGTTGTTGTTGTTGTTGTTTTTTGGCATGGATGTAATTTTGTGGCAAAATTTCTGTTCAATACATTGCTGCACGGATAAATTGACTGTATACATACAAATGTGCATATCCATTTTCTGAGTAAATCTTACATTTATATACATTTATATTATTTGTATTTGACCTACTGACTACACATTCAGCTAGACAAAACTGACTTTCTTGTATCGTACAGTATAAGCAGTCAGTGTCAATAAAAAGTAGAACAAAACAGAGATTTGTATATAAAAATCATTTCCAGGGTTGACTGTCATGGGGGAAATCATCTCCACATTTTGACCAGGACGGCTCACACGATGACAAAATTACTTTTCATTTTGGTGGCCAATTTGCTGAAACAATAACAAGGTTTAGGAGCATGAATGAAGTGTTTTGGGTGAGTTACTACCTTTTGCAAACATGCAATAGAGTTGTAATGTCCCATGAAGCAGTTGTGAAGGCTGCACTTTCAGTTTAGAGAAAGTTAAGACTGTTTTGAGAAATGAGCCAAAGCTGAGCAGCTTACTGTAAGTCCAACACAGGTTTTGCTGTTCAATGTATTTTTCTTTGGATAATACAACTACAGCGCCACCCTTATCCGCTGGACGAATACTGATGTCTTTATTATTAGAAAGTTCATTCAAGGCTAAGTGCTCTTTGTTAGATAAATACTGTAGGATTTGGAAGTGAAAGGGTTAGCAAGGGCCTATTTTTATTATTTTTAGTTAGCCTGTAACACGGTCACACATCAGAACATTTACCAGTATGGCATATTATTATTCACCATAAATGCTTTGAATGAGTGAACGGTTATATGGATGCTGTTCTACCGGGGGTATTTTATCACTATGATCTATCTTCAGATACAGAGAAATGACGACCGGTGGTAGAAAATACACTTACTCTAGTGTACTTAAGTAAAATTTTAACATTCTTGTACTTAGTACTTAGTACTTCTATTCCACTTGTTACATCTTAGAGGGATTTTTTTTACTGCACTACATTTGATACCTTTGGTTACTTTGCAGATTAATAATACAACATATAAACCAAACTAATAAAGATCTGAGTGCCTGTTGATTACACCACCTGATACAGGCTACTTCTACTGTAAAGTTGGGCTCAGTCTGCAGTGGCAGGTTCCTATAAGTGCCAGTAGGGGGCACTATAAGACTATTGGTAACTTGTAAACAGACATTCGAGAATGATATAAAATACAGGTGGGACACAGTGAGATGTATACAGTATAATGTAACGCTGTAGATTTCTCCTAATTTACCAAAAGTCAGCATTATATAATGCATCATTTGCATATTTAAAGATAACATTTCAGAAAACTTGTAATACAAAAAAAATCTCTTAATGTAAGTAATCAACTGGGGAAGTTTCATGGTGATATGTTAGTTAAAGAAAACCTATTCACCTGTAGTGTATTGCAAAATGTATGGACTTTAACAATACATATCTTTGAAGGCCAAAATGAACAACAACCCTTTATGTTTTTATTTATTTATTTTATTTTTCCATGTTTCGGTGTATGTATTATGGTTTTATTATTATTTTAAATGTATGTGTGTGCATGTATGTACATATATATATATATATATATATATATATATGCATATGTGGGTGTATGTATGTATGTATATATATATATATATATATATTTCTTTTTTACGAATTATTTATTATTACTATTATTATTGTTATTTCTTTTATCTATTTATTTATTTATTTTTCTCTCTTTGTGATTACTTAATGTAATTCCATGTGCAAGTTGCCAAATCTTCCATGTGTACCACATTATCCAAAGGTCAAGGGCAGGGGTCAGCAACCTTTACTATCAAAAGAGCCATTTTAGGCAAAACGAACAAAAAAAAAATCTGTCTGGAGCCGCAAAACATTTGATCATTGTGATGAAGGTAACACAGTTTATAGTCTAAGTATATAGTATATAAGTCTAATGCCGTGAGGGCCAAAGAGACAATGTCTGACAGAGTATTAGGGGTCACAGTGAGGGAAAAACATCTGAGATATCCAGAATAAAGTCATAATATTACAAGAATAAAGTCATAACTTTACGAGAAAAAAATTAAATAACACGTAAAAATACTACTTTATAATATTATGACTTTATTCTCATAATGTTATGACTTTATTCTTGAAATCTTAGATTTTTTTTCCTCAATGTGGCCCTAATACTCTGTCGTACCGTCGTACCATAGACCTTCAACAATGATAAATAATAATGAAAATATAAACAAAAAACAGTTATTCATTTCCATGTTTATAAATCCACAGGGAGCCACTGGAGAGGAGCTGAAGAGCCTCATGTGGCTCCAGAGCTGCAGGTTGCTGACCCCTGGTCTAGGATAATATAGTTCCAAATATGTAAATTAGTTACTTTATAGTTTTGCCGTTGTGCTATACCTTTTGTAAATAATAAAACAACAAATAGAAATGTTTAACATAAAAACAGTCCCAGATCAAATGTACACTAAAGTGTGTCCACATACCTTTGGCTACATAGTGTAGGTTCTCCCTTTTTGGTTTAGTTCCTACGGAGCCTCCCTAGACCCCTAGAAGAAAGTTTTTATTATCTCGTTCCCTCGAGTTACTTCCTAGAGCACTTCATCCAATCATTCCTGACTGTCTACACGTTGCTGATGTACAGAGCCCCCCTAGATGATGTACTTCGGTAAAGTTGGAAAGATATTGACAGATTCAAACTTCCTGGATCAATAACTCATAACCAAAACGTTGTTAAAACACAAACAACGGCTCTTTCTAACCGTAGTGAGGTAGATAACGAGCTATAACCTCATTCTAATCAACACATAACACATAATATTGGTCTCTATGTGCAGCCGGCTGAGAGACGAGAGGTCAGGGACCGTCTACAAAGTGCAACGCCGAAAAGAGAAAAATATTCATTAACTTCAGTATTATACAGTGTAGTACCACCAACATCACTTCACACATCTTTTTTTGGACTGCATTATCATTTATGGATTTAAGTTCAAGACAAAAAAGACAAACTCCAATTATATTATGGCACTGACAGAAAAACAAATGTATAGAAATTAACAACCAACTAACTGACAGTGTTTATTATAAGAATAAAAAGCTAAATATAAAAACAGATCCAATATGATATCCTGATGTCTTCTCTACGAAAGAACTTTAAGAGCTTTTTTTTGGACTGCATTATCATTTCTGGAGAGTTTAATAACCCTTTAAATAATAACGTCAATTTTGATGATTGTTTACTGTCAAAAGTAATTTATCAAGTAAAAACTACAAAATGATCTGGCTGCCACTTCACAAATGTGGAGATTTTACTACTTTTCTATCACTGTAAATTGAATATATTTTAGTTTTTGACTGCTGGTTGTATAAAACAAGAGACAGTTGGAAGTATGAAGATTGACATCTATGGTTACCGTCTAAATTGTTCAGGTTGTTATTTTTAGAAAATATTTTTATATCAATATTTACAATAATGCACAAAGTTTGATGAAAATGAATTTAAAAATATGTATTTATTTATATATATGAATGTTACTGAAATGTTGCGGTAAGGACATTTAGTATAAGAACAAAGTGATACAAAACATAAAAAATAAACATGTTACAGATTAAAATCTTAACGACTAAATGCAATAGCGTGTACGTCTTTATGTGTAGACCTTTTGGAAACTGGTCAGAAAATGCTGAAATGTTGGTAATTTAATTACATTCACTTCTGGTGATTAAATCAGCCTTTTCTTTGGTATGGTTTCTTATCAGATATATTCAAAGCTGCTTCACTCACATTATCAATATGTCTGATTGACTTATTTACATCCTCAGGCACACTGCAAAGACTCACTGAGAATATCATATATCTGTTAATATAAGTTTAGTTTTCTCTGATGGTTAAAATTCATAGAGATTGTTTTTTTTTTTAATTTAGGAGAGTCAAAAGTGATTTTAGTTGCAGAAACACCCACATACATACATACATACATACATATATAAACACACAGGTGGCTGTTTAAAAAAAAATAAAAAATAAAAAATACAATTAATTTGTTCTAAAAAACAACTTTGTTCTTTTGAAAATCCCTCTGCTGCAGGTAACAGTCAATGAAGCACACAGCTGACTGCTAAAAAATACACAAAAAAATTACATGTTTGTACATGTCATGTATGCAGAAATAGAAGTCTGAGGACTATTTGAGCTACTCAACTTCATGCAGTTTCTTTGGCGTCTGACTTTGTGTCTTGTGGGTTAGCCTAAAGTGGTATGGTCTCAGCTGTCTTAGGTGAACTGTCACTAGGAGGAGAAGTTGGCTGTACATTTCCATTTGTAGAATCAGGGATGTTGAGGCTTCATTTATTGAAGGGGCCTAACTTCTTTATCCATGCCACACCAACACCCCCAGCCGCAACCACAGCTAAGAGCACACCAAAAAAAATACCCACCCCCTTTGCAGCATTGTTGTCTGGCTCAGTAGGCTCCTTGTAGAGCAGGATGGGTTCGGGGTCACTTTCTTCCTGGCTGACTGGGTTCTTCATCCTGCAGGTGAAGTTCTTCCCACCTGAGTCATACCTTCTGGTGATGACGATGTCCTTCCCAGACACCTCCCACTCGCCATCTCCCTTCTTCCAGCTGTAGGTGATGGGTTCAGCCTCAGTGGTGTCTGAGTCACAGAAGAACCTACAACTATCAAAATCAGGTTCACAAGTCAATGTCCCTAGAGCTACTTTGGGCTTCTGGACCTTCTTGATCAATTTAGCTTGATATCTCTCACTCTGGACTCTGTTGTTGATCTCCACTGAATACACACCCTCGTCCTCTTTGCTCATCTTGTTGATGATCAGCTGTCCAGTCTCTGTGGTGAGGTTTGCTCGTCCTTTAAGTCTGAGGTTATAACTCTTATCTTCCACCCACTCAGCCAGCAGATTATCGTTGAATAACCACACGATGATGTTGATGTGATCCGGAAGAGGAGGCCTCACTTTTAACGTTAGATCTCCACCATCCGTGAAGTACACCGGTGTTACAGTATCCTCGGTTACAGCGACGTTCAGCACCAACAACAGCACACACAACCCGGTCAGTTTCCCCATCATGTCCACGGATCAATACACCACGGGGAGGATATCAATCTTAATAGTCAGTAAGAAACGACGGTTCTTGTTTAGCTCGCCACCCTTCAGCAGTGCGTTCACACCCTTCCTTCCTGCCTTCTGCTGGCTTTTGAGAAAACGAAAGCAGAAGTCACCATGAAGTTCTGTTAAAAGGAGGCTGGGTCACGCGCCATCAACGCGTCATATCTCCGGGGGGGTGGTATAGTGTGACAGCCTCACTACTGAGATGCCAGTGTGGATTTGCCATGTATTCCTTCCCTGTGTCCTTGAAGGTATCAAGGGAGAAGATGCGTGATGCAGAGCACCTGATGCTGGTGCGCCCTGAGCATAAAAGCCCCAATCAAGCGTTGCTCTGGTCTCTCTCTCTCCTTCACCTGGACTCATCCCTGCCAGAACCTGCCGGGCTGACTTTGTTTGTCTTTTCTTTAGTTTTCACTCACAACACATCACACTCAGATACCTGCACAAAAGAGCAGTTGCTCTTGATTGCTGAGCATTATTCAGTGGTTGTTGGAGGAGACAAGCGCAATAAAGAAAATATTAAAGAGTCTATCAAATCTAAATTAATCAAAATAGGAATTATGCCCGGAGATGAAGAGAAGTCTCCTCCAAGTCCTACTGCTGTGTCCTTTCAGACTCAGGGACTAACTTTTGAGCAACAGAAGGAGATTCTGATGTTGCAGCTTGAACATGACAAAATGAAACATGAACTGGAAGTTAAAAAGCAAATTGAAGTAGAGAGAATCCGTCAGTAAGGAGACCCCCTAGACCCTAGACCTCCCTAGACCCCTAGACCTCCCTAGACCCCAAGACCCCCTAGGCCCCTAGACCCCCTAGACCCCTAGACCCCCTATACCCCTAGACACCCTAGACCCCCTAGACCCCTAGACCCCCTAGACAAGGAAATGGGACCGGAGTCACACATCAGTGGTGTCCTCAATAAAGGATGGTAGTTTTCTTACCAAAGGTTTAATAAAGGAATCAATATATTTAGAAGTGGGTTCTGTGAGAGTACCATTACCTGATATAATAGAACGGCCAGGAGGGTTATCTTTAGGCCCCTTGTGCACTTTGGGGAGTAGGTAAAAAGCAGCAATAACAGGGTGTTCAACCGTTAGAAAACCAAATCCATCATCATTTCAATAGAACATCATGTGTTCTTTTACAGTTTTTCTCATTCGCTTTGGCTCAATTCTCAAATGAGAATTATTTTTTTCTAAACAATGAGCTCAAATCTCTAAACAATTAGTTTGTCGTTCACAACAGATTAAAATGTTGTATTCATTCAAGCAGATGTCTTTGCACGTGTGTATAGAAGAGTCAGTACAATAACCACTTGCACGTCTTGCTGATCAAAACTGATGAGTTGTTTCTCAGTGATGAGAAACAACAAGTTGTTGTTTTTTGGCATGGATGTCATTTGTGGCAAAATTTCTGTTCAACACATTGCTGCACAAAAAAATTAACTGTACACATACATACAAATGTGCATATCCTTTTTCTGTGTAACTCTTACATTTATATACATTTATATTATTTGTATTTGACCTACTGTTGAAATGGGAATCTGAAAAGCTCAGTGCGATACACATTCAACTAGACCAAAAACTGACTTTCTTGTATCGTACAGTATAAGCAGTCAGTGTCAATAAAAAGTAGAACAAAACAGAGATTTGTATATAAAAAAACATTTCCAGGGTTGACTGTCATGGGGAAAAATCATCTACACATTTTGACTCACACGATGACAAAATTACTTTTCATTTTGGTGGCCAATTTACTGAAACAATAACAAGGTTTAGGAGCATGAATGAAGTGTTTTGGGTGAGTTACTACCTTTTGCAAACATGCAATAGAGTTGTAATGTCCCATGAAGCAGTTGTGAAGGCTGCACTTTCAGTTTAGAGAAAGTTAAGACTGTTTTGAGAAATGAGCCAAAGCTGAGCAGCTTACTGTAAGTCCAACACAGGTTTTGTTGGTCAATGTATTTTTCTTTGGATAATACAACTACAGCGCCACCCTTATCCACTGGACGAATACTGATGTCTTTATTATTAGAAAGTTCATTCAAGGCTAAGTGCTCTTTGTTAGATAAATACTGTAGGATTTGGAAGTGAAAGGGTTAGCAAGGGCCTATTTTTATTATTTTTAGTTATCCTGTAACACGGTCACACATCAGAACATTTACCAGTATGGCATATTATTATTCACCATAAATGCTTTGAATGAGTGAACGGTTATATGGATGCCGTTCTACCGGGGGGTATTTTATCACTATGATACATCTTCAGATACAGAGAAATGACGACTGGTGGTAGAAAATACACTTACTCTAGTGTACTTCTATTCCACTTGTTACATATTAGAAGGAAATACTGTTTACTGCACTACATTTGATACCTTTGGTTACTTTGCAGATTAATAATACAACTAATAAACCAAACTAATAAAGATCTGAGTGCCTGTTGATTACACCACCTGATACAGGCTACTTCTACTGTAAAGTTGGGCTCAGTCTGCAGTGGCAGGTTCCTATAAGTGCCAGTAGGGGGCACTATAAGACTATTGGTAACTGGTAAACAGACATTCAAGTATGATGTAAAATACAGGTGGGACACAGTGAGATATATACAGTATAATGTAAGGCTGTAGATTTCTCCTAATTTACCAAAAGTCAGCATTATATAATGCCTCATTTGCATATTTAAAGATAACATTTCAGAAAACTTGCAATACAAAAACAATCTCTTAATGTAAGAAATCAACTGGGGAAGTTTCATGGTGATATGTGATGTGGTGATTTGTGATTAATTAATGTAATTCCATGTGCAAGTTGCCAAATCTTCCATTTGTACCACATTATCCAAAGGTCTAGGACAGGGGTCAGCAACCTTTACTATCAAAAGAACCATTTTAGGCAAAAAAAACAAAAAACAAAATCTGTCTGGAGCCGCAAAACATTTGATCATTGTGATGAAGGTAACACAGTTTATAGTCTAAGTTTATAGTGTATAAGTCTAATGCAGTGAGGGCAAAAGAGACAATGTACTACGGAGTATTAGGGACTTTTTTTGGACTGCATTTTCATTTATGGAGAGTTTAATAACCCTTTTAATAATAACGTCAATTTTGATGATTGATTGATTGTCAAAAGTAATTTATCAAGCAAAATTACAAAATGATCTGGCTGCCACTTCACAAATGTGGAGATTTTACTACTTTTCTATCACTGTAAATTGAATATGTTTTAGTTTTTGACTGCTGGTTGTATAAAACAAGAGACAGTTGAAGGCGTCACCTTCGACTTCGACTCTTGGAAGTATGAAGATTGACATCTATGGTTACTGTCTAAATTGTTCAGGTTTTAAAGAAAATCATGAAATCCCCTAATTTTAGAAAATATTTTTATATCAATATTTACAATAATGCACAAAGCTTGATGAAAATGAATTTAAAAATATGTATTTATTTATATATACGAATGTAATTAAAATGTTGCGGTAAGGACATTTAGTATAAGAACAAAGTGATACAAAACATAAAAAATAAACATGTTACAGATTAAAATCTTAACGACTAAATGCAATTGTGTGTACGTCTTTACATGTAGACCTTTTGGAAACTGGTCAGAAAATGTTGAAATATTGGTAATTTAATTACATTCACTTCTGGTGATTAAATCAGCCTTTTCTTTGGTATGGTTTCTTATCAGATATAATCAAAGCTGCTTCACTTGCATCATCAATCTGAGAATCATATTGACTTATTTATACTGCAAAAGACTCACTGAGAATATCATATAACTGTTAATATAAGTTTAGTTTTCTCTGATGGTTAAAATTCATAGATATTGTTATACGGATCGTATAGCGACATACATCACAGAACGGAAAAGCACTGCTGCGGCTGAGGCTGCTGTGTCTGCTGATGAGTATGTGTTGCTTCATAAGAGAAGTTTCAAAGAACGCTCTGTGGCAAATTCAAGATTCAAGATTCAAGATGGTTATTGTCACGCCGGTTATACAAGTACAATCGTGTGAAATGCTTTTTGCTGGGAAGCTCCATTAAAAATAATGTTATATTACAATTATAAAAGGAAATACTTTGTACAAGGCTTATTAAGAACATACAGTAGATACATATGTGTAGACTTTTTGGAAACTGGTCAGAAGATGCTGAAATGTTGGTAGTTTGATTACATTCACTTCTGGTGATTAAATCAGCCTTTTCTTTGGTATGGTTTCTTATCAGATATATTCAAAGCTGATTCACTCGCATCATCAATCTAAGAATCATATTGACTTATTTACACTGCAAAAGACTAGTTAACCATCGATGAAGCACACAGCTGACTGCTAAAAAATACACAACAAATGTACATGTTTGTACATGTCATGTATGCAGAAATAGAAGTCTGAGGACTATTTGAGCTCCTCAACTTCATGCAGTTTCTTTGGCGTCTAACTTTGGGTCTTCTGGGTTAGCCTGAAGTGGTTCGTTCTCAGATGGATTAGTTGCACTGTCACTAGGAGGAGAAGTTGGCTGTCCATTTCCATGTACAGGATCAGTGTTGCTGATTCCTTACTTCTTGAAGGGGCCTATCTTCTTTATCCATGCCACAACCAAACCCCCAAAAAAAACCACAATTACGAATGCACCAACTCCCCCAACTACAGCAGCACTGTTGTCTGACTTAACTTCCTTGTAGAGCGGGTTGGGTTCTGGGTCACTTTCTTCCCGGCTGACTGGGTTCTCCGTCCTGCAGGTGAAGGTTTTCACTCCTGAGTCATCAATGCTGGTGATGTTGATGTCCTTCCCAGACACCTCCCACTCTCCAGCTCCCTTCTTCCAGCTGTAGCTGACTGGTTCAGCCCCAGTGGTGTCTGAGTCACAGGAGAACTTACAACTCTTAGACTCAAAAGTAAATATTCTCAGCACTACTTTGGGCTTCTGGACCTTCTTGATCAATTTAGCTTGATATCTCTCACTCTGGACTCTGTCGTTGATCTCCACTGAATACACACCCTCGTCCTCTTTGCTCATGTTGTTGATGATCAGCTGTCCAGTCTCTTTGGTGAGGTTTGCTCGTCCTTCAATTCTGAGGTTATAACTCTTATCTTCCACCCACTCGGCCAGCAGATTATCGTTGAATATCCACACGATGATGTTGATGTGATCCGGAAGAGGAGGCCTCACTTTTAATGTTAGATCTCCGCCATCCGTGAAATACACCGTAGTTACGGTATCCTCGGTTACAGCGACGTTCAGCACCGCCAACAACAGCACACAAAACCCAGTCTGTTTACCCATCATGTCCACGGTTCAATACACGACAGGGAGAATATCAATCTTAATAGTCAGTAAGAAACGACGGGTCTTTTTTAGCTCGCCACCCTTCAGCAGTGCGTTCACACCCTTACTTCCTGCCTTCTGCTCTGGCTGTTGAAGCAAGAAACAGATGTCACCATGAAAGACGAGGACCAAAGTCCATGGAAATGAGGCTGGGTCTCAAGGGAGAAGATGCGTGATGCAGAGCACCTGATGCTGGTGCGCCCTGAGCATAAAAGCCCCAATCAAGCGTTGCTCTGGTCTCTCTCTCTCCTTCACCTGGACTCATCCCTGCCAGAACCTGCCGGGCTGACTTTGTTTGGCTTTTCTTTAGTTTTCACTCACAACACATCACACTCAGATACCTGCACAAAAGAGCAGTTGCTCTTGATTGCTGAGCATTATTCAGTGGTTGTTGGAGGAGACAAGCGCATTAAAGAAAATATTAAAGAGTCTATCAAATCTAAATTAATCGAAATAGGAATTATGCCCGGAGATGAAGAGAAGTCTCCTCCAAGTCCTACTGCTGTGTCCTTTCAGACTCAGGGACTAACTTTTGAGCAACAGAAGGAGATTCTGATGCTGCAGCTTGAACATGACAGAATGAAACATGAATTGGAAGTTAAAAAGCAAATCGAAGTAGAGCGAATCCGTCAGTACGGAGACCCCCTAGACCATAGACCTCCCTAGACCCCCTATATCCCCTATACCCCTAGACCCCCTAGACCCCTAGATCCCCAATACCCCTAGACCCCCTACCCCCTAGACCCGTAGACCCTAGACCTCCCTAGACCCCCCTAGACCCCTAGACCCCCTAGATCCCCTAGACCCCTAGACCCCCTAGACCCCTAGCACCCTTAGACCTCCCTAGACCCCTAGACCCCCTATACCCCTAGACCCCCTAGCACCCTTAGACCCCTAGACCCCTAGCACCCTTAGACCCCTAGACCCCTAAGACCCCCTATATCCCCTATACCCCTAGATCCCCAATACCCCTAGACCCCCTACCCCCTAGATCCCCTAGACCCCTAGACCCTAGACCTCCCTAGACCCCCTAGACTCCTAGACCCCCCTAGACCCCTAGACCCCCTAGATCCCCTAGACCCCTAGACCCCCTAGACCCCTAGCACCCTTAGACCCCCTAGACCCCCTATACCCTTAGACCCCTTACCCCCTAGACCCCCTAGATCCCCTAGACCCCCAATACCCCTAGACCCCCTACTCCCTAGACCCCTATATCCCCTAGACCAGGGGTTCTCAACCTTTTGCAACTGAAGGCCCACTTGTGATTGTCAAAACATTTCCGAGGACCACCTTCCCAAATAAATGAGTAAAAAACCTAACATGTTTATAGAACAGATAATAAACTGGGCTGTAGAGATGAGTTATGCCACTGTCAGCTGTAATGACCAAAATACATATTCTGCTTCCCCTCAGTGAGACACTTGGGCTTGCCTTTATTCCTTCCAGAAGTTGGCATTCGATGTCATCACTCATGTCAGTAGTTCTTCTGCTCACGGTGTCACTGGAGAGGGGTATTGACTGCATTTTGGTTGCAGCGGCTTCCCCCAGTAACTCTCGGCACATATCCACAGTGTGGCAAAATAAGCTCCTCTGCAATCGTAAAGGGTTTCTTGCTACGAGCTATACGAGCAGCAACCATATAGCCAGCTTTCAAAGTGGCTTTTGACTGAGTTGTTAATGTTGTGATGACTTTCTGTTGTGCCTGAAGCCCGTCCCTTTTCCTTAGGAAATATTCGTTTGGCTTCTCGACGCATCCTGGGTGCTTTGTGTTTAAGTGTCTCTGGAGCTTCGATGGTTTTAGCGCCTCATTTGACAACATTTCACCACATTCAACACATGGTGCCTTGGGCTCAGCATCACTGCCTGCCATTACCAATCCAAATGTAATGTATTCAGGGTCATATTTATTCACCACACGCTTTGGAGCTTTTACTGGCGCAGGGTTGTCTCCCACATCACTTTTTCGCTTTAAAAAGCGATTCATTTTGTCTCACTGCATCCGAGAACGTTAGCTAACTAACAGTGGCAAACACGTTTGTCTCTACCTGATGATGTCTGGTGTTTTTACACAAGGCCTATTGAAGGAGTTTGGGTCACACTTAATCATCGCGTCTTCGGGGTACCGCACATGCGCAGTAATATCTGCTCTGCACTCGCCGAAATTGAGCCGATCGCAACGCACGACCGCAGCTCCAGTTACACTGCGCATGTGTTATACCCAATACAAGACCCGTGTCCGCCCGTGTCTCAGCCTCCTTCAATAGGCTTTGGTTTTACGGCAGCTGGCATCTTACCTCCTTTAGGTTTTACCTGTTCACTTTGCTAAATAATAATAAAAAATAATCTAGTACCACTGCCTCCGCGGCCCACTAGATGGCGCTCTGAGGCCCACCGGTGGGCCGCGGCCCACTGGTTGAGAATGGCTGTCCTAGACCCCTAGACCTCTCTAGACCCCTAGACCCCCTAGACCCCTAGACCTCTCTAGACCCCTAGACCCCCTAGACCCCTAGACCCCCTAGATCCCTAGACCCCTATACCCCCTAGACAAGGAAATGGGACCGGAGTCACACATCAGTGGTGTCCTCAATAAAGGATGGTAGTCTTCTTACCAAAGGTTTAATAAAGGAATCAATATATTTAGAAGTCGGTTCTGTGAGAGTACCATTACCTGATATAACAGAACGGCCAGGAGGGTTATCTTTAGGCCCCTTGTGCACTTTGGGGAGTAGGTAAAAAGCAGCAATAACAGGGTGTTCAACCGTTAGAAAACCAAATCCATCATCATTTCAATAGAACATCATGTGTTCTTTTACAGTTTTTCTCATTCGCTTTGGCTCAATTCTCAAATGAGAATTATTTTATTTTTTTCAAAACAATGAGCTCAAATCTCTAAACAATTAGTTTGTCGTTCACAACAGATTCAAATTTTTCATTCATTCAAGCAAATTGCACATAAAGTACAAAAGAGTCAGTAGAATAACCACTTGCACATGGATCAAAACTGATGAGTTGTTTCTCAGTGAAATTGTCGTCTTCTTATCAACTTCTAAACAATCTTTCATCGTTTGAGCCGTCACATGCAAAACGATCCATTCAATTATCAAAATCTGTCAGACATGCTTGTATATTCCATAAATATCTATGACGAGGAGGTACAGTTTGTTGTTTTTGAACTGAACTACTGCAGTTTTTGTTCATTGTTGCAGGGTTGTTGTTGTTGTTGTTGTTGTTGTTGTTGTTGTTGTTGTTGTTGTTGTTGTTGTTGTTGTTTTTTGGCATGGATGTCATTTTGTGGCAAAATTTCTGTTCAACACATTGCTACATGAATAAATTTACTGTATACATACAAATGTGCATATCCTTTTTCTGAGTAACTCTTACATTTATATATATTTATATTATTTGTATTTGACCTACTGTTCAAATGGGAATCTGAAAAGCTCAGTGCGATACACATCCAGCTAGACAAAACTGACTTTCTTGTATTGTACAGTATAAGCAGTCAGTGTCAATAAAAAGTAGAACAAAACAGAGATTTGTAAATAAAGAAACTTTTCCAGGGTTGACTGTCATGGGAAAAATCATCTACACATTTTGACCAGGACGGCTCACACGATGACAAAATGACTTTTCATTTTGGTGGCTAATTTACTGAAACAATAACAAGGTTTAGGAGCATGAATGAAGTGTTTTGGGTGAGTTACTATCTTTTGCAAACATGCAATAGAGTTGTAATGTCCCATGAAGCAGTTGTGAAGGCTGCACTTTCAGTTTAGAGAAAGTTAAGACTGTTTTGAGAAATGAGCCAAAGCTGAGCAGCTTACTGTAAGTCCAACACAGGTTTTGCTGTTCAATGTATTTTTCTTTGGATAATACAACTACAGCGCCACCCTTATCCACTGGACGAATACTGATGTCTTTATTATTAGAAAGTTCATTCAAGGCTAAGTGCTCTTTGTTAGATAAATACTGTAGTATTTGGAAGTGAAAGGGTTAGCAAGGGCCTATTTTTATTATTTTTAGTTAGCCTGTAACACGGTCACACATCAGAACATTTACCAGTATGGCATATTATTATTCACCATAAATGCTTTGAATGAGTGAACGGTTATATGGATGCCGTTCTACCTTCAGATACAGAGAAATGACGACCGGTGGTAGAAAATACACTTACTCTAGTGTACTTAAGTAAATTTTTAAAGTACTTGTACTTAGTACTTCTATTCCACTTGTTACATCTTAGAGGGAATTTTTTACTGCACTAAATTTTGATACCTTTGGTTACTTTGCAGATTAATAATACAAAATATAAACCAAACTAATAAAGATCTGAGTGCCTGTTGATTACACCACCTGATACAGGCTACTTCTACTGTAAAGTTGGGCTCAGTCTGCAGTGGCAGGTTCCTATAAGTGCCAGTAGGGGGCACTATAAGACTATTGGTAACTTGTAAACAGACATTCAAGTATGATATAAAATACAGGTGGGACACAGTGAGATGTATACAGTATAATTTAACGCTGTAGATTTCTCCTAAATTCACCAAAAGTCAGCATTATATAATGCCTCATTTGCATATGTAAAGATAACATTTCAGAAAACTTGCAATACAAAAACAATCTCTTAATGTAAGTAATCAACTGGGGAAGTTTCATGGTGATATGTTAGTTTAAAAAAACCTATTCACCTGTAGTGTATTGCAAAATGTATAGACCTTTACAATACATATCTTTGAAGGCCAAAATGAGCAACAACCCTTTATGTTTTTATTTATTTATTTAATTTTTGCATGTTTCGGTGTATGTATTATGGTTTTATTATTATTTTAATTGTATGTGTGTGCATGTATGTACATATATATATATATATATATATATGCATATGTGGGTGTATGTATGTATATATATATATATATATTTCTTTTTTACGATTTATTTATTATTACTATTATTATTGTTATTTGTTTTATCTATTTATTTCTTTATTTTTCCTTCTTTGTGATTACTTAATGTAATTCCATGTGCAAGTTGCCAAATCTTCCATGTGTACCACATTATCCAAAGGTCAAGGGCAGGGGTCAACAACTTATACTATCAAAAGAGCCATTTTAGGCAAAACAAACAACAACAAAAAATCTGTCTGGAGCCGCAAAACATTTGATCATTGTGATGAAGGTAACACAGTTTATAGTCTAAATATATAGTATATAAGTCTAATGCAGTGAGGGACAAAGAGACAATGTACTACGGAGTATTAGGGCCACATTGAGGGAAAAACATCTGAGATATCCAGAATAAAGTCATAACTTTAGGAGAATAAAATTAAATAACACGTAAAATTACTACTTTGTAATATTATGACTTTGTTCTTGAAATCTCTAATTTTTTTTCCCTCAATGTGGCCCTAATACTGCGTCGTACCATAGACCTACAACAATGATAAATAATAATGAAAATGTAAACAAAACAGTTATTCATTTCCATGTTTATAAATCCACAGGGAGCCACTGGAGAGGAGCTGAAGAGCCTCATGTGGCTCCAGAGCTGCAGGTTGCTGACCCCTGGTCTACGATAATATAGTTCCAAATATGTAAATTAGTTCCTTTATAGTTTTGCCGTTGTGCTATACCTTTTGTAAATAATAAAACAACAAATATAAATGTTTAACATAAAAACAATCCCAGATCAAATGTACACTAAAGTGTGTCCACATACCTTTGGCTACATAGTGTAGGTTCTCCTTTTTTGGTTTAGTTCCTATGGAGCCCCCCTAGACCCCTAGGATACAGTTTTTATTATCTCGTTCCCTCGAGTTACTTCCTAGAGCACTTCTTCCAATCATTCCTGACTGTCCACACGTTGCTGATGTACAGAGCCCCCCTAGATGATGTACTTCGGTAAAGTTGGAAAGATATTGACAGATTCAAACTTCCTGGATCAATAACTCATAACCAAAACGTTGTTAAAACACAAACAACGGCTCTTTCTAACCGTAGTGAGTTAGACAACGAGCTAAAACCTCATTTTAATCAACACATAACACATAATATTGGTCCCTGTGTGCAGCTGGCTGAGAGACCAGAGGTCAGGGACCGTCTACAAAGTGCAACGCCGAGAAGAGAAAAATATTCATTAACTTCAGTATTATACAGTGTAGTACCACCAAAATTACTTCACACATCTTTTTTTGGACTGCATTTTAATTTATGGAGAGTTTAATAACCCTTTTAATAATAACATCAATTTTGATAATTGATTGATTGTCAGAAGTAATTTATCAAGCAAAAATTAAAAAATGATCTGGCTGCCACTTCACAAATGTGGAGATTTTACTACTTTTCTATCACTGTAAATTGAATATGTTTTAGTTTTTGACTGCTGTTGTATAAAACAAGAGACAGTTGAAGGCGTCACCTTCGACTTTGACTCTTGGAAGTATGAAGATTGACATCTATGGTTACTGTCTAAATTGTTCAGGTTTTTATTTTTAGACAATATTTTTATATCAATATTTACAATAATGCACAAAGCTTGATGAAAATGAATTAAAAATATGTATTTATTTATATATATGAATGTTATTGAAATGTTGCGGTAAGGACATTTAGTATAAGAACAAAGTGATACAAAACATAAAAAATAAACATGTTACAGATTAAAATCTTAACGACTAAATACAATTGTGTGTACGTCTTTATATGTAGACCTTTTTGGAAACTGGTCAGAAGATGCTGAAATGTTAGTAATTTAATTACATTCACTTCTGGTGATTAAATCAGCCTTTTCTTTGGTATGGTTTCTTATCAGATATATTCAAAGCTGCTTCACTCACATTATCAATATGTCTGATTGACTTATTTACATCCTCAGGCACACTGCAAAGACTCACTGAGAATATCATATATCTGTTAATATAAGTTTAGTTTTCTCTGATGGTTAACATTCATAGAGATTGTTTTTTTTTTATTTAGGAGGGTCAAAAGTGATTTTAGTTGCAGAAACACCCACATACATACATACATAAATACATATATAAACACACAGGTGGCTGTTTAGAAAAAAAAAAAAAATACAATAATGTTTTCATGCTGTTCTAAAAAACAACTTTGTTGTCATGAAAATCCCTCTGCTGCAAGTAACAGTCAATGATGCACACAGCTGACTGCTAAAAAATACACAAAAATGAACATGTTTGTACATGTCATGTATGCAGAAATAGAAGTCTGAGGACCTTTTGAGCTCCTCAACTTCATGCAGTTTCTTTGGCGTCTGACTTTGTGTCTTGAGGGTTATCCTGAAGTGGTATGTTCTCATATATTGCACTGTCACTAGGATGAGCAGAAGGCTGTACATCTCCTTTTCCATATGCAGGATCAGTGGGTTATCGTATTGGGTCGAAGGGGCCTGTCTTCCTTATCCATGCCACAACCAAACCAACCACAGGCGCAACCACAGTTAAGACGAGCAAAACACCTAAAACTCCCCCAATTGCAGCACTGTAGTCTGGCTTAAGCTCCTTGTAGAGCGGGTCACTTTCTTCCCGGCTGACTGGGTTCTCCATCCTGCAGGTGAAGGTCTTCACACCTGTGTCATACTTTCTGGTGATGTTGATGTCCTTCCCAGACACCTTCCACTCTCCATCTCCCTTCTTCCAGCTGTAGGTGATGGGTTCAGCCTCAGTTATGTTTGAGTCACAGGAGAACTTACAACTCGCATACCTAAATCCTTCAGTACATATTCTCACCACTACTTTGGGCTTCTGGATCTTCTTGATCAATTTAGCTCGATATCTCTCACTCTGGACTCTGTCGTTGATCTCCACTGAATACACACCCTCGTCCTCTTTGCTCATCTTGTTGATGATCAGCTGTCCAGTCTCTGTGGTGAGGTTTGCTCGTCCTTTAAGTCTGAGGTATAAACTCTCATCTTCCACCCACTCAGCCAGCAGATTATCGTTGAATAACCACACGATGTAGTTGATGTGATCCGGAAGAGGAGGCCTCACTTTTAACGTTAGATCTCCACCATCCGTGAAGTACACCGTAGTTACAGTATCCTCGGTTACAGCGACGTTCAGCACCGACAACAGCACACACAACCCGGTCAGTTTCCCCATCATGTCCACGGATCAATACACTACGGGGAGAATATCAATCTTAATAGTCAGCAAAAACGACTCGTTTTTAGCTCGCTGCCCTTCCTTACTTCTGCTCTGGCTGTTGAGGAAGCGGTAACAAAGTCCAAGGTCCATAGAAAGGAGGCTGGGTCACGCGTCATCAACGCGTCATATCTCCGGGGGGGTGGTATAGTGTGACAGCCTCACTACTGAGATGTCAGTGTGGATTTGCCATTTATTCTTCCCCTGTGTCCTTGAAGGTATCAAGGGAGAAGATGCCTGATGCAGAGCACCTGATGCTGGTGCGCCCTGAGCATAAGAGCCCCAATCAAGCGTTGCTCTGGTCTCTCTCTCTCCTTCACCTGGACTCATCCCTGCCAGAACCTGCCGGGCTGACTTTGTTTGGCTTTTCTTTAGTTTTCACTCACAACACATCACACTCAGATACCTGCACAAAAGAGCAGTTGCTCTTGATTGCTGAGCATTATTCAGTGGTTGTTGGAGGAGACAAGCGCAATAAAGAAAATATTAAAGAGTCTATAAAATCTAAATTAATCAAAATAGGAATTATGCCCGGAGATGAAGAGAAGTCTCCTCCAAGTCCTACTGCTGTGTCCTTTCAGACTCAGGGACTAACTTTTGAGCAACAGAAGGAGATTCTGATGTTGCAGCTTGAACATGACAAAATGAAACATGAATTGGAAGTTAAAAAGCAAATCGAAGTAGAGAGAATCCGTCAGTAAGGAGACCCCCTAGACCATAGACCTCCCTAGACCCCTAGACCCCATAGACCCCTAGACCCCTAGACCCTTAGAACCCCTAGACCCGTAGACCCCTAGACCCCCTAGACCCCCTACCCCCTAGACCCCTAGACCCCTAAATCCCCTAGACCCCTAGACCCCTAGATCCCCTAGACCCCTATACCCCTATACCCTCTACCCCCTAGACCCCTAGACCCCTAGATCCCCTAGACCCCTAGACCCCCTAGACCCCTAGACCCGTATATCCCCTAGACCCTTAGACCCCCTACCCCCTAGACCCCCTATATCCCCTAGAACCCTAGACCCCCTAGATCCCCTAGACCCCTAGACCCCCTAGGCCCCCTAGACCCCCTAGACCGCCTAGACCGCCTAGACCCCTAAACCCCCTAGTCCCCTTGACCCCTAGACCCCCTAGACCGCCTAGACCCCTAGACCTCCTAGTCCCCTAGACCTCTAGACCGCCTAGACCGCCTAGACCCCTATACCCCCTAGTCCCCTAAACCCCTAGACCCCCTAGACCGCCTAGACCCCTAGACCCCCTAGACCCCTAGACCCCCTAGTCCCCTAGACCCCTAGACCCCCTAGTCCCCTAGACCCCTAGACCCCCTAGACCGCCTAGACCGCCTAGACCCCTAGACCCCCTAGACCCCTACACCCCCTAGTCCCCTAGACCCCTAAACCCCTAGACCCCCTAGACAAGGAAATGGGACCGGAGTCACACATCAGTGGTGTGCTCAATAAAGGATGGTAGTTTTCTTACCAAAGGTTTAATAAAGGAATCAATATATTTAGAAGTGGGTTCTGTGAGAGTACCATTACCTGATATAATAGAACGGCCAGGAGGGTTATCTTTAGGCCCCTTGTGCACTTTGGGGAGTAGGTAAAAAGCAGCAATAACAGGGTGTTCAACCGTCAGAAAACCAAATTCATCATCATTTCAATAGAACATCATGTGTTCTTATACAGTTTTTCTCATTCGCTTTGGCTCAATTCTCAAATGAGAATTATTTTTTTCAAAACAATGAGCTCAAATCTCTAAACAATTAGTTTGTCGTTGATAACAGATTCAAATGTTTCATTCATTCAAGCAAACTGCAGGTAAAGTACAAAAGAGTCAGTACAATAACCACTTGCACATGGATCAAAACTGATGAGTTGTTTCTCAGTGAAATTGTCGTCTTCTTATCAACTTCTAAACAATCTTTCATCGTTTGAGCCGTCACATGCAAAATGATCCATTCAATTATCAAAATCTGTCAGACATGCATGTATATTCCATAAATATCTATGACGAGGAGGTACAGTTTGTTGTTTTTGAACTGAACTACTGCAGTTTTTTTCATTGTTGCAGGGTTGTTGTTGTTGTTGTTGTTGTTGTTGTTGTTTTTTGGCATGGGTGTGAATTTGTGGCAACATTTCTGTTCAACACATTGCTGCACAAATAAATTGACTGTATACATACAAATGTGCATATCCTTTTTCTGTGTAACTCTTACATTTATATACATTTATATTATTTGTATTTGACCTACTGTCTACACATTCAACTAGACAAAACTGACATTCTTGTATCGTACAGTATAAGCAGTCAGTGTCAATAAAAAGTAGAACAAAACAGAGATTTGTATATAAAAAACTTTTCCAGGGTTGACTGTCATGGGAAAAATCATCTACACATTTTGACCAGGACGGCTCACACGATGACAAAATTACTTTTCATTTTGGTGGCCAATTTACTGAAACAATAACAAGGTTTAGGAGCATGAATGAAGTGTTTTGGGTGAGTTACTACCTTTTGCAGACATGCAATAGAGTTGTAATGTCCCATGAAGCAGTTGTGAAGGCTGCACTTTCAGTTTAGAGAAAGTTAAGACTGTTTTGAGAAATGAGCCAAAGCTGAGCAGCTTACTGTAAGTCCAACACAGGTTTTGCTGTTCAATGTATTTTTCTTTGGATAATACAACTACAGCGCCACCCTTATCCACTGGACGAATACTGATGTCTTTATTATTAGAAAGTTCATTCCAGGCTAAGTGCTCTTTGTTAGATAAATACTGTAGGATTTGGAAGTGAAAGGGTTAGCAAGGGCCTATTTTTATTATTATTAGTTAGCCTGTAACACGGTCACACATCAGAACATTTACCAGTATGGCATATTATTATTCACCATAAATGCTTTGAATGAGTGAACGGTTATATGGATGCCGTTCTACCGGGGGGTATTTTATCACTATGATCTATCTTCAGATACAGAGAAATGACGACTGGTGGTAGAAAATACACTTACTCTAGTGTACTTCTATTCCACTTGTTACATATTAGAAGGAAATACTGTTTACTGCACTACATTTGATACCTTTGGTTACTTTGCAGATTAATAATACAACATATAAACCAAACTAATAAAGATCTGAGTGCCTGTTGATTACACCACCTGATACAGGCTACTTCTACTGTAAAGTTGGGCTCAGTCTGCAGTGGCAGGTTCCTATAAGTGCCAGTAGGGGGCACTATAAGACTATTGGTAACTTGTAAACAGACATTCAAGTATGATGTAAAATACAGGTGGGACACAGTGAGATGTTTACAGTATAATGTAACGCTGTAGATTTCTCCTAATTTACCAAAAGTCAGCATTATATAATGCCTCATTTGCATATTTAAAGATAACATTTCAGAAAACTTGCAATAGAAAAAAAATCTCTTAATGTAAGAAATCAACTGGGGAAGTTTCATGGTGATATGTGATGTGGTGATTTGTGATCACTTAATGTAATTACATGTGCAAGTTGCCAAATCTTCCATGTGTACCACATTACCCAAAGGTCTAGGACAGGGGTCACCAACCTTTACTATCAAAAGAGCCATTTAAGGCAAAAAAACAACAACAAAAATCTGTCTGGAGCCGCAAAACATTTGATCATTGTGATGAAGGTAACACAGTTTATAGTCTAAGTTTATAGTATATAAGTCTAATGCAGTGAGGGCCAAAGAGACAATGTACTACGGAGTATTAGGGACTTTTTTTTGGACTGCATTATCATTTATGGAGAGTTTAATAACCCTTTTAATAATAACGTCAATTTTGATAATTGATTGATTGTTAGAAGTAATTTATCAAGCAAAAATTACAAAATTGGCTGCAACTTCACAAATGTGGAGATTTTACTACTTTTCTATCACTGTAAATTGAATATGTTTTAGTTTTTGACTGCTGGTTGTATAAAACAAGAGACAGTTGAAGGCGTCACCTTCGACTTTGACTCTTGGAAGTATGAAGATTGACATCTATGGTTACTGTCTAAATTGTTCAGGTTGTTATTTTTAGAAAATATCTTTATATCAATATTTACAATAATGCACAAAGCTTGATGAAAATGAATTCAAAAATATGTATTTATTTATATATACGAATGTTATTGAAATGTTGCGGTAAGGACATTTAGTATAAGAACAAAGTGATACAAAACATAAAAAATAAACATGTTACAGATTAAAATCTTAACGACTAAATACAATTGTGTGTACGTCTTTATATGTAGACCTTTTTGGAAACTGGTCAGAAGATGCTGAAATGTTGGTAATTTAATTACATTCACTTCTGGTGATTAAATCAGCCTTTTCTTTGGTATGGTTTCTTATCAGATATATTCAAAGCTGCTTCACTCGCATCATCAATATGTCTGATTGACTTATTTACATCCTCAGGCACACTGCAAAGACTCACTGAGAATATCATATATCTGTTAATATAAGTTTAGTTTTCTCTGATGGTTAAAATCCATAGAGATTGTTTTTTTTTTTTAATTTAGGAGAGTCAAAAGGGATTTTAGTTGCAGAAACACCCACATACATACATACATATATAAACACACAGGTGGCTGTTTAAAAAATAAATAAATAAATAAATAACAAAATATAATCATGTTTTCATGCTGTTCTAAAAAACAACTTTGTTGTCATGAAAATCCCTCTGCTGCAGGTAACAGTCGATGATGCACACAGCTCACTGCTAAAAAATACACAAAAATGTACATGTTTGTACATGTCATGTATGCAGAAATAGAAGTCTGAGGACCTTTTGAGCTACTAAACTTCATGCAGTTTCTTTGGCGTCTGACTTTGTGTCTTAGGGGTTATCTTGAAGTGGTATGTGTAACGTTCTCATATATTGCACTGTCACTAGGATGAGCAGAAAGCTGTACATCTCCATTTTCATGTGCAGGATCAGTGATGTTGGTGTCTCGATTCTTGAAGGGGCATATCTTCTTTTTACATGCCACAACCAAACCAACCACAACCAAAATTCCCAAAGCACCAAAAAGTCCCCCAACTGCACGACCAACGACGCTGGGCTCCTTGTAGAGCGGGTTGGGTTCTGGGTCACTTTCTTCCCGGCTGACTAGGTTCTCCATCCTGCAGGTGAAGTCATTCGCACCGGAGTCATACTCTCTGATGGTGATGTCCTTCTCCAACACCTTCCACTCTCCATCTCCCTTCTTCCAGCTGTAGGTGATGGGTTCAGCCCCAATGGTGTTTGCATCACAGGAGAACCTACAACTATCAGACTCAGCTTTACAAATCAATTTTCTCACCACTACTTTGGGCTTCTGGACCTTCCTGATGAGTGTAGCTTGATAGCTCTCACTCTTGGCTCCCTTGTTGATCAGGACTGAATACACACCCTCGTCGGATATATTCATCTTGTTGATGATCAGCTGTCCAGTCTCTATGGTGAGGGTTGCTCGGCCTTTAATTCTGGGGTAATAACCCAGAGGAAAATAATCTTCCACCCACTTGGCCAGCAGATTACCGTTGAACTTCCACAGGATGTCGTTGATGTGTCCCGGAAAAGTAGGCCTCACTTTTAACGTTAGATCTCCGCCATCAGTGAAGTAGACCATAGTTACGGTATCCTCGGTTACAGCGACGTTCAGCACCAACAACAGCACACACAACCCGGTCAGTTTCCCCATCATGTCCACGGATCAATACACCACTGGAAAGATATCGAGCTTCATAGTCAGTAAGAAACAGACGGTTCTATTTTCGCCCCACATCCTTAAGCAGTGCGTTCACACCCTTCCTTCTGCTGGCTGTTGAGGAAACAAAAGCAGAAGTCACTTTGACAGACTGTAGGACCAAAGTTCATGGGAAGGAGGCTGGGTCACGCGCCATCAACGCGTCATATCTCCGGGTGGTATAGTGTGACAGCCTCACTACTGAGATGCCAGTGTGGATCTGCCATTTATTCCTTCACTGTGTCCTTGAAGGTATCAAGGGAGAAGATGCGTGATGCAGAGCACCTGATGCTGGTGCGCCCTGAGCATAAAAGCCCCAATCAAGCGTTGCTCTGGTCTCTCTCTCTCCTTCACCTGGACTCATCCCTGCCAGAACCTGCCGGGCTGACTTTGTTTGTCTTTTCTTTAGTTTTCACTCACAACACATCACACTCAGATACCTGCATAAAAGAGCAGTTGCTCTTGATTGCTCAAAGGTGGCTGCTGAGCTGTAGCTGTGTCCAGATCTCCCCTTACCCCCCTGACTCCTTCCAATGCAATCGGAGTAATTGTTGGTGATTCTCAAAACCGGATCAGTGGTTTAAAGTTGCAACAGCTCTACAAAACCTTTCTGAAGTGAAACTTTGTTAGCTCATGCCGCAGGGAAGCAAAACAAACACGCAGCAACCTGATAGAAGCTGCACTGGAGAAACCTTTTTCCAAGGCTGAGTTCATCTCCAAGGAGAGACTTACTTGCCTTGAGCAACGTGTTGATGCCCTACAGTCAGACATGTTGTCACTCAGGGAAGAAACCAGTGTACTACAGGCAGACCATGCAACCATGCACAGAAAAGGTACAGCGCACATCGAAATGACTGTCAAAATCACTAACGGCAGTAGAAGTAAAGTTAGCGGACCTTGAAGATCGCAGCAGGAGAAACAACATCTGCGTTCATGAGCTTTCTGAGGGAAAAGAGGGCTTTAATGCCAAACAATACCTCACCACTCAGTTAGTCACATTGTTTTGATTTTCAGTTTCTGGTCAGGTGACCAAGACTATCGCTTGCTGATTGGATGATCTGTGTGACGTCACTACATGACGGTGGCCGCTAAGTGCCAGAAGAGATACACCAAGTTTTTGGCGTTTTGAATTACAAGGATATTTTTAGGTAGAAGGGGATTCTCAGTTTGCATGTTTTATTATTCTATGTTCATATTGGGACTACGGGGAGGACGGGACTCTGTGACTGTTCTTTCACAATAATTCACAGACAATTGGGATGCAAATTAATCACACATTTTTTGATCTGTTCAAAATGTACCTTAAAGGCAGATTTGTCAAGTATTTAACATCAACATGGGAGAGGGCATGCCAGCTTTTCCTCGCCAAAATTTAGTATGGAGCTTTATTTAGCGTCCTTCCCGACAAGCTAGTGTGACATGGCATGTTTTCTCGTTTCATATGATGCCAGTATCTTAATAATATCTTAATAACAGTAAAAAGCCTTTATTGTTGTGGCTAATTTATTAAAAAAGCCAAAACCAATTTTCATTCACATATCTTGAGGTCAAAGGTCAAGGGACCCCTTTGAAAATGGCCATGCCATTTTTCCTCACCAAAATTCAGCGTAAGTTTGAAGCGTTATTTATCCTCCTTCGCAACATGTTATATGACATGGTTGGCACCAATAGATTGTAGGTTTTCTAGTTTCATATGATACTAGTATCTTCACTCTAGCTTTAAAATTGAGCCCGCTACAACCTAAAAATCACAAGTTGCGTTAACATGAGGTTCAAGGTTCAATCTTGAAACTTGAAAACAACTGCCTGGAAAATAATCTGACCACAAGGTCCAAATTTCCATTGATTCAAAACATATTCCTTTTTCCCACAAACCCCCCAAAAACACATGCATAATTTGGAGAAAAACAGGAGCCCATAGTGTACCACCATCTTTTAAATATATATTTCATTCATGAACAAAAAAACATTATTGTGAATGACCCAGTCTGTCAATTTCAGTAGGAAATCAGAGGAGTGTGTGGAGTTCCCTCTGTCTGAAAGGTTAAAGCAAGTAGCCCCTCCTGGTGGTCAATATTTGTATATCAACTTTCTAAATCCTTGGTGACAAGGAAATGGGACCAGATATCAGTCAAAGTGGCAATCCTATTCAATACATCAGTGGTGTGCTCAATAAAGGATGGTAGTTTTCTTACCAAAGGTTTAATAAAGGAATCAATATATTTAGAAGTGGGTTCTGTGAGAGTACCATTACCTGATATAATAGAACGGCCAGGAGGGTTATCTTTAGGCCCCTTGTGCACTTTGGGGAGTAGGTAAAAAGCAGCAATAACAGGGTGTTCAACTGTTAGAAAACCAAATTCATCATCATTTCAATAGAACATCATGTGTTCTTTTACAGTTTTTCTCATTCGCTTTGGCTCAATTCTCAAATGAGAATTATTTTTTTCAAAACAATGAGCTCAAATCTCTGAACAATTAGTTTGTCGTTCACAACAGATTCAAATTTTTCATTCATTCGAGCAAATCATAGCAAAAGATCAAAACTGATGAGTTGATTCTCAGTGAAAGATGAGCAACAACCCTTATGTTTTTATTTATTTATTTTATTTTTGCATGTTTCGGTGTATGTATTATGGTTTTATTATTATTTTAAATGTATGTGTGTGCATTTATGTACACATATATATACCTATATATATAGGTATATATATATACCTGTATATATATATATATATACATATGCATATGTGGGTGTATGTATGTATATATATATATATATATATACATATATTTATTTATTTTTTACGATTTATTTATTATTACTATTATTATTGTTATTTCTTTTATCTATTTATTTATCCTTCTTTGTGATTACTTAATGTAATTCCATGTGCAAGTTGCCAAATCTTCCATGTATACCACATTATCCAAAGGTCAAGGGCAGGGGTCAGCAACCTTTACTATCAAAAGAGCCATTTTAGGCAAAACGAACAACAACAAAAAATCTGTCTGGAGCCGCAAAACATTTGATCATTGTGATGAAGGTAACACAGTTAATAGTATAAGTTTATAGTATATAAGTCTAATGCAGTGAGGGCCAAAGAGACAATGTACTACGGAGTATTAGGGTCACATTGAGGGAAAAACATCTGAGATTTACAGAATAAAGTCATAATATTACAAGAATAAAGTCATAGCTTTACGAGAAAAAAGTCATAATATTAAGAGAATAAAGTCATAACTTTACGAGAAAAAAATTAAATAACACGTAAAATTACTACTTTATAATATTATGACTTTATTCTCGTAATATTATGACTTTATTCTTGAAATCTCAGATTTTTGTTTTTCCTCAATGTGGCCCTAATACTCCGTCGTACCATAGACCTTCAACAATGATAAATAATAATGAAAATATAAACAAAAAACAGTTATTCATTTCCATGTTTATAAATCCACAGGGAGCCACTGGAGAGGAGCTGAAGAGCCTCATGTGGCTCCAGAGCTGCAGGTTGCTGACCCCTGGTCTAGGATAATATAGTTCCAAATATGTAAATTAGTTCCTTTATAGTTTTGCCGTTGTGCTATACCTTTTGTAAATAATAAAACAACAAATAGAAATGTTTAACATAAAAACAGTCCCAGATCAAATGTACACTAAAGTGTGTCCACATACCTTTGGCTACATAGTGTAGTTTCTCCTTTTTTGGTTTAGTTCCTACGGAGCCCCCCTAAACCCCTAGAAGAAAGTTTTTAGTATCTCGTTCCCTCGAGTTACTTCCTAGAGCACTTCATCCAATCATTCCTGACCGTCCACACATTGCTGATCTACAGAGACCCCTAGATGATGTACTTCGGTAAAGTTGGAAAGATATTGACAGATTCAAACTTCCTGGATCAATAACTCATAACCAAAACGTTGTTAAAACACAAACAACGGCTCTTTCTAACCGTAGTGAGGTAGACAACGAGCTACAACCTCATTTTAATCAACACATAACACATAATGTTGGTCTCTATGTGCAGCTGGCTGAGAGACCAGAGGTCAGGGACCGTCTACAAAGTGCAACGCCGAAAAGAGAAAAATATTCATTAACTTCAGTATTATACAGTGTAGTACCACCAACATCACTTCACACATCTTTTTTTTGGACTGCATTATCATTTATGGAGAGTTTAATAACCCTTTAAATAATAACGTCAATTTTGATAATTGATTGTCAAAAGTAATTTATCAAGCAAAAATTCCCAAATGATCTGGCTGCCACTTCACAAATGTGGAGATTTTACTACTTTTCTATCACTGTAAATTGAATATGTTTTAGTTTTTGACTGCTGGTTGTATAAAACAAGAGACAGTTGAAGGCGTCACCTTCGACTTTGACTCTTGGAAGTATGAAGATTGACATCTATGGTTACTGTCTAAATTGTTCAGGTTGTTATTTTTAGAAAATATCTTTATATCAATATTTACAATAATGCACAAAGCTTGATGAAAATGAATTTAAAAATATTTATTTATTTATATATATGAATGTTATTGAAATGTTGCGGTAAGGACATTTAGTATAAGAACAAAGTGATACAAAACATAAAAAATAAACATTTTACAGATTAAAATCTTAACGACTAAATGCAATTGTGTGTACGTCTTTACATGTAGACTTTTTGGAAACTGGTCAGAAAATGCTGAAATGTTGGTAATTTAATTACATTCACTTCTGGTGATTAAATCAGCCTTTTCTTTGGTATGGTTTCTTATCAGATATATTCAAAGCTGCTTCACTCACATTATCAATATGTCTGATTGACTTATTTACATCCTCAGGCACACTGCAAAGACTCACTGAGAATATCATATATCTGTTAATATAAGTTTAGTTTTCTCTGATGGTTAAAATCCATAGAGATTGTTTTGTTTTTTTTTATTTAGGAGAGTCAAAAGTGATTTTAGTTGCAGAAACACCCACATACATACATACATACATACATATATAAACACACAGGTGGCTGTTTAAAATAAAATAAAAAATAAAAAATACAATTAATTTGTTCTAAAAAACAACTTTGTTGTTATGAAAATCCCTCTGCTGCAGGTAACAGTCAATGATGCACACAGCTGACTGCTAAAAAACACACAAAAAAATTACATGTTTGTACATGTCATGTATGCAGAAATAGAAGTCTGAGGACTATTTGAGCTCCTCAACTTCATGCAGTTTCTTTGGCGTCTGACTTTGTGTCTTGTGGGTTATCCTGAAGTGGTATGGTCTCAGCTGGATTAGGTGAACTGTCACTAGGAGGAGAAGTTGGCTGTCCATTTCCACGTGCAGGATCAGTGATGTTGGTTCTTCGATTCTTGAAGGGGAATATCTTCTTTTCCCATGCCACAATCAAACCATACAGAATCAGAGCCAGAGCCACAGCGCCAGCCACAATCAGAACATTGATGGCAACAACAGTGTGGTATGAAATAAGCTTTTTGTAGAGCGGGTCACTTTCTTCCCGGCTGACTGGGTTCTCCATCCTGCAGGTGAAGGTCTTCCCACCTGAGTCATGCTTGTTGGTGATGGTGATGTCCTTCCCAGACACCTCCCACTCTCCATCTCCCTTCTTCCAGCTGTAGGTGATGGGTTCAGCCTCGGTGGTGTTTGAGTCACAGGAGAACCTACAACTATCAGAATAAGGTTCACAAGTCAATGTCCTCAGCACTACTTTGGGCTTCTGGACCTTCTTGATCAATTTAGCTCGATAGCTCTCACTCTGGACTCTGTCGTTGATCTCCACTGAATACACACCCTCGTCCTCTTTGCTCATCTTGTTGATGATCAGCTGTCCAGTCTCTGTGGTGAGGTTTGCTCGTCCTTTAAGTCTGAGGTAATAACTCTTATCTTCCACCCACTCAGCCAGCAGATTATCGTTGAATAACCACACGATGTTGTTGATGTGATCCGGAAAAGCAGGCCTCACTTTTAACGTTAGATCTCCACCATCCGTGAAGTAGACCATAGTTACAGTATCCTCGGTTACAGCGACGTTCAGCACCAACAGCAGCACACACAACCCGGTCAGTTTCCCCATCATGTCCACGGATCAATACACCACGGGGAGGATATCAATCTTAATAGTCAGTAAGAAACGACGGTTCTTGTTTAACTCGCCGCCCTTCAGCAGTGCGTTCACATCCTTCCTTCCTGCCTTCTGCTGGCTGTTGAGAAAACGAAAGCAGAAGTCACCATGAAGTTCTGTTAAAAGGAGGCTGGGTCACGCGCCATCAACGCGTCATATCTCCGGGGGGGTGGTATAGTGTGACAGCCTCACTACTGAGATGTCAGTGTGGATTTGCTATGTATTCCTTCACTGTGTCCTTGAAGGTATCAAGGGAGAAGATGCGTGATGCAGAGCACCTGATGCTGGTGCGCCCTGAGCATAAAAGCCCCAATCAAGCGTTGCTCTGGTCTCTCTCTCTCCTTCACCTGGACTCATCCCTGCCAGAACCTGCCGGGCTGACTTTGTTTGGCTTTTCTTTAGTTTTCACTCACAACACATCACACTCAGATACCTGCACAAAAGAGCAGTTGCTCTTGATTGCTGAGCATTATTCAGTGGTTGTTGGAGGAGACAAGCGCAATAAAGAAAATATTAAAGAGTCTATAAAATCTAAATGAATCAAAATAGGAATTATGCCTGGAGATGAAGAGAAGTCTCCTCCAAGTCCTACTGCTGTGTCCTTTCAGACTCAGGGACTAACTTTTGAGCAACAGAAGGAGATTCTGATGTTGCAGCTTGAACATGACAAAATGAAACATGAATTGGAAGTTAAAAAGCAAATCGAAGTAGAGCGAATCCGTCAGTACGGAGATCCCCTAGACCTCCCTAGACCCCTAGACCTCCCTAGACCCCTAGACCCCCTAGACCCCCAGACCCCTAGACCCCTAGACAAGGAAATGGGACCGGAGTCACACATCAGTGGTGTGCTCAATAAAGGATGGTAGTTTTCTTACCAAAGGTTTAATAAAGGAATCAATATATTTAGAAGTGGGTTCTGTGAGAGTACCATTACCTGATATAATAGAACGGCCAGGAGGGTTATCTTTAGGCCCCTTGTGCACTTTGGGGAGTAGGTAAAAAGCAGCAATAACAGGGTGTTCAACTGTTAGAAAACCAAATTCATTATCATTGAAACAACCCTCATCAAGTGTCTCTTTCAATAGAACATCAAACTTTGTCTCAAATCTCAAATGTGAATCTTTTTTTTTCAAAACAATGAGCTCAAATCTCTAAACAATTAGTTTGTAGTTGACAACAGATTCAAATTTTGTATTCATTCAAGCACGTGTTTTGGCACATGTGTACAAAAGAGTCAGTAATAACCACTTGCACATCTTGCTGATCAAAACTGATGAGTTGTTTCTCAGTGAAATTGTCGTCTTCTTCACAACTTCTAAACAATCTTTCATCGTTTGAGCCGTCACATGCAAAATGATCCATTCAATTATCAAAATCTGTCAGACATGCATGTATACTCCATAAATATCTATGACGAGGAGGTACAGTTTGTTGTTTTTGAACTGAACTACTGCAGGTTTTTTTCATTGTTGCAGGGTTGTTGTTGTTGTTGTTGTTGTTGTTGTTGTTGTTTTTTGTCATTAATGTCATTTTGTGGCAAAATTTTTGTTCAACAGATTGCTACACAAATAAATTAACTGTATACATACAAATGTGCATATCCTTTTTCTGCATAACTCTTACATTTATATACATTTATATTATTTGTATTTGACCTACTGACTACACATTCAGCTAGACAAAACTGACATTCTTGTATCGTACAGTATAAGCAGTGTCAATAAAAAGTAGAACAAAACAGAGATTTGTATATAAAAATCATTTCCAGGGTTGACTGTCATGGGAAAAATCATCTACACATTTTGACCAGGACGGCTCACACGATGACAAAATTACTTTTCATTTTGGTGGCCAATTTACTGAAACAATAACAAGGTTAAGGAGCATGAATGAAGTGTTTTGGGTGAGTTACTACCTTTTGCAAACATGCAATAGAGTTGTAATGTCCCATGAAGCAGTTGTGAAGGCTGCACTTTCAGTTTAGAGAAAGTTAAGACTGTTTTGAGAAATGAGCCAAAGCTGAGCAGCTTACTGTAAGTCCAACACAGGTTTTGCTGTTCAATGTATTTTTCTTTGGATAATACAACTACACTATTTTTTATTATTTTTAGTTATCCTGTAACACGGTCACACATCAGAACATTTACCAGTATGGCCTGTTATTATTCACCATAAATGCTTTGAATGAGTGAACGGTTATATGGATGCCGTTCTACCGGGGGGTATTTTATCACTATGATCTATCTTCAGATACAGAGAAATGACGACCGGTGGTAGAAAATACACTTACTCTAGTGTACTTAAGTAAAGTTTTAACGTTCTTGTACTTAGTACTTAGTACTTCTATTCCACTTGTCACATCTTAGAGGGAATTTTTTACTTTTTTTACCTTTTGTTACTTTGCAGATTAATAATACTTAATATAAACCAAACTAATAAAGATCTGAGTGCCTGTTGATTACACCACCTGATACAGGCTACTTCTACTGTAAAGTTGGGCTCAGTCTGCAGTGGCAGGTTCCTATAAGTGCCAGTAGGGGGCACTATAAGACTATTGGTAACTTGTAAACAGACATTCAAGTATGATGTAAAATACAGGTGGGACACAGTGAGATGTATACAGTATAATGTAACGCTGTAGATTTCTCCTAAATTCACCAAAAGTCAGCATTATATAATGCCTCATTTTTATATTTAAAGATAACATTTCAGAAAACTTGCAATACAAAAAAAATCTCTTAATGTAAGTAATCAACTGGAGAAGTTTCATAGTGATATCTGTTAGTTAAAGAAAAATCTATTCACCTGTAGTGTATTGCAAAATGTATGGACTTTTACAATACATAACTTTGAAGGCCAAAATGAGCAACAACCCTTTATGTTTTTATTTATTTATTTTATTTTTGCATGTTTCGGTGTATGTATTATGGTTTTATTATTATTTTAAATGTATGTGTGTGCATTTATGTACATATATATACAGCGGGTAAAATAAGTATTGAACACGTCACCATTTTTCTCAGTAAATATATTTCCAAAGGTGCTACTGACATGAAATTTGCATCAGATGTTGGTAACAACCCAAGTAATCTATACATACAAAGAAACCAAAACAAATAAGTTCAGAAATTAAGTTATGTGTAATAATGTGAAGTGACACAGGCGAAAAGTATTGAACACATGAAGAAAGGGAGGTGCAAAAAGGCATGGAAAGCCAAGACAACAGCTGAAATCTATCAGTAATTAGAAAGCAATCCGGCCCTTTGTCAGTGCAAATTAATATCAGCTGGTTCAGTCCCAACTGATGGCCTACAAAAAGGTGTCTCATGACCAGGGTGTCACACAAGAAACATCTCATGATGGGTAAAAGCAAAGAGCTCTCTCAAGACTGTCGCAACCTTATTGTTGCAAAACATACTGATGACATTGGCTACAGACGCATTTCTAAACTTCTGAATGTTCCAGTCAGCACTGTTGGGGCCATAATCCGGATGTGGAAAGAACATAATTTCACCATAAACTGGCCACGACCAGGTGCTCCTCGCAAGATTTCAGACAGAGGAGTGAAAAGAATTATCAGAAGAGTTGTCCAAGAGCCAAGGACCACTTGTGGAGAGCTTCAGAAAGACCTGGAATTAGCAGGTACAATTGTTTCAAAGAAATCAATAAGTAATGCACTCAACCGCCACGGCCTGTATGCACGCTCACCACGCAAGACTCCATTGCTGAAGAAAAAACATGTTGAAGCTCGTTTAAAGTTTGCTGCACAACATTTGGACAAGTTTGTGAAATACTGGGAGAATATAGTCTGGTCAGATGAGAGCAAAGTTTAACTCTTTGGATGCCATAATACACACCATGTTTGGAGGACAAATGGCTCTGCACATCACCCTAAAAACACCATACCAACAGTGAAGTTTGGAGGTGGGAACATCGTGGTGTGGGGCTGCTTTTCAGCATACGGTACTGGCAAACTTCACATATTTGAAGGAAGGATGAATGGAAAAATGTACCGAGACATTCTGAATAAAAATCTGCTGCCATCTACCAGGATGATGAAGATGAAACGAGGGTGGACATTTCAGCAAGACAATGATCCCAAACACACATCCAAGGAAACTCTCAATTTGTTTCAGAGAAAGAAAATAAAGCTGCTAGAATGGCCCAGCCATTCACCTGACTTGAATCCAATTGAAAATCTATGGAAAGAACTGAAGATCAGAGTTCATAGAAGAGGCCCACGGAACCTTCAAGATTTAAAGACTGTTTGTGTGGAAGAATGGGCCAAAATCAGCCCTGAGCAATGCATACGACTAGTTTCTCCATACAGGAGATGTCTTGAAGCTGTCATTACCAACAAAGGCTTTTGTACAAAGTATTAAATAAATATCAGTAAACGTGTTCAATACTTTTTCCCTGTGTCATTTCACATTATTACACGTAACTTATTTTTTGAACTTATTTGTTTTGGTTTCTTTGTATGTATATATTATTTGGGTTGTTACCAATATCTGGTGAAAATTTCATGTCAATAGCACCTTTGGAAATATATTTACTGAGAAAAATGGTGACGTGTTTAATACTTATTTTACCCGCTGTATATATATATATGTATATGTTCAGAAGGTGCAGCAGTTTAACCCAAAAGCATCCCCTCACCAGCCCATGCATTGATCACATGCACGGACCAATAGTCTGTGGCTTGGCGCATGGTCTACACATGATCAGAGAGTGCTGTTATTCCAATCACCTTCTGCGCAGATCACAAGCCTCATTTGTCCTCCAACTCAGCTCAGCATCAGTGTTGCACCTTTCTGGACTCTTTTCTATTTATTTATTGATATGGTCTTTCCTGTGCGTCCATGAGAAAGTGAGTATTTGTTATAGTTGTCTAATGTTTAGTATCTGCATCGCTATAATAATTCTAAAGTCACATGTATCATGTTATAATGCTCATACTCGTTTGTCTATAAGAGTTTGAATGATAAGTTGTGTGTTTCTGTGTCACCAATCATTTAAGTTAGAGCAGCGCAGTGAACGGGCATACGCGGCCGTCATTAAGGGACCGTCGCACAATTCATCATATCACCCTCTGTGTGCACTATGCTCATAGTACTGCATGAGAGCCTGATGGTACGTGTCCACAGGGGCGTTTTTTATCGCGAGGGGACGCGACGCTTCCCAACATTGGACGCTTGGTGGGCTGTCCCTAGAAACAAGGCACTCGGCTCCTGATTGGACGAACGCTTTCCCGCTGTTGGCTGCTGCTCCCAGCTTTCAAACCGGAACCACCGGAGGCTCGTTTGGAAACTTTCTTCTCTTATTTCACCTAAATAGTTCACTGAAATGTGTTTCTGAAAACATTTGAGGAGAGAAATAACCCTGTTATTGTTAAGTTGCTGGATCTGTCTTTATTTTGGCTCGACAACGTTTAGTTTAAAAGATTATCGGGAGTTTCGAGAGGCGGCGAGTCGCGTCGGACGCCCGTGATTTGCATAAAGTAGCCAGGACCTCAACTTCATGCAAATAAGGAGCGGGCGTCGTGATGCCTAGTCTCTCGAATAGCGACACCACGCTACCGGAATGCATTGCGCGGCTGCTTGCATAGACAATGAATGGGGAGCGTGGAAAGCACGGAGCCTGTGGACACGTACCGTGAGTCTGTTATTTGTTGACGCTCCCTTAAAGTTAAGAAGGCTGTGTTCTCCTCCTTTTACTCCTGTTCAAACTGTTTAGCTTACATTTAATTACATACAATACTGTTTGTTTATTATTACTTCATGTTACTAATACCTGCTCATGTTTTCTATTTTATTTTCTGTATTTAGTAACCACACTATCCACACTATTCACAAAAAGGATTTAAAAACCATCTTCAATCAATAAATGAGTGGTATCTCAAAGAGAGTGTGTGTGACCTGGACTAATTGATACATCATCATCATATTCATGTTTTTACCGGACAACCTGTGGAGATTGTAAATGACATTCATAGAACCATCATCTAAGGGTTCATTCACTCAGCATCACTAAGGTCACAAGTTTGGTATCCATTACACCAACGCCTATTTTACATATATATATATATATATATATATGTGTATATATATATATATATATGTATATATATATATGCATATGCATATGTGGGTGTATGTATGTATATATATATATACATATATATATTTATTTTTTACGATTTATTTATTATTACTATTATTATTGTTATTTCTTTTATCTATTTATTTATTTATCCTTCTTTGTGATTACTTAATGTAATTCCATGTGCAAGTTGCCAAATCTTCCATGTGTACTACATTATCCAAAGGTCAAGGGCAGGGGTCAGCAAACTTTACTATCAAAAGAGCCATTTTAGGCAAAAAAAAACAACAACAAAAATCTGTCTGGAGCCGCAAAACATTTGATCATTGTGATGAAGATAACACAGTTTATAGTCTAAGTATATAGTATATAAGTCTAATGCCGTGAGGGCCAAAGAGACAATGTATGACAGAGTATTAGGGCCACATTGAGGGAAAAACATCTGAGATTTACAGAATAAAGTCATAACTTTACGAGAAAAAAATTAAATAAGTCAAATTACTACTTTATAATATTATGACTTTATTCTTGAAATCTCAGATTTTTTTTCCCCTCAATGTGGCCCTAATACTCCGTCGTACCGTCGTACCATAGACCTTCAACAATGATAAATAATAATGAAAATATAAACAAAAAACAGTTATTCATTTCCATGTTTATAAATCCACAGGGAGCCACTGGAGAGGAGCTGAAGAGCCTCATGTGGCTCCAGAGCTGCAGGTTGCTGACCCCTGGTCTACGATAATATAGTTCCAAATATGTAAATTAGTTCCTTTATAGTTTTGCCGTTGTGCTATACCTTTTGTAAATAATAAAACAACAAATAGAAATGTTTAACATAAAAACAGTCCCAGATCAAATGTACACTAAAGTGTGTCCACATACCTTTGGCTACATAGTGTAGGTTCTCCTTTTTTGGTTTAGTTCCTACGGAGCCCCCCTAAACCCCTAGAAGAAAGTTTTTATTATCTCGTTCCCTCGAGTTACTTCCTAGAGCACTTCATCCAATCATTCCTGACTGTCCACACATTGCTGATCTACGGAGACCCCTAGATGATGTACTTCGGTAAAGCTGGAAAGATATTGACAGATTCAAACTTCCTGGATCAATAACTCATAACCAAAACGTTGTTAAAACACAAACAACGGCTCTTTCTAACCGTAGTGAGGTAGACAACGAGCTACAACCTCATTTTAATCAACACATAACACATAATATTGGTCTCTATGTGCAGCCGGCTGAGAGACCAGAGGTCAGGGACCGTCTACAAAGTGCAACGCCGAAAAGAGAAAAATATTCATTAACTTCAGTATTATGCAGTGTAGTACCACCAACATCACTTCACACATCTTTTTGTTGGACTGCATTTTCATTTATGGAGAGTTTAATAACCCTTTTAATAATAACGTCAATTTTTATAATTGATTGATTGTCAAAAGTAATTTATCAAGCAAAAATTAAAAAATTATCTGGCTGTCACTTCACAAATGTGGAGATTTTACTACTTTTCTATCACTGTAAATTGAATATGTTTTACTTTTTGACTGCTGGTTGTATAAAACAAGAGACAGTTGAAGGCGTCACCTTCGACTTCGACTCTTGGAAGTTTGAAGATTGACATCTATGGTTACTGTCTAAATTGTTCAGGTGGTTATTTTTAGAAAATATTTTTATATCAGTATTTACAATAATGCACAAAGCTTGATGAAAATGAAATTAAAAATATTTATTTATTTATATATACGAATGTTATTGAAATGTTGCGGTAAGGACATTTAGTATAAGAACAAAGTGATACAAAACATAAAAAATAAACATGTTACAGATTAAAATCTTAACGACTAAATGCAATTGTGTGTACGTCTTTATATGTAGACCTTTTGGAAACTGGTCAGAAAATGCTGAAATGTTGGTAATTTAATTACATTCACTTCTGGTGATTAAATCAGCCTTTTCTTTGGTATGGTTTCTTATCAGATATATTCAAAGCTGCTTCACTCACATTATCAATATGTCTGATTGACTTATTTACATCCTCAGGCACACTGCAAAGACTCACTGAGAATATCATATATCTGTTAATATAAGTTTAGTTTTCTCTGATGGTTAAAATTCATAGAGATTGTTATACGGATCGTATTACGACATACATCACAGAACGGAAAAGTACTGGTGCGGCTGAGGCTGCTGTGTCTGCTGATGAGTATGTGTTGCTTCATAAGAGCAGTTTCAAAGAACGCTCTGTGGCAAATTCAAGATTCAAGATTCAAGATGTTTATTGTCACGCCGGTTATACAAGTACAATAGTGTGAAATGCTTTTTGCTGGGAAGCTCCATTAAAAATAATGTTATATTACAATTATAAAAGGAAATACTTTGTACAAGGCCTATTAAGAACATATACATATCAGGAAGTATGAATGTACATATACAAAAGATACTTTGTACAAGGCATATTAAGAACATAAACAGTATATACAAATGTGTAGACCTTTTGGAAACTGGTCAGAAGATGCTGAAATGTTGGTAGTTTTATTACATTCACTACTGGTGATTAAATCAGCCTTTTCTTTGGTATGGTTTCTTATCAGATATAATCAAAGCTGATTCACTCGCATCATCAATCTGAGAATCATATTGACTTATTTACACTGCACAGACTCACTGAGAATATCATATATCTGTTAAATATAAATTTAGTTTTCTCTGATGGTTAAAATCCATAGAGATTGTTTTTTTTTTTTATTTAGGAGAGTCAAAAGTGATTTTAGTTGCAGAAACACCCACATACATACATACATACATACATATATAAACACACAGGTGGCTGTTTAAAAAATAAAAAATAAATAAAAAATACAATAATTTTTCATGCTGTTCTAAAAAACAACCTTGTTGTCATGAAAATCCCTCTGCTGCAAGTAACAGTCCATGATGCACACAGCTGACTGCTAAAAAATACAACACAAAAAATGAACATGTTTGTACATGTCATGTATGCAGAAATAGAAGTCTGAGGACTATTTGAGCTCCTCAACTTCATGCAGTTTCTTTGGCGTCTGACTTTGTGTCTTGTGGGTTATCCTGAAGTGGTACGTTCTCAGCTGTCTTAGGTGAACTGTCACTAGGAGGAGAAGTTGGCTGTCCATTTCCATGTGCAGGATCAGGGATGTTGATGCTTCCTTTATTGATGGGGAATATCTTCTTTTTCCATGCCACAACCAAACCAACCACAGCGCCAGCCACAGCCGCAGCACTGAAAGGAACAACATACCCAATTACAGCACCAGTGTAGTATGAAATAAGCTCCTTGTAGAGCGGGTCACTTTCTTCCCGGCTGACTGGGTTCTCCATCCTGCAGGTGAAGGTCTTCCCACCTGAGTCATACTCTCTGGTGATGGTGATGTCCTTCCCAGACACCTTCCACTCTCCATCTCCCTTCTTCCAGCTGTAGGTGATGGGTTCAGCCTCGGTGGTGTCTGAGTCACAGGAGAACCTACATCTATGAGATATAGCTCCACAAGTCAATGTCCTCTCCACTACTTTGGGCTTCTGGACCTTCTTGATCAATTTAGCTTGATAGCTCTCACTCTGGACTCTGTCGTTGATCTCCACTGAATACACGCCCTCGTCCTCTTTGCTCATGTTGTTGATGATCAGCTGTCCAGTCTCTGTGGTGAGGGTTGCTCGTCCTTTAATTCTGAGGTAATAACCCTCATCTTCCACCCACTCAGCCAGCAGATTATCGTTGAATATCCACACGATGTTGTTGATGTGACCCGGAAAAGCAGGCCGCACTTCTAACGTTAGATCTCCACCATCCGTGAAGTACACCGGTGTTACAGTATCCTCGGTTACAGCGACGTTCAGCACCGACAACACCAGCAGCACACACAACCCGGTCAGTTTACCCATCATGTCCACGGATCAATACACCACTGGAAAGATATCGAGCTTCATAGTCAGTAAGAAACGGACGGTTCTTTTTTTAGCTCGCCGCCTCACACCCTTAAGCAGGGATTTCACATTCTTCCTTCTGCTGGTTGTTGAGAAAACAAAAGCAGAAGTCCCCACATGACGGTGTCCACTGAGTGCCAGAAGAGATACACCAAGTTATTGGCGTTTTGAATTACAAGAATATTTTTAGGTTGAAGGGGATTCTCAGTTTGCATGTTTTATTCTTCTATGTTCATATTGGGACTACGGGGAGGACGGGACTCTGTGACTGTTCTTTCACAATAATCACAGACAATTGGGATTTTGAGGGTGTGGGGTGTTTCATGTGTGTGAATGTATATATATAGGTTGTCTTTGTTGGTGGGTGTCTGTGTTTTTATGTATGTTTGGGCCTAGGAATCATCTGAAAATGCTTGTAGATATGTTGTTTATAAACTTTCTATATCCATGGTGACAAGGAAATGGGACCGGATATCAGTTAAAGTGGCAATCCTATTCAATACATCAGTGTCCTCAATAAAGGATGGTAGTCTTCTTACCAAAGGTTTAATAAAGGAATCAATATATTTAGAAGTCGGTTCTGTGAGAGTACCATTACCTGATATAATAGAAAGGCCAGAAGGGTTATCGTTAGGCCCCTTGTGCACTTTGGGGAGTAGGTAAAAAGCAGCAATAACAGGGTGTTCAACCGTTAGAAAACCAAATTCATCATCATTTCAATAGAACATCATGTGTTCTTTTACAGTTTTTCTCATTCGCTTTGGCTCAATTCTCAAATGAGAATTATTTTTTTTAAAACAATGAGCTCAAATCTCTAAACAATTAGTTTGTCATTGACAACAGATTCAAATGTTTCATTCATTCAAGCAAATTGCACATAAAGTACAAAAGAGTCAGTACAATAACCACTTGCACATGGATCAAAACTGATGAGTTGTTTCTCAGTGAAATTGTCGTCTTCTTCACAACTTCTAAACAATCTTTCATCGTTTGAGCCGTCACATGCAAAATGATCCATTCAATTATCAAAATCTGTCAGACATGCACGTATACTCCATAAATATCTATGACGAGGAGGTACAGTTTGTTGTTTTTGAACTGAACTACTGCAGTTTTTTTCATTGTTGCAGGGTTGTTGTTGTTGTTGTTGTTGTTGTTGTTGTTGTTGTTGTTGTTGTTGTTTTTTGGCATGAATGTCAATTTGTGGCAAAATTTCTGTTCAACACATTGCTACACAAATAAATTTACTGTATACATACAAATGTGCATATCCTTTTTCTGAGTAACTCTTACATTTATATACATTTATGTTATTTTTATTTGACCTACTGTTGAAATGGGAATCTGAAAAGCTCAGTGAGATACACATTCAGCTAGACAAAACTGACTTTCTTGTATCGTACAGTATAAGCAGTCAGTGTCAATAAAAAGTAGAACAAAACAGAGATTTGTATATAAAAATCATTTCCAGGGTTGACTGTCATGGGGAAAAATCATCTACACATTTTGACCAGGACGGCTCACACGATGACAAAATTACTTTTCATTTTGGTGGCTAATTTGTTGAAACAATAACAAGGTTAAGGAGTATCAATTAAGTGTTTTGGGTGAGTTACTACCTTTTGCAAACATGCAATAGAGTTGTAATGTCCCATGAAGCAGTTGTGAAGGCTGCACTTTCAGTTTAGAGAAAGTTAAGACTGTTTTGAGAAATGAGCCAAAGCTGAGCAGCTTACTGTAAGTCCAACACAGGTTTTGCTGTTCAATGTATTTTTCTTTGGATAATACAACTACAGCGCCACCCTTATCCGCTGGACGAATACTGATGTCTTTATTATTAGAAAGTTCATTCAAGGCTAAGTGCTCTTTGTTAGATAAATACTGTAGGATTTGGAAGTGAAAGGGTTAGCAAGGGCCTATTTTTGTTATTTTTAGTTAGCCTGTAACACGGTCACACATCAGAACATTTACCAGTATGGCCTGTTATTATTCACCATAAATGCTTTCAATGAGTGAACGGTTATATGGATGCCGTTCTAACGGGGGGTATTTTATCACTATATGATCTATCTTTAGATACAGAGAAATGACGACCGGTGGTAGAAAATAAACTTACTCTAGTGTACTTAAGGAAAATTTGAACGTTCTTGTACTTAGTACTTAGTACTTCTATCCCACTTGTTACATCTTAGAGGGAATTTTTTTACTGCACTACATTTTGATACCTTTGGTTACTTTGCAGATTAAAAATACAAAATATAAACCAAAGTAATAAAGATCTGAGTGCCTGTTGATTTCACCACCTGATACAGGCTACTTTTACTGTAAAGTTGGGCTCAGTCTGCAGTGGTAGGTTCCTATAAGTGCCAGTAGGGGGCACTATAAGACTATTGGTAACTTGTAAACCCAGAGAGCTTTTACACAGGTGGAGACATTCAAGTATGATATAAAATACAGGTGGAACACAGTGAGAAAAACTTGCAATACAAAAAAAATAAGTTAAGTTTGTTATTGATACTAACTCGAGGGAACGAGATACTAACTCGAGGGAACGAGATACTAACTCGAGGGAACGAGATACCTAACTCGAGGGAACGAGATACTAACTCGAGGGAACGAGATACTAACTCGAGGGAACGAGATACCTAACTCGAGGGAACGAGATACTAACTCGAGGGAGCGAGATACTAACTCGAGGGAGCGAGATACTAACTCGAGGGAACGAGATACTAACTCGAGGGAACGAGATACTAACTCGAGGGAACGAGATACTAACTCGAGGGAGCGAGATACTAACTCGAGGGAACGAGATACTAACTCGAGGGAGCGAGATACTAACTCGAGGGAACGAGTTACCTAACTCGAGGGAACGAGATACTAACTCGAGGGAACGAGATACCTAACTCGAGGGAACGAGATACCTAACTCGAGGGAACGAGGTACTAACTCGAGGGAACGAGATACCTAACTCGAGGGAACGAGATACCTAACTCGAGGGAACGAGGTACTAACTCGAGGGAACGATATACCTAACTCGAGGGAACGAGATACCTAACTCGAGGGAACGAGATACTAACTCGAGGGAACGAGATACTAACTCGAGGGAACGAGATACCTAACTCGAGGGAGCGAGATACTAACTCGAGGGAACGAGATACTAACTCAAGGGAACGAGATACCTAACTCGAGGGAGCGAGATACTAACTCGAGGGAACGAGATACTAACTCAAGGGAACGATATACCTAACTCGAGGGAACGAGATACCTAACTCGAGGGAGCGAGATACTAACTCGAGGGAACGAGATACTAACTCAAGGGAACGAGATACCTAACTCGAGGGAGCGAGATACTAACTCGAGGGAACGAGATACTAACTCGAGGGAACGAGATACTCACTCGAGGGAACGAGATACTAACTCGAGAGATAATAAACATTTTCTCCTAGGGGTCTAGGGCGGCTCCGTACGTCAGCAATCAGAGGCAGAAAAAATGAAATATGGAGGGATATCGTTTGTCTATGATCAAAGATGGCGTGTTGTCTGGTGCCCAGGTCTTTTGTGAATCGTTTTGATGTGAATAACTTGCACTTGTTACCAAGGTTTGCACATGTTATTAAAAGTACTGTTAAATTTATTAAGTTCAAGACAAAAAAGACAAACTTCCATTATATTATGGCACTGACAGAAAAACAAATGTATAGAAATTAACAACCAACTAACTGACAGTGTTTATTATAAGAATAAAAAGCTAAATATAAAAACAGATCCAATATGATATCCTGATGTCTTCTCTACAAAAGAACTTTAGGGGCTTTTTTTTTGGACTGCATTATCATTTATGGAGAGTTTAATAACCCTTTTAATAATAACGTAAATTTTGATAATTGATTGATTGTCAAAAGTAATTTATCAAGCAAAATTACAAAATGATCTGGCTGCCACTTCACAAATGTGGAGATTTTACTACTTTTCTATCACTGTAAATTGAATATGTTTTAGTTTTTGACTGCTGGTTGTATAAAACAAGAGACAGTTGAAGACGTCACCTTCGACTTTGACTCTTGGAAGTATGAAGATTGACATCTATGGTTACTGTCTAAATGTTCAGGTTTTAAAGAAAATCATGAAATCCCCTAATTTTAGAAAATATTTTTATATCAATATTTACAATAATGCACAAAGCTCGATGAAAATGAATTTAAAAATATGTATTTATTTATATATATGAATGTTATTGAAATGTTGCGGTAAGGACATTTAGTATAAGAACAAAGTGATACAAAACATAAAAAATAAACATGTTACAGGTTAAAATCGTAACGACTAAATGCAATTGTGTGTACGTCTTTATATGTAGACTTTTTGGAAACTGGTCAGAAAATGCTGAAATGTTGGTAATTTAATTACATTCACTTCTGGTGATTAAATCAGCCTTTTCTTTGGTATGGTTTCTTATCAGATATATTCAAAGCTGATTCACTCGCATCATCAATCTAAGAATCATATTGACTTATTTACACTGCAAAAGACTAGTTAACCATCGATGATGCACACAGCTGACTGCTAAAAAATACACAAAAAATGAACATGTTTGTACATGTCATGTATGCAGAAATAGAAGTCTGAGGACTATTTGAGCTCCTCAACTTCATGCAGTTTCTTTGGCGTCTAACTTTGGGTCTTCTGGGTTAGCCTGAAGTGGTTCGTTCTCAGATGGATTAGTTGCACTGTCACTAGGAGGAGAAGTTGGCTGTCCATTTCCATGTTCAGGATCAGTGTTGCTGATTCCTTACTTCTTGAAGGGGCCTATCTTCTTTATCCATGCCACAACCAAACCCCCAAAAAAAACCACAATTACGAATGCACCAACTCCCCCAACTACAGCAGCACTGTTGTCTGACTTAACTTCCTTGTAGAGCGGGTTGGGTTCTGGGTCACTTTCTTCCCGGCTGACTGGGTTCTCCATCCTGCAGGTGAAGGTTTTCACTCCTGAGTCATCAATGCAGGTGATGGTGATGTCCTTCCCAGACACCTCCCACTCTCCATCTCCCTTCTTCCAGCTGTAGGTGATGGGTTCAGCCCCAGTGGTGTCTGAGTCACAGGAGAACCTACAACTCTTAGACTCAAAAGTAAATATTCTCAGCACTACTTTGGGCTTCTGGACCTTCTTGATCAGTGTTGCATTATAGCTCTCACTCTGGAACGTGTTGTTGATCTCCACTGAATACACACCCTCGTCCTCTTTCTTCATCTTGTTGATGATCAGCTGTCCAGTCTCTGTGGTGAGGGTTGCTCGGCCTTTAAGTCTGAGGTAATAACCCTCATCTTCCACCCACTCAGCCAGCAGATTACCGTTGAATATCCACACGATGTTGTTGATGTGATCCGGAAGAGGAGGCCTCACTTTTAACGTTAGATCTCCACCATCCGTGAAGTACACCGTAGTTACGGTATCCTCGGTTACAGCGACGTTCAGCACCAACAACAGCACACACAACCCGGTCAGTTTCCCCATCATGTCCACGGATCAATACACTACGGGGAGGATATCGATCTTCATAGTCAGCAAAAACGACTCGTTTTTAGCTCGCTGCCCTTCCTTACTTCTGCTCTGGCTGTTGAGGAAACGGTAACAAAGTCCAAGGTCCATAGAAAGGAGGCTGGGTCACGCGCCATCAACGTGTCATATCTCCCGTGGTATAGTGTGACAGCCTCACTACTGAGATGTCAGTGTGGATTTGCCATTTATTCCTTCCCTGTGTCCTTGAAGGTCTCAAGGGAGAAGATGCGTGATGCAGAGCACCTGATGCTGGTGCGCCCTGAGCATAAAAGCCCCAATCAAGCGTTGCTCTGGTCTCTCTCTCTCCTTCACCTGGACTCATCCCTGCCAGAACCTGCCGGGCTGACTTTGTTTGTCTTTTCTTTAGTTTTCACTCACAACACATCACACTTCATCATGCTCACACATCCACATCTACATTACTGATGTTACTGACTGACACACTCCACATTTGTAGTTATTTCTGTACTATAAATAGATAATGAATATCTTTAGTTTACAATCATTCACTGCGTCCTTCCCGGAGATGAAGAGAAGTCTCCTCCAAGTCCTACTGCTGTGTCCTTTCAGACTCAGGGACTAACTTTTGAGCAACAGAAGGAGATTCTGATGCTGCAGCTTGAACATGACAAAATGAAACATGAACTGGAAGTTAAAAAGCAAATCGAAGTAGAGCGAATCCGTCAGTACGGAGACCCCCCAAGATCCCTAGACCCCTAGACCCTTAGACCCCCTAGACCCCCTAGACCCCTAGACCTCCCTAGACCCCCTACACCCCTAGACCCCCCTAGACCCCTAGACCCCGTAGACCCCGTAGACCCCTAGACCCCTAGACCCTTAGAACCCCTAGACCCGTAGACCCCTAGACCCCCTAGACCCCCTACCCCCTAGACCCCTAGATCCCCTAGATCCCTAGACCCCTAGATCCCCTAGACCCCTATACCCTCTACCCCCTAGACCCCTAGACCCCTAGATCCCCTAGACCCCTAGACCCCCTACCCCGTAGACCCCTATATCCCCTAGAACCCTAGACCCCCTAGATCGCCTAGACCCCTAGACCCCCTAGGCCCCCTAGACCCCTAGACCCCCTAGACCGCCTAGACCGCCTAGACCGCCTAGACCGCCTAGACCCCTAAACCCCCCTAGTCCCCTTGACCCCTAGACCCCCTAGACCGCCTAGACCCCTAGACCCCCTAGTCCCCTAGACCCCTAGACCCCCTAGACCGCCTAGACCGCCTAGACCGCCTAGACCGCCTAGACCCCTAGACCCCTTGACCCCCTAGACCCCTATATCCCCTAGACCCCTAGACCCCCTAGTCCCCTAGACCCCTAGACCCCCTAGACAAGGAAATGGGACCGGAGTCACACATCAGTGGTGTCCTCAATAAAGGATGGTAGTTTTCTTACCAAAGGTTTAATAAAGGAATCAATATATTTAGAAGTGGGTTCTGTGAGAGTACCATTACCTGATATAATAGAACGGCCAGGAGGGTTATCTTTAGGCCCCTTGTGCACTTTGGGGAGTAGGTAAAAAGCAGCAATAACAGGGTGTTCAACCGTTAGAAAACCAAATCCATCATCATTTCAATAGAACATCATGTGTTCTTTCACAGTTTTTCTCATTCGCTTTGGCTCAATTCTCAAATGAGAATTATTTTTTTCAAAACAATGAGCTCAAATCTCTAAACAATTAGTTTGTCGTTCACAACAGATTCAAATTTTTCATTCATTCAAGCAAACTGCACATAAAGTACAAAAGAGTCAGTACAATAACCACTTGCACATGGATCAAAACTGATGAGTTGATTCTCAGTGAAATTGTTGTCTTCTTCACAACTTCTAAACAATCTTTCATCGTTTGAGCCGTCACATGCAAAATGATCCATTCAATTATCAAAATCTGTCAGACATGCATGTATACTCCATAAATATCTATGACGAGGAGGTACAGTTTGTTGTTTTTGAACTGAACTACTGCAGTTTTTTTTCATTGTTGCAGGGTTGTTGTTGTTGTTGTTGTTGTTGTTTTTGTTGTTGTTGTTGTTGTTGTTGTTTTTTGGCATGAATGTCAATTTGTGGCAAAATTTCTGTTCAACACATTGCTGCACAAATAAATTAACTGTATACATACAAATGTGCATATCCTTTTTCTGTGTAACTCTTACATTTATATACATTTATATTATTTGTATTTGACCTACTGTTGAAATGGGAATCTGAAAAGCTCAGTGAGATACACATTCAGCTAGACAAAAAACTGACTTTCTTGTATCGTACAGTATAAGCAGTCAGTGTCAATAAAAAGTAGAACAAAACAGAGATTTGTATATAAAAAACATTTCCAGGGTTGACTGTCATGGGGAAAAATCATCTACACATTCTGACCAGGACGGCTCACACGATGACAAAATGACTTTTCATTTTGGTGGCCAATTTACTGAAACAATAACAAGTTTTAGGAGCATGAATGAAGTGTTTTGGGTGAGTTACTACCTTTTGCAAACATGCAATAGAGTTGTAATGTCCCATGAAGCAGTTGTGAAGGCTGCACTTTCAGTTTAGAGAAAGTTAAGACTGTTTCGAGGAATGAGCCAAAGCTGAGCAGCTTACTGTAAGTCCAACACAGGTTTTGCTGTTCAATGTATTTTTCTTTGGATAATACAACTACAGCGCCACCCTTATCCGCTGGACGAATACTGATGTCTTTATTATTAGAAAGTTCATTCAAGGCTAAGTGCTCTTTGTTAGATAAATACTGTAGGATTTGGAAGTGAAAGGGTTAGCAAGGGCCTATTTTTATTATTTTTAGTTAGCCTGTAACACGGTCACACATCAGAACATTTACCAGTATGGCATATTATTATTCACCATAAATGCTTTGAATGAGTGAACGGTTATATGGATGCCGTTCTACCGGGGGTATTTTATCACTATGATCTATCTTCAGATACAGAGAAATGACGACCGGTGGTAGAAAATACACTTACTCTAGTGTACTTAAGGAACATTTTAACGTTCTTGTACTTAGTACTTAGTACTTCTATTCCACTTGTTACATCTTAGAGGGAATTTTTTACTTTTTTTTACCTTTTGTTACTTTGCAGATTAATAATACAAAATATAAACCAAACTAATAAAGATCTGAGTGCCTGTTGATTACACCACCTGATACAGGCTACTTCTACTGTAAAGTTTTGCTCAGTCTGCAGTGGCAGGTTCCTATAAGTGCCAGTAGGGGGCACTATAAGACTATTGGTAACTTGTAAACAGACATTCAAGTATGATATAAAATACAGGTGGGACACAGTGAGATGTATACAGTATAATGTAACGCTGTAGATTTCTCCAAAATTCACCAAAAGTCAGCATTATATAATGCCTCATTTGCATATTTAAAGATAACATTTCAGAAAACTTGCAATACAAAAAAAATCTCTTAATGTAAGTAATCAACTGGGGAAGTTTCATGGTGATATGTTAGTTTAAAAAAACCTATTCACCTGTAGTGTATTGCAAAATGTATGGACCTTTACAATACATATCTTTGAAGGCCAAAATGAACAACAACCCTTTATGTTTTTATTTATTTATTTAATTTTTGCATGTTTCGGTGTATGTATTATGGTTTTATTATTATTTTAATTGTATGTGTGTGCATGTATGTGTATATATATATATATATGTACATATATATATATATACACATATATATATGTGTATATATATATATATGCATATGCATATGTGGGTGTATGTATGTATATATATATACATATATATATTTATTTTTTACGATTTATTTATTATTACTATTATTATTGTTATTTCTTTTATCTATCTATTTATTTATTTATCCTAGTTTGTGATTACTTAATGTAATTCCATGTGCAAGTTGCCAAATATTCCAAGTGTACCAGATTATCCAAAGGTCTAGGACAGGGGTCAGCAACCTTTACTATCAAAAGAGCCATTTTAGGCAAAATGAACAACAACATAAATCTGTCTGCAGCAAAACATTTGATCATTGTGTTGAAGGTAACACAGTTTATAGTCTAAGTTTATAGTATATAAGTCTAATGCAGTGAGGGCCAAAGAGCAAATGTACTACGGAGTATTAAGGGTCACATTGAGGGAAAAAACATCTGAGATATCCCAAATAAAGTCATAATATTACAAGTTAGTTTAAGTTAAGCTTAAATTAAAATTAGATAACACGTAAAAATACTACTTTATAATATTATGACTTTATTCTTGAAATCTTTTTTTTTCCTCAATGTGGCCCTAATACTCCGTCGTACCATAGACCTTCAACAATGATAAATAATAATGAAAATATAAACAAAAAACAGTTATTCATTTCCATGTTTATAACTCCACAGGGAGCCACTGGAGAGGAGCTGAAGAGCCTCATGTGGCTCCAGAGCTGCAGGTTGCTGACCCCTGGTCTAGGATAATATAGTTCCAAATATGTAAATTAGTTCCTTTATAGTTTTGCCGTTGTGCTATACCTTTTGTAAATAATAAAACAACAAATAGAAATGTTTAACATAAAAACAGTCCCAGATCAAATGTTCACTAAAGTGTGTCCACATACCTTTGGCTACATAGTGTAGTTTCTCCCTTTTTGGTTTAGTTCCTACGGAGCCCCCCTAGACCCCTAGGAGAAAGCTTTTATTATCTCGTTCCCTCGAGTTACTTCCTAGAGCACTTCTTCCAATCATTCCTGACTGTCCACACATTGCTGATCTACGGAGACCCCCTAGATGATGTACTTCGGTAAAGTTGGAAAGATATTGACAGATTTAAACTTCCTGGATCAATAACTCATAACCAAAACGTTGTTAAAACACAAACAACGGCTCTTTCTAACCGTAGTGAGGTAGATAACGAGCTACAACCTCATTTTAATCAACACATAACACATAATATTGGTCTCTATGTGCAGCCGGCTGAGAGACCAGAGGTCAGGGACCGTCTACAAAGTGCAACGCCGAAAAGAGAAAAATATTCATTAGCTTCAGTATTATACAGTGTAGTACCACCAACATCACTTCACACATCTTTTTTTGGACTGCATTATCATTTATGGATTTAAGTTCAAGACAAAAAAGACAAACTCCAATTATATTATGGCACTGACAGAAAAACAAATGTATAGAAATTAACAACCAACTAACTGACAGTGTTTATTATAAGAATAAAAAGCTAAATATAAAAACAGATCCAATATGATATCCTGATGTCTTCTCTACGAAAGAACTTTAAGAGCTTTTTTTTGGACTGCATTATCATTTCTGGAGAGTTTAATAACCCTTTAAATAATAACGTCAATTTTGATGATTGTTTACTGTCAAAAGTAATTTATCAAGTAAAAACTACAAAATGATCTAGCTGCCACTTCACAAATGTGGAGATTTTACTACTTTTCTGTAAATTGAATATATTTTAGTTTTTGACTGCTGGTTGTATAAAACAAGAGACAGTTGGAAGTATGAAGATTGACATCTATGGTTACTGTCTATATTGTTCAGGTTGTTATTTTTAGAAAATATTTTTATATCAATATTTACAATAATGCACAAAGCTTAATGAAAATGAATTTAAAAATATTTATTTATTTATATATATGAATGTTACTGAACTGTTGCGGTAAGGACATTTAGTATAAGAACAAAGTGATACAAAACATAAAAAATAAACATGTTACAGATTAAAATCTTAACGACTAAATGCAATTGTGTGTACGTCTTTATGTGTAGACTTTTTGGAAACTGGTCAGAAGATGCTGAAATATTGGTAATTTAATTACATTCACTTCTGGTGATTAAATCAGACTTTTCTTTGGTATGGTTTCTTATCAGATATATTCAAAGCTGATTCACTCACATTATCAATATGTCTGATTGACTTATTTACATCCTCAGGCACACTGCAAAGACTCACTGAGAATATCATATATCTGTTAATATAAGTTTAATTTTCTCTGATGGTTAAAATTCATAGAGATTGTTTTTTTTTTTAATTTAGGAGAGTCAAAAGTGATTTTAGTTGCAGAAACCCCCACATACATACATACATATATAAACACACAGGTGGCTGTTTAAAATAAAATAAAAAATAAAAAATACAATTAATTTGTTCTAAAAAACAACTTTGTTGTTATGAAAATCCCTCTGCTGCAGGTAACAGTCAATGATGCACACAGCTGACTGCTAAAAAACACACAAAACATGAACATGTTTGTACATGTCATGTATGCAGAAATAGAAGTCTGAGGACTATTTGAGCTCCTCAACTTCATGCAGTTTCTTTGGCGTCTGACTTTGTGTCTTGTGGGTTAGCCTGAAGTGGTACGATCTCAGCTGGATTAGGTGAACTGTCACTAGGATGAGAAGTTGGCTGTCCATTTCCATGTGCAGGATCAGTGATGTTGGTTCTTCGATTCTTGAAGAGGAATATCTTCTTTTCACATGCCTCAATCAAACCAACCAGAACCACAGACAGAACCACAACCACAACCAGAGCCAGAGCCACAGCGCCAGCCGCAATCAGAACACTGATGGCAACAGCAGTGTTGTATGTAAAAAGCTTTTTGTAGAGCGGGTCACTTTCTTCCCGGCTGACTGGGTTCTCCATCCTGCAGGTGAAGGTCTTCCCACCTGAGTCATGCTCTCTGGTGATGGTGATGTCCTTCCCAGACACCTTCCACTCTCCATCTCCCTTCTTCCAGCTGTAGGTGATGGGTTCAGCCTCGGTGGTGTTTGAGTCACAGGAGAACTTACAACTATGATCTATAGCTATACAATTCAATGTTCTATCCAGTACTTTGGGCTTCTGGACCTTCTTGATCAATTTAGCTTGATATCTCTCACTCTGGACTCTGTCGTTGATCTCCACTGAATACACGCCCTCGTCCTCTTTGCTCATCTTGTTGATGATCAGCTGTCCAGTCTCTGTGGTGAGGTTTGCTCGTCCTTTAATTCTGAGGTAATAACTCTCATCTTCCACCCACTCAGCCAGCAGATAACCGTTGAATATCCAAGAGATGATGTTGATGTGATCCGGAAGAGGAGGCCTCACTTCTAACGTTAGATCTCCACCATCCGCGAAGTACACCGTAGTTACAGTATCCTCGGTTACAGCGACGTTCAGCACCAACAACAACACACACAACCCGGTCAGTTTCCCCATCATGTCCACGGATCAATACACCACGGGGAGGATATCAATCTTAATAGTCAGTAAGAAACGACGGTTCTTTTTTAGCTCGCCACCCTTCAGCAGTGCGTTCACATCCTTCCTTCCTGCCTTCTGCTGGCTTTTGAGAAAACGAAAGCAGAAGTCACCATGAAGTTCTGTTAAAAGGAGGCTGGGTCACGCGCCATCAACGCGTCATATCTCCGGGGGGGTGGTATAGTGTGACAGCCTCACTACTGAGATGCCAGTGTGGATTTGCCATTTATTCTTTCCCTGTGTCCTTGAAGGTATCAAGGGAGAAGATGCGTGATGCAGAGCACCTGATGCTGGTGCGCCCTGAGCATAAAAGCCCCAATCAAGCGTTGCTCTGGTCTCTCTCTCTCCTTCACCTGGACTCATCCCTGCCAGAACCTGCCGGGCTGACTTTGTTTGTCTTTTCTTTAGTTTTCACTCACAACACATCACACTCAGATACCTGCACAAAAGAGCAGTTGCTCTTGATTGCTGAGCATTATTCAGTGGTTGTTGTAGGAGACAAGCGCAATAAAGAAAATATTAAAGAGTCTATAAAATCTAAATTAATCGAAATAGGAATTATGCCCGGAGATGAAGAGAAGTCTCCTCCAAGTCCTACTGCTGTGTCCTTTCAGACTCAGGGACTAACTTTTGAGCAACAGAAGGAGATTCTGATGTTGCAGCTTGAACATGACAAAATGAAACATGAATTGGAAGTTAAAAAGCAAATCGAAGTAGAGCGAATCCGTCAGTACGGAGACCCCCTAGACCCCTAGACCCTTAGACCCCCTAGACCCCTAGACCCCTAGACCCCCCTAGACCCCTAGACCCCTACACCCCCTAGACCCCCTAGACCCCTAGACCCCATAGACCGCTAGACCCCTAGACCCTTAGACCCCCTAGACCCCTAGACCCCTAGACCCCCCTAGACCCCTAGACCCCTACACCCCCTAGACCCCCTAGACCCCTAGACCCCATAGACCGCTAGACCCCGTAGACCCCTAGACCCCTAGACCCCCTAGACAAGGAAATGGGACCGGAGTCACACATCAGTGGTGTCTTCAATAAAGGATGGTAGTTTTCTTACCAAAGGTTTAATAAAGGAATCAATATATTTAGAAGTGGGTTCTGTGAGAGTACCATTACCTGATATAATAGAACGGCAGGAGGGTTATCTTTAGGCCCCTTGTGCACTTTGGGGAGTAGGTAAAAAGCAGCAATAACAGGGTGTTCAACTGTTAGAAAACCAAATCCATCATCATTTCAATAGAACATCATGTGTTCTTTTACAGTTTTTCTCATTCGCTTTGGCTCAATTCTCAAATGAGAATTATTTTTTTCTAAACAATGAGCTCAAATCTCTAAACAATTAGTTTGTCGTTCACAACAGATTCAAATGTTGTATTCATTCAAGCAGATGTCTTTGCACGTGTGTATAGAAGAGTCAGTACAATAACCACATGCACATGGATCAAAACTGATGAGTTGTTTCTCACTGATGAGAAACAACAAGTTGTTGTTTTTTGGCATGGATGTCATTTGTGGCAAAATTTCTGTTCAACACATTGCTGCACAAAAAAATTAACTGTACACATACATACAAATGTGCATATCCTTTTTCTGTGTAACTCTTACATTTATATACATTTATATTATTTGTATTTGACCTACTGACTACACATTCAGCTAGACCAAAAACTGACTTTCTTGTATCGTACAGTATAAGCAGTCAGTGTCAATAAAAAGTAGAACAAAACAGAGATTTGTATATAAAAAAACATTTCCAGGGTTGACTGTCATGGGGAAAATCATCTACACATTTTGACCAGGACGGCTCACACGATGACAAAATTACTTTTCATTTTGGTGGCCAATTTACTGAAACAATAACAAGGTTAAGGAGCATCAATGAAGTGTTTTGGGTGAGTTACTACCTTTTGCAAACATGCAATAGAGTTGTAATGTCCCATGAAGCAGTTGTGAAGGCTGCACTTTCAGTTTAGAGAAAGTTAAGACTGTTTTGAGAAATGAGCCAAAGCTGAGCAGCTTACTGTAAGTCCAACACAGGTTTTGCTGTTCAATGTATTTTTCTTTGGATAATACAACTACAGCGCCACCCTTATCCGCTGGACGAATACTGATGTCTTTATTATTAGAAAGTTCATTCAAGGCTAAGTGCTCTTTGTTAGATAAATACTGTAGGATTTGGAAGTGAAAGGGTTAGCAAGGGCCTATTTTTATAATTTTTAGTTATCCTGTAACACGGTCACACATCAGAACATTTACCAGTATGGCATATTATTATTCACCATAAATGCTTTGAATGAGTGAACGGTTATATGGATGCCGTTCTACCGGGGGGTATTTTATCACTATGATACATCTTCAGATACAGAGAAATGACGACCGGTGGTAGAAAATACACTTACTCTAGTGTACTTAAGTCAAATTTGAACGTACTTTTACTTGTGTATTTCCATTCTACTTCTATTCCACTTATTACTTCTTAGAGGGAAATACTTTTTACTGCACTACATTTGATACCTTTGGTTACTTTGCAGATTAATAATACAAAATATAAACCAAACTAATAAAGATCTGAGTGCCTGTTGATTACACCACCTGATACAGGCTACTTCTACTGTAAAGTTTGGCTCAGTCTGCAGTGGCAGGTTCCTATAAGTGCCAGTAGGGGGCACTATAAGACTATTGGTAACTTGTAAACCCAGAGAGCTTTTACACAGGTGGAGACGTTCAAGTATAATATAAAATACAGGTGGGACACAGTGAGAAAAACTTGCAATACAAAAAAAATCTCTTAATGCAAGTTATCAACTGGGGAAGTTTCATTGTCATATCTGTTAGTTAAAGAAAAAACCTATTCACCTGTAGTGTATTGCAAAATGTATGGACTTTAACAATACATATCTTTGAAGGCCAAAATGAGCAACAACCCTTTATGTTTTTATTTATTTATTTTATTTTTGCATGTTTCGGTGTATGTATTATGGTTTTATTATTATTTTAAATGTATGTGTGTGCATGTATGTACATATATATGCATATGTGGGTGTATGTATGTATGTATATATACATATATATATTTCTTTTTCACGATTTATTTATTATTACTATTATTATTGTTATTTCTTTTATCTATTTATTTATTTATTTATCCTTATTTGTAATTACTTAATGTAATTCCATGTGCAAGTTATCAAATCTTCCATGTGTACCATATTATCCAAAGGTCTAGGGCAGGGGTCAACAACCTTTACTATCAAAAGAGCCATTTTAGGCAAAACGAACAACAAAAAAATCTGTCTGGGGCAAAACATTTGATCATTGTGATGAAGGTAACACAGTTAATAGTCTAAGTTTATAGTATATAAGTCTAGTGCAGTGAGGGCCAAAGAGACAATGTACTACAGAGTATTAGGGCCACATTGAGGGAAAAACATTTGAGATTTACAGAATAAAGTCATAATATTACAAGAATAAAGTCATAATATTACAAGAATAAAGTCATAACTTTATGAGAAAAAAATTAAATAACACGTAAAATTACTACTTTATAATATTATGACTTTATTCTTGAAATCTCCGATTTTTTTCCCCCCTCAATGTGGCCCTAATACTCCGTCATACCATAGACCTTCAACAATGATAATGATGAAAATATAAACAAAAAACATTTATTCATTTCCATGTTTATAAATCCACAGGGAGCCACTGGAGAGGAGCTGAAGAGCCTCATGTGGCTCCAGAGCTGCAGGTTGCTGACCCCTGGTCTAGGATGATATAGTTCCAAATATGTAAATTAGTTCCTTTATAGTTTTGCTGTTGTGCTATACCTTTTGTAAATAATAAAACAACAACTATAAATGTTTAACATAAAAACAGTCCCAGATCAAATGTACACTAAAGTGTGTCCACATACCTTTGGCTACATAGTGTAGTTTCTCCTTTTTTGGTTTAGTTCCTACGGAGCCCCCCTAGACCCCTAGACGAAAGCTTTTATTATCTCGTTCCCTCGAGTTACTTCCTAGAGCACTTCTTCCAATCATTCCTGACTGTTCACACATTGCTGATGTACAGAGCCCCCCTAGATGATGTACTTCGGTAAAGTTGGAAAGATATTGACAGATTCAAACTTCCTGGATCAATAACTCATAACCAAAACGTTGTTAAAACACAAACAACGGCTCTTTCTAACCGTAGTGAGGTAGACAACGAGCTACAACCTCATTTTAATCAACACATAACACATAATATTGGTCTCTATGTGCAGCCGGCTGAGAGACCAGGGGTCAGGGACCGTCTACAAAGTGCAACGACGAAAAGAGAAAAATATTCATTAACTTCAGTATTATACAGTGTAGTACTACCAACATCACTTCACACATCTTTTTTAGGACTGCATTATCATTTCTGGAGAGTTTAATAACCCTTTTAATAATAACATCAATTTTGATAGTTGATTGATTGTCAGAAGTAATTTATCAAGCAAAAATTACAAAATGATCTGGCTGCCACTTCACAAATGTGGAGATTTTACTACTTTTCTATCACTGTAAATTGAATATGTTTTAGTTTTTGACTGCTGGTTGTATAAAACAAGAGACAGTTGAAGGCGTCACCTTCGACTTTGACTCTTGGAAGTATGAAGATTGACATCTATGGTTACTGTCTAAATTGTTCAGGTTGTTATTTTTAGAAAATATTTTTATATCAATATTTACAATAATGCACGAAGCTTGATGAAAATGAATTTAAAAATATGTATTTATTTATATATATGAATGTTATTGAAATGTTGCAGTAAGGACATTTAGTATAAGAACAAAGTGATACAAAACATAAAAAATAAACATGTTACAGATTAAAATCTTAACGACTAAATGCAATTGTGTGTACGTCTTTATGTGTAGACTTTTTGGAAACTGGTCAGAAGATGCTGAAATGTTGGTAATTTAATTACATTCACTTCTGGTGATTAAATCAGACTTTTCTTTGGTATGGTTTCTTATCAGATATATTCAAAGCTGATTCACTCACATTATCAATATGTCTGATTGACTTATTTACATCCTCAGGCACACTGCAAAGACTCACTGAGAATATCATATATCTGTTAATATAAGTTTAGTTTTCTCTGATGGTTAAAATTCATAGAGATTGTTTTTTTTTTTTAATTTAGGAGAGTCAAAAGTGATTTTAGTTGCAGAAACACCCACATACATACATACATATATAAAATCACAGGTGGCTGTTTAAAAAAATAAATAAATACAAAAAATACAATCATGTTTTCATGCTGTTCTTAAAAAAACAACTTTGTTGTCATGAAAATCCCTCTGCTGCAGGTAACAGTCGATGATGCACACAGCTGAATGCTAAAAAATACACAAAAAAATGAACATGTTTGTACATGTCATGTATGCAGAAATAGAAGTCTGAGGACTATTTGAGCTCCTCAACTTCATGCAGTTTCTTTGGCGTCTGACTTTGTGTCTTAGGGGTTATCCTGAAGTGGTATGGTCTCAGCTGTCTTAGGTGAACTGTCACTAGGAGGAGAAGTTGGCTGTCCATTTCCATGTGCAGGATCAGTGATGTTGGTTCCTTGCTTCTTGAAGGGGCCTATCTTCTTTATCCATGCCACAACCAAACCAACCACAACCCCAGCTAAGACGCGCAAACTAACAAAAACACCCACCCAAATTGCAGCACTGTTGTCTGGCTTAAGCTCCCAGTAGAGCGGGTCACTTTCTTCCCAGCTGACTGGGTTCTCCATCATAAAGGGGAAGGTCTTCACACCTGAGTCATCCTTGATGATGATGGTGATGTCCTTCTGAGACACCTCCCACTCTCCCTTCTTCCAGCTGTAGGTGATGGGTTCAGCCCCAGTGGTGTCTGAGTCACAGGTGAACCTACAACTCTCAGACTCAGCCTCACAAGTAAATGTCCTCCACACTACTTCGGGCATCTGGACCTTGTTGATCAATTTAGCTCGATATCTCTCACTCTGGACTCTGTCGTTGATCTCCACTGAATACACACCCTCGTCCTCTTTACTCATGTTGTTGATGATCAGCTGTCCAGTCTCTATGGTGAGGTTTGCTCGTCCTTTAATTCTGGGGTCATAACTCAAAGGAACCAGATTCTCCACCCAATCGGCCAGCAGATTACCGTTGCACTTCCACAGGATGTCGTTGATGTGTCCCGGAAAAGCAGGCCTCACTTCTAACGTTAGATCTCCGCCATCCGTGAAGTACACCGTAGTTACAGTATCCTCGGTAACAGCGACGTACAGCAGCGCCATCAACAACAACACACACAACCCGGGCAGTATACCCATCATGTCCACGGATCAATACACCACTGGAAAGATATCAATCTTCATAGTCAGTAAGAAACAGACGGTTATTTTTTTTAGCTCGCCGCCCCACACCCTTAAGCAGTGCGTTCACACCCTTCCTTCTGCTGGCTATTGAGGAAACGAAAACAGAAGTCACTTTGACAGACTGTTGGACCAAAGTCCATGGGAATGAGGCTGGGTCACGCGCCATCAACGCGTCATATCTCCGGGGGGGTGGTATAGTGTGACAGCCTCACTACTGAGATGCCAGTGTGGATTTGCCATTTATTCTTTCCCCGTGTCCTTGAAGGTATCAAGGGAGAAGATGCCTGATGCAGAGCACCTGATGCTGGTGCGCCCTGAGCATAAAAGCCCCAATCAAGCGTTGCTCTGGTCTCTCTCTCTCCTTCACCTGGACTCATCCCTGCCAGAACCTGCCGGGCTGACTTTGTTTGGCTTTTCTTTAGTTTTCACTCACAACATATCACACTCAGATACCTGCACAAAAGAGCAGTTGCTCTTGATTGCTGAGCATTATTCAGTGGTTGTTGGAGGAGACAAGCGCATTAAAGAAAATATTAAAGAGTCTATAAAATCTAAATGAATCAAAATAGGAATTATGCCCGGAGATGAAGAGAAGTCTCCTCCAAGTCCTACTGCTGTGTCCTTTCAGACTCAGGGACTAACTTTTGAGCAACAGAAGGAGATTCTGATGTTGCAGCTTGAACATGACAAAATGAAACATGAATTGGAAGTTAAAAAGCAAATCGAAGTAGAGCGAATCCGTCAGTACGGAGATCCCCTAGACCTCCCTAGACCCTAGACCTCCCTAGACCCCCTAGACCCCTAGACCCCCAGACCTCCTAGACCCCATAGACCCCCTTGGAGAACATTTATTAACTTGTTCCCTCGAGTAAGTACCTCGTTCCCTCGAGTTCGTAACTCGTTCCCTCAAGTTAGTAACTCGTTCCCTTAGGTATCTCGTTCCCTCAAGTTAGTACCTCGTTCCCTCGAGTTAGTAACTCGTTCCCTCGAGTTACTAACTTGGTCCCTCAAGTTAGTAACTCGTTCCGTTAGGTATCTCGTTCCCTCGAGTTAGTACCTCATTCCCTAGAGTTAGTAACTTGTTCCCTCAAGTTAGTACCTCGTTCTGTTTGGTACCTCGTTCCCTCGAGTTAGTATCTTGTTCCCTCAAGTTAGTATCTTGTTCCCTCGAGTTAGTATCTCGTTCCGTTAGGTACCTCGTTCCCTCAAGTTAGGTATCTCGTTCCCTCGAGTTAGTAACTCGTTCCGTTAGGTACCTCGTTCCCATGAGTTAGTTACTCGTTCCGTTAGGTACCTCGTTCCCTCGAGTTAGTAACTCATTTCGTTAGGTACCTCGTTCCCTCGTGTTAGGTACCTTGTTCCCTCAAGTTAGGTATCTCGTTCCCTCGAGTTACTAACTCCTTCCCTCGAGTTAGTAACTCGTTCCGTTAGGTACCTCGTTCCCTCGAGTTAGTAACTCGTTCTGTTAGGTATCTCGTTCCCTCGAGATAGTTATCTCGTTCCCTCGAGTTAGTAACTCGTTCCCTCGAGTTAGTATCTCGTTCCCTCAAGTTAGACATCTCGTTCCCTCAAGTTAGGCATGTCGTTCCCTCTAGTTACTTCATAGAGCATTTCTTCCAATCATTCCTGACTGTCCACACTTTGCTGATGTACAGAGCCCCCCTAGATGATGTACTTCGGTAAAGCTGGAAAGATATTGACAGATTCAAACTTCCTGGATCAATAACTCATAACTAAAACGTTGTTAAAACACAAACACACAAATTTCTCCTAAGGGGTCTAAGGGGGCTCCATAAGTTCCAGCTAAAAAAAGCTGTTTTTAATTTAAAAACTACATCCCCCATAATGCTCAGCGCACCAAAGGTTGATTAATCGAGTGCGGACTCATCGTTCACCGCTCTGCTCGCCCACTCCTCTCAACCGTCCAGCTCTCATTCTGCCTGGCTGCTGGATCCATGGCTACCGTTAGCTAGCTAATAAAGGGAGTATATATAGCAAGTCATTCTCTCTGAGCTAATTCTGCACCAATACCTCAACATTATGTCATTTTGATGATTAAATTCGTTTGGGGAAAATGTATTTGAGGTTTTTCCGTGCCAACGCGCCTCCTAGAAGACTAAAATCCTCCTTGTAAAGTGCTCTTTTTCACTCCGACCTCGGTAGCTTGAAGCGGCTCATCTGTCCTCCGTGACGCCGCCGCTGCTGCTCCGTGACCGGGCTGGATCTGGACAAAGCCCCGTCAGATGTTGGACGGTAAAAACACCCTCGGAACTGTTTTCTACACCGGGGTTGTGAGGTTGAATCTTCAAGCTGAACATCTGTGGTGAAAGTGTCAGGAGGAATAAAGGAGGAGGAGTGAGGGAGGTCTATTTTTGGAGGGCGAGAGTCTGGATCTCGCTCCCCCGGAAAAGGACGCAGGAGTCGGGGGGCTGTGCGGAGGAAGAAGACCCCCGCACCGCAGAGACGAAGAAGGGACTATAGGGGGTGAAAAGTGGGGTTGCAAGTGATGGCAAACGAGCCGATCATCCTCAACGTCTATGATATGGTGAGTAGTCAAAGAGCCAGAAAAAAATAATGTTTTATTACTACTTTATCAAAGTATGGTTCATATGTGCATTGATTTTGCCATGTCAACAATGGGACGCCACGCCAAACTCCATTATTTAATTCTCTATTTTATTCAGCAGTTATTCAAAGATGGTTTGAATTTGGTATGAAGTATATTGTTTTATTTATTATGAGCTATTCTTCAATTCGGCATACATTTACAACACCAAACTCTGCTAGTTTTAAGCTAAGCCACAATGTTTGTTGCCTAAACCTAACCAAGTTGATCTATTCCTAAACCTAGTAGTCTTATTAAAAAAAAAATTCAACTGACAATTACCAAATATTTTTAGTCAAAGAGCCAGAAATATGGCATGTTTTATTACTACTTTATCCCAAGTATGGTTCAAATGTGTATTGATTTTGCCATGTCAACAATGGGACGTCATGCCAAACTCCTGTTATTTAATTCTCCATTTTATTCAGCAGTTATTCAAAGATGGCTTGAATTTGGTATGAAATATATACAGTATTTTTAAATGATTATGAACCATTCTTCAATTCGGCATACATTCACAACACAGTGCAGCAAGTTTTCTTGACGTGAAGTGCTTTTTGGAAGAGGCTTTACACTATTCAGATAAAAACAGTTTAAACCTGAGCTTTGCTAGGTGTGTTCAGTGCAACACACTCCATTACACAGTACCAGAACACATCTGTAAAAAACGTGTTTTCTAATGGGGCCAGGTTAAACAGTTTTAAACTGTAATTTGAAAGATGAAACACACACCGGTTCACACATGTCACATTGACAATATTTAGCTTTTTCATGATCAGGACAGGAGCAAAATAGTCCTTGTTGGACTTTCTATAAGCTGTGACTCAAGTAAGTGAAACGTTTCCGCCCAGTCGCACAGAAGTTCATGAAATAATCAACCACGCTCTTTTTCTACTTTTCAACTTCTGTACTTAAGTTACGGCACTTCCGGTGTTATTTTAATCCAAGCCACAATTTTTTCCTAAACCTAACTAAGTAGTTTGTTGCCTAAACCTAACCAAGTCGATCTATTCATAAACCTAGTAGTTTTATTTTGAAAAGACTGGAGCGGAAATTGACACGTGCGTCACGTGTTGTTGAAAGTCGTGCTGAGCGTCACGAATAAAGAAGTAAATCCGTGTCGATTTACACAAATCAAATAGATTCAATTTTGTGACTATTTCACGAACTGTGAGACTGTGTTGGAATATTTACAGGAAACATGCTGTTCCAAAGAGTCACCTTTTCTTTAAGTGTTTCCTTTTATATTCATTCATCCGTGTCAGTCTGCAAACAAACCACAGCTTTTTAGTATTTCAGTTCACTCAAGATGAAAACAGGAAAACATGGGACTCCAACTCAAACTGCTGCTAAACCACAAGTGGATGTGAAAGTAAACTGACATTTCACCCATGCAAACTGCATTTCTGGAGAGGGAAATGTATTTCTCTTTGTTACAGAATGAGCCAGAGGTTGAATTTGAGTCACTATGTTGTCACCATGCAGCAGTGAGTCAGTGGAGAGGTGGGGGCTGGAAATCGACTGATCTGTTGATGAATCATTGATTGATATGGATTCCCTACGGCGGACGGATTTCACTTACAATGGGAATTGTCTTTGGGGTTATGAAACGAGCAGAGGCAGTGTTTACTTTGCCTGGAAAACCACAACCTGCCATAAATGTTCACCAGGCTTTTGTCCTTTTTATCCACCTTATTCCTAACCATCATGATGCCTTGCGTGAAGTATGGGCGCAACTTCCGGCTCTCTCTCCTAGAGCGACTGCATTAAAAAATCTAGTAAAACATGTGGGAACACCACCTATTACACCTAAAACGGGATAATGTGATCATACCTCTGCCTTCTACTATGCAGGGATGGGAGGACGAGCGTATTTAGCTACTTTATTGACTCCAATGCTGCAGACGGTGAAGCGATGAACAATCTGAAAAGCTCAGAGGCAGATCAGTACCTCCACAGTAACAAGGTTTTGTTTTTTTTGTGCCATAAACTGCCTTACATTTTAAACCGTACAGAAAATAGTAAAAGTTACTGTCTGTCATTAAACAGACGCTACAATGCTGTGTCCTCCCTACACATGAAATACTACCTGATGTACTCCTGGCACTGCTGTCAGTCCTTTTAATGACCTGACGTCTCTTCTCCGCTGCTCTTTTGTAGCCCAACTACAAAGTAGGATACGTGTTTTGCTCCGTTGGCTTTTTGTCGACTAAATGAAATGAGCACATATAACTTAAAGGGTTTTGGGTGGTCTATTCAAGTTTTGTTTCTCAGCCACATTCTTCTAGATTCCTCGTCTGTAGGTGGGCGATGGAAACTGTACCGTTGGTCACAAGAACAATCCCTTTTTGTTTTGGGTGCATGCATGTTCAACACACTGTTTTTGAAGCCACAAATTTAGCTCTGTCTGGTTGTTAGTACAGCCGCGAATGCAAGGACATTTTAGAAAATGCAAATTAGTTAAATATCTGTTAAAAAAATAAAACAGGATTTGCTAAATTGAAGGCGAATTACTTTTCGAAACAAGCGCCGTTGGCGTTTAGCCACTATGGTTAGCCTATGGGACTAACTAGTTTACTGCTGCTTCCGCTACCTCAAAGGAAGTTACGCCCATAATCATTTCTACAGTAACAGCCCCCGAGAATAAGGAGAATACGTCCTCATGTTTTTGTCTTCTTTTTCCTCCCCCGCTTGTCAAAGTCTAGAAGATATCTAAAGATATTTTATTCCCGATTCAATATGAAGATCCTGTCTCTCTTTCTAGTGAGGATTCTTCTTGTCTCGCTCCTGTTAATCTGATTTAGTGCTGTTGTGCTCCCTTTTAGCTGATGGTCAATATGGCATCACAGGCCTGAGGTCAGAAGGTTGAAGGCTGTTTTAAATGGATTAACACTGAGAGCCACAGAGTCATTAAACGGGCCTTTGAGGATCAGTGCAAACTATGTTTCCTTGTAGTGTATCTAGAGTAGCATAACACGCTGTGTGAAATCATGGGTGGCTTTTATAAGTTCTGTTCCTTCTCATATTTATCACCATAACTACTGGATTTGTTCCATCCTTTCCTCCTTCCTTCCTCATCCATTGATTCACGCTCTACTTTCCTTTCTGTCACATCTTTCTTTCCTTCTCTGTCGTCCCCTTGTCTCCCCTTATCCCCTACTCGTTTTCGCTCTTTCTTCTCTCCTCCCCCTCTTCCTTTCACTTCCTCATGTCTTCCACTTGACTTGCGGTCCACATTAGTTTCTTCTCGGTAACGACTGAAGAGCTTTTATCTCTGTCTCAGTTCCATCCATGTGAACGGCTGCGGGGGCCTTGACACACTTTCACACACACAGCGCTTACAAAAGCTACTTATACATAGCTATAACACACACATGTGTGTAACTTGAATTTGACAGTTGCGGGCACTTTGTGCTTTCTGTTCATTGATTCGTTGATGGTTCAGTTGTTATCTCTATGAGGTTTAAGTGTGTATGTGTGAGAGGCAGAATGAGTGTGCACATTCAAAGGAATTTGGTGGTTTGGGCTTGTGCATGCAGATCGACTCACACCCATGCATATTTTTGGTGTTAGTAGTGTATTTTTGTGTGGGCTACTTCCTCTGTCTATTGATTAGGCTGTTCTGACGCGAGTACTGTAAGAAAAATGACCAGCTGACTTCTGGGGATTATGACTGGCTGCATGCTCTCTGCAGTGACTGGTAGACTTGCTGTCTGCTGGTTGATTAACCCTCTGAAACCCGCAAGGATTTTGACTTTTATTCTTAAAAAAATTACTTGATTAATCGATTATCAAAATAGTTGGCATTCAATTTAATAGTTGACAAATAATCTATAAATCGATTAATTGTTGCAGCTCTAAAATAAAAGCACCAAATCCTCACAATTTAGAAGCTGGAACAAGAGATAGTTTGGTGAAAAAAATGACAATTGATTAATCAATTATATCAAAATTGTTGCTGAATAACTTGTTGTTAATTGTGTTCCCCTCTAGTAAATAGTAGAATTAGCACAGTAGTGCAGTACATGCTATAAAGTTGTTATTCCAGTTTGTTGCATGATGATGCTGCACTACCGCTAAACTTTAGACAGAATTCATGGTCATCAGACGGACTGAGCGGGGCCTTATTTATTGGCTTAATGAGCAGTCGTGTGTCTGGTTAGCCGACTGGCTGTTTGTCTAAGAAAGGAAGTCAGGAAACTGCAGAGATGAGATAATGGCAGAGGTCAAGACAGTGGCGACACACACTGCAGGATCCCCACCGCCGTCTCGGATGTTCACACCGTGTAATGAGCAGTGGCAGCGAGTGCTAACTGAAGTGCAGCCTGGTTGGTGGCTGAGGGGCGCAGCGTGGAGGCTCAGTGAGTGCATCTGTCATTTTATGCAACATGTCAGTCTGTCTGCCCTGTGGTGTAGGGATGCACCGATACCGATACCGGATCAGATATCAGGCTGATACTGACTCAAAAGTTAGTGTAACTGCATGATTTATTATTTTAATAATAAATGAAAAAATTCTGTTAATTTTGAAGTTTTTTTACCAAGTTGCAGGTGCACGATTTATTATTTTAATAATAAATAAAAAATCGGTTCATTTTGAAGATTTTTTACCAAGTTGCTGGAGCACGATTTATTATTTTAATAATAAATACTAATTTTGTTAATTTCGAAGATGTTTTACCAAGTTGCTGGTGCCCAATTTATTATTTTAATAATAAATACAATTCTTTTAAATTTTGAAGGTGTTTTACCAAGTTGCTGGTGCACGATTTATTATTTTAATAATAGATACTAATTTTGTTAATTTTTAAGGTGTTTTACCAAGTTGCTGGTGCACGATTTATTATTTTAATAATAAATACTAATTTTGTTAATTTTGAAGGTGTTTTACCAAGTTGCTGGAGCACGATTTATTATTTTAATAATAAATACTAATTTTGTTAATTTCGAAGATGTTTTACCAAGTTGCTGGTGCACGATTTATTATTTTAATAATAAATAACAATTCAATAAATTTCTATCTATGTATTTATTTGTGTCATTTTGTTTTACAAAGTTAAGAAAAAAAGGTTTTAGTCAAGCCTGATGTTTCCTTACACATAAAAAGAACAATCCCAGTCACTTCCACAAAATTGAGCATACAGTTTATTAATTAAACACTCGTATTTTTGGGACCGGTACTCAGTATCGACCGGTCCAGGTATCACTATCGGTATCGGGACTGAAAAAGCCGGATGGGTGCATCCCTACAGTGATGTAAGTAAGACACTGACCATTTACTCTAAAAGACAAATACCCCTTTGCATTTGAGGAACAATGCTGTCACGTGACTAACAGGAATATCTTTACAAAATTAAGTACAGACCCCCACCACCACCACCACCATTTTTTCTTTCCAATTCACTATGTCAGGACCTCCCTGCCGTCCTGCTCCCATCTCTGCTAAGTGGATTTCCTGGCCAGCTCTGAGTGCTTTAGTACGCTGCTCTAATGAGACAGCATTATCTGCACACCACCTGTCCGCCTACCAGACACCGCCGTGGTCTACTGTATCTGAGAGTGTTTTAAGGTATTAGGTTTAACAGCGTCACGCAGGTTGTTGTGGCTGTGGATGACTCGCTCGGGATCAATTATCAGTCAGGACTCCGGTTCTTCCTTTGTGCCGTCTAGTTTACAAGGTAACGTGTGTCAAGACAAGAGAAATAACTTAGTGAGTGTACGGTGTTACAGTGCTTTTTGTCCTCCTAATTTTGTAAAATAAATTATCTAAGAAATTCAACTTCCTTTTTCATGATATATTGCATCATAACTGTGTTATACTGCACAAAAGACATTTTGGCTTGGGGTTCAGAGGGTTAATGCAGCACAGTAAAAACGTACCAGCTTGTGGCTCAATATGTGTTTTTCATTTGGTTTCAGTCAGCATGTGTCCACTGCAGAGTTTCAAAGCAGTGATGCACACGCTAAAGCTAATTCATTCATATTTCATTGCTAATTATTCTGTTTAACATTTATAATCATTACAGCACTGCACTAGTGGCATGATTAAGTATACAGGCATTAACTGCAGCACCCAGCTTCTCTTCTTTCATCCATCTCTCTTTCCCTCCCTCCCTTTAGCTCTCTTTATTTCATTCATAAACACACAAATGCTCGCCGTACACACACTCAGCCCGCTCCCTGTGCTGTAGCGGAGGCGGGTTTTAACGAGCTTTGAAGTAATGAGGGCCCAGATAATAGTCTTATTGCACCACCGAGGGGGGGGAGTAGCGTACTAAACTAGCAGATTAGCTTACTACAATGTTTTCCCACACACACAGTCCTGGGACTCATCCCACGGCTGCATTTGCTGTTACGTGTTTGGGCATCTATCTGACACTCTACTGAGAGGGATTTAGAGTTAGTGCAACTGCACAATAAGCTTGTATTCATGTTTAAAGTGTTCCTTTTGTGTGAAGTCAGTTGTGGCTTTTTGGGGACTCTCGTATCTGTGGGTTTCTTTTGCAACTTAAATGCTGTTGTGGATTCTTCAGTTTTCTGGACAGGATCCACTTAAAGCTCTGGCTTCTTAGGAAAAGCCGTGAAGCTACACTTAGTAACTGAACTTCTGAGCAGTCTTTGAGAAGCAGCCATTGTAAACACAGATTGCTATTATTACTGTGCTCAGAGAAAACACGGATACAAGCAGGAGCTTAATAATGCTGTTTTTGCTCAAAAATCTTAAGAGGAGATTTGCTGATGTGATAAATTATCTGTGCTGGAAAAATCCTGCCAGTGGAAATGTTAGAAGTTACATGGTGAGATGTTGTACTATACATCAGACCGGCACATACGTGTACTTCGCCCGTAGACACGGCCACACGCCCTTCTGCCGGATAGAAAACCGAAGACCCCGTAGATATCAATGCAATTTGGCTTATGTTTGGATTGTAATTTTGACAAGTTATATGCATTTATCTCTTTTTATACAAATGTTTGTTTTGTCTAATAATCATTTTGTGAGCTCGCCTGAACCTGAGCGTTTGCGATACGTTAATAAATGAAGGTTGATCGACGCCCTTCAGTCCTCTCCCGTCCAACACAGTGGCCGGATATTGTTTATCCAGACATCTCTACATATTTGATTGAATCACGTCAGGCTGAGTGTTGTCTGTAAATAACCAGTCTGTTAATGGCCAACTGTTTGATCTATAGGCTGAGACTTAGTTGGAGACGACAGACTGATGCTGCTTAATTATGACTGTATTGCTGCAGCAGTCTCCCTCTGAAGCTAACGTTACCAGCATCATTTAGCCATTTATCACACTGACAGTGAATATTCACGTATCGTATGTGCCTCTCAGTGTGAAAGCCTTGTTAACCCGCTACACAACAGCTTTTTATCATTTTCTCCCAGGGGAACAAATTGGAGATCAGCGTCTGTGGATTTATTGTTGGTGCAACCAACTACACAGCAACTCTTCAGCAACGTTTCTTACTATTACCAACGTTTGCAGTCATGTTTTCAACTTCTTCATGAGGGACACGGGATTGTTTTCCCCCAAAAGGGGGCGTGGTCATGAGGGCCTACTCCGGATGACGTATTGTTTTTGGACTAGATGTTGATGATTCATCTAAATGTGATGGGGTGGTCAGTTGATAAATCCTGTGAGCCACACTTGGCCCTCTTTAGTGCGACATTCAGTCTCGGTTTGCATAAAATGATAAGTGGTAGCTGATTTGGTATCGATGTTTGACAATTAGAAGTCCAGTTAAGTGGATCTGAAAGGGGATTTCCTCTGTCTTGTAGTAAAAGCCATTCGCTGACTCTTGCAGTAGCTTTTTTTTGTGCAGCGTTTCAACCTCTTATGTAGGTCAGGAAGCAGACACACAGTGCTTGCAGTGTGAGACGATGAGCTGAGATGTTGTGCAAGAAAACCATCTTGGCTCAGCAGTGTTATGTTCAGTTGTCTCTGATATTGTAGAATTTACTGCATAGAAAAAATGAGGGATACATATCCGAAGATGAATTAGTCATTACCCTGAATAAACTTGTGTTATTGTCGATTAACCCGTCTTTTATTTTCTTGATTGATTGATTAGTTGTTTGGTCTTTAAACTGTCATAAGATGGTGAAAAATGTTGATCAGTGATTCCCAAAGCCCAAAATGACGTCCTCAAATGTCTTGTTTTGTCCACAAGTCAAAGACATTCAGTTTCCTGTCATAGAGGAGTAAAGAAACCAGAACATATTCACATTTTATTTTCTTAAAAAATGACTCAAACCAATTAATCTATTATCAAAATAGTTGGCGATTATTTTAATAGTTGACAAAAAATAATGGATTAATCGTTGCACCTCTAGTCTGAAGAGAAACGTCCACATTCATCTTTTTTCTTGGCCTTCCTCACTGAAGAAGAGGACGAAGGTGGACGAAGAGAGCTGATCAGTCAACTCCAGCAGACTCACCTTTCACCTACTTTAACTCCAAGACATGCTTGTTTGTTTTGCTCATCAAAGTGACTTGAAGGCAATGAACTATAGAGGGAAATTAGTCTCAAAAAGGTCACAAATGTGTATTAGATGACCTACAAATGAAAAATAAGATTTACAAATGTGTATAACACTTCTGCGTAATTTTGCGTATTCACACATTCGTCTACAAAGCTACATACAAATACAGTTTGAACACATGTAAAACAGTTTATAGGTTACTTTATTGAGTATGTAATGTATGTGTTCTAATCGAGGAGTGACGAGCTATTCTGTCCATTTAGAAAAGCGTCTTTCCCACTTTGAAATTACACATGATTTTACCAGAAGCCCGGATGTCCCAGTTTTCCACCATTACTTAAACGCAGCATGCATTTGTGGATCTGTGTGGAGCTGGAGATCATAAAAATAGTCTCAAAACTCCACACACAAAAGTAACCTGATCCATGAGTATCAGGCGATCCGTGCACACACAGGAAGCTTTTTGAAAACGAAAAATATCAGATCTGTGAAGTTCAACATCTGTAAGTAAAATATTTACATTTATTCAGGTTGTGATGTGTGCATTTGTAAAGCTGTTTTAGATGTGTTCAAGTTGATTGGAAGACGCATTTGTGAGTACCCAAAATTACGCACAAATTTGTTTTTCACATTTGTAAATCTTATTTTTTCATTTGTAGGTTATGTAATACATAATGACCATTTTGAGACTAATTTCACTCCATAATGAACATGATTCAGTTTTGCAACAAGAAAGATGTGGAATCACTTTTATTGAAATTAATGTGAAATTCAATTCTGCAAAAATACAGTTAACTGCACTTGTAGAAGAAAAAACAAAGTGTGCGTTTGATACTGTAATGCAAAACAGTAGTGCAAAAGGTTATGTGTCATTGAGATACATAATCCATCACAGTGGTCAAAGTTTAGCCATTCAGTGAACTCACTTTACTGCTCACCTTTGTTATCTTACCCTTTACAACTTGCATCTCATGTTTCTGCTCTAGTCAGAAAGGTGGCACTTCTCTCCAGCAGGTATACCTACCAGTTTATTATTACCTGACATGTGCAACAAGTAGCTATATATACAGTGTCCTCATTAACTATTTTGATCACAGTCTGTGTTTAAACTGTTACAGACGATGTGCATAGAGAAAAATTTGCAATCCAGATGACTGCCAGCTCGGCTGCCACTGATTGCGTGCATAACACTAGACAGGAAGTACGAGAATCGTTTTTAAATAGATTGCTATCGTTTTCAGGCTGCAAAATAGGTTTTGCAAATGGTTTGCCTGTGCACAGTGCATGATGCCCAACTGATGCTGCTGTGTTGTAACAAAAACAAAACACAGCAAGTTGTGATCAGTTTGGTGTTAAATAGTAGGTGTGTAATAGGTAATTGTAAAAGAAGGAAAATAAAAGCTGTGTAGATTTTATTAATTGACCCGTCACTACCTATCCTCTGACACTTCAGTCATCACCAGGGCGGAAACTATTAATCAATTGAATGTTGAAAATGATTGGCAATTATTCTGATAATCCGTTAAGTTATTTAGCAAGCAAAAATATCAAACATTAGTTGGTCGGGCTGCAGCTTTCGATCAATAAACATGGATTATCTGCGATATTTTCACGCCACGTCATTGTTATGTTTGTCGAACATTAGACACGGGTGTGACTCTTTGTTTGTGTGCAGCTTGAACGGCATCTGGCTCATTTACTGAGTTGTTATTCGTCATCCTCAAGATGTCAAATCGAGCTCACATTCCCTCGTTTCATCCGCTGTGATAACTCATCTTTTTCCACACAAACAAGCTCTGCCTAGCAACAGCCTGGCCAATCGGCTCGTAGCCGCAGGATGTTAGACAGACACACCACTGAAAAGATGGAGACGTCACTGCTGCTGCTGCAATTATTGATTTTGTGTGCCCTTTCTTGTGTTTGTATGTGGGCCTGTTTTTTATTGTTGGTGTGTATAAAGGATCTCAATGCCTCTGCAAATGCCATCTGTGGTGTAACTGTAGTGACCACAAAAAGGTTACATCACACATTTCAGATTCATTCATATGTTAATAGGAAATTTAATAATTTGAATTGTATTTATGTGACGGTCTGCTTTAGTGCTGAAACAATCAATCGTTGTGCATCCCTTTTAAAAACACTGGTGTCGACCCATTTCAGAGACATTCTGTGTACACTACATACTTTAGTATATGTTTTTAAATGCAGCACGTCCATCCAGGCACTGTTGAATACATACAAAAGACATTTTATTCAGTGTCTGTTTCTGTCTCTTTCTGTCTTCAGTACTGGATCAATGAGTTTACCAGCACTCTGGGCATCGGAGTCTTTCACTCAGGGATTGAGATCTATGGAAGAGGTAAGATTAGCCAGAAATATGACACCACATATATCAGTTGACTGCCCGTGGATGGTGTTTCAGAAAGGATGCTCAGAATATATTACAAATGTCAAGCATGTCTGGATAAAGTTGTTCTTTGGCACAGAGAGACTTGGTTTGCATGAGAATGGTTTGTACTCATGTTTTTCTTTAATGTTGTGTGTTTAGAGTTTGCTTATGGCGGACACCCGTACCCATTCTCAGGGATCTTTGAGATTTCACCCGGTGATGCAACCGAACTCGGCGAGACGTTTAAGTTCAAGTAAGTATGACATATTTGGTGTTTTATATGCACAGAATCACAGTTTATACATGTGTTCTCTCTGTTTCCCAAATATGCATCCAACAGCTTGCCAGTCAGTCTCTCAATTAGCGAGACGACAGGACAGAGAGATTAAATTAAATACACGGATAGAGAGTCGGCATGTGACAGACATGTTATGATTTCACACTTTTGTCCTCATGGTTCGCGGCAGCTGACTCGTCTCGGACAGATGAGATAAAACGGAGAAGATTGAGCTGAAAAAAGTGGTCATGTGTTACTGTCTGCATGCTGCAAATGGAAAAAGCCCCTGAAATAAATGCGTGCGTTATGATTTTAAAGCGTATAATGTTCTGTTTATGTAGTCAGAAAGACTGTGGTTTGTGGTGTTGTGATGGACTGCTGTATATTCTTCGGTGATTCGTAGATTTTTTGATTCTGCATGTAAGTAAATGAGGTGGAAAAGAACAAGTTGGATGATCTGTAGGCCTGTGAACCCAACGGTGTATAACCCACTGTGCCATGTCAGAAAGGTGTTGAGCTAAAAATAAGTTGATTTAGCTTAACTGCAGAAACTAAAAGGGCTTGATAATATGTAATATTTCTCTCACATCAGTGCTGTGTGGGATTGAGGTATGTTGTGTTGGTGAGACAGAAGAGCATCCAGTCAGTTCAATACGTTTTGGGATTCCCAGAATCAGCCCAGGGTCTGTGTTTGTGTGCGTCTGCACAGAGCTGCTGTGTGTTACTTCTGCTCTAGTTGATCTGCCCCGTGGCTTTAGACAGACTCTGCTTTGCACACACACACAGGCACGCATGCTGTCTCCATGCAGGCCACTAGACCGCAAGTATGGATCATCTGGGACAAATGCCTACATATCACCCACTGTGGTCGCGTCTCTTTGCCAAATGCAAAGCGAAGCGAGCTCTCTCCCAGTGCAAAACATTACATCAAGATATTCCTTATTTTAGAGGTTAAAGAGGCAAACCAGGTGGATATTGGTGAAAAGTTGTAACATTGAATAGATCTGTTAAATCAATTCTCCACATTTGTTGTTTACTCCGCTCTATTCGGAGTCGTGCTTGATATAAAATGAGTAAACACGTTATATAGCACAAGTGGAGCCAAACTGACCTCTGCATCTGAACACGTCTTTGTACAGTGCAGCAAAGTCATTTCAGATGTGACAGACGGTGATGTTTTGGCCGTAGAAATGTGTAGACTTTAGTTTTGCTTCCTTCCTTCCTACCTTAAGGGTGATTCAAGACCCCTCCGCTTTGCATCAGCATCCTGCTCACCCAATCAAATCTGTGCATTCCGATAACTTTGCAAAAGAGGTTTTAAAAAAAAAAATGCCCGGAAGTTGTTTTTGATGTTTTGTCAGTGAGTAAAAATATCTAGTAACACCTGCCTCCGCACCCTTTCCCCGCTCATCTCTGTAGAGAAGCCATAGTCCTGGGCAGCACGGACTTCACAGAGGAGGACGTGGAGCGGATCGTGGAGGAGATGGGGAAGGAGTACAAAGGCAACGCCTACCACCTCATGCACAAGAACTGCAATCACTTCTCTTCGGCACTGTCGGAGGTAGGTGCACGCACACACACACACACACACACACACACACACACACACACACACACACACACACAAACACAAACAAAATGTCCTTTTTGCAGCAAGCTTGGACAAACACACACTGTACAGCACTGCACCATTTTGGCTGTTTAACTGAACTTGTGTGTGTGTGTGCGTTCAATCGGCTTATCCCGGTGTGACTAACGGGCAGGGAGTCTTACGGTTAGCATCTAGCACTGAGATGGGATTAAGACACACTGATACAAGCCCAGACATGCAGAGCCAGCTGGCAAACGCACACACTCGCGCACAAAACATATGCTGATTCTACATATACACACGGATGTACATGATACCACAGAGTTAAAGATGCAGGCATTCTCACACACACACACACACGTGGACACCACAATGCATCACATCAATGTGGTGACCGACAAAAATCAAACATAAACATTTACACAAGAATATGGAGAAACAAACACACAGCTGATGGATACCACAGGGAAGCAGTGTGCTGCCCTCAGGGTTTGATTTTCATGATGACTGTAACCTTGTTCATATGGGAGGTTGACTTAAAGAAGAGGCTGAGGAAAACATGGATCGTTGTTGCAGCTTTGAAAGATCAAGCGTAACAATTGATTCTCCGGAGGGAACATTTGATGCGCGTGACTCTGATGTCAGTCCTGTTCTTGAAAAGCAAACAACACTGCCTCATTATATAAGTGGATTATCTGTTGTTCATCTTCGAGACAGACAGGAGTATCGTGGTCGTCCACTAATCACAGGGTTGGTGGTTCGATCACCGGCTCCCAGTTGAAGCTGTGCTCATCTGTGAGATCACTGTGGTTATAGCCAAAGTCATTTGCATTTTAGATAGCCTGGGGTTTCTTCCTGTCAAAACACACTCCTCTCTGAAGGAGGTAAGGAAGTTAAACTTAAACAGAGTATACACTCTGGTATCATCTGTTGGGTGCATATGGCACGGCAAAAAATGCTTAGTCGACTGCTTGGTAAGACATTTTATGTGGTTAAAAGCAAATCCACGCCCCCTGTCTCCTCGTGCATCTTAAAAAAAGCAGCCCATCAGCAGCTTCTGCAAAATGTTTTGATAAAAGCACAATTAAGCCCTTTGACTGGGAAACACTGAGTTTCTGGGAAGCCACTCGCCCCATAATGCTGCAAGAGCAGAGATAGAGCTAAGTGTTCATAATTAGCCTTCACATTGACAGTGTTGCTGCCTGTGCCTGCACGCTCGCGTATTAAGGGAATGGCGTGAGAGAGAAATCCACCAGAGACTCGAAAGGTCCTTCCTCGAACCAGACCGGTTGGTTAGGTGGATGAATAAATTGCTACCATAGAGGCATTTCCTGGTTTGCCACAGGTCAAGGAGTTTCTGGAATGTCTTGGGTTTTTTTTAAATGTTTTTTTTAATCATAGAAAGTCAGGAAATGTAATACAATATGAAGGAAGTTTCAGACATTTTTTCACTTGGGTCACATCACAAGAAAATGGCAGGATGTATTTCCCAGTTATGCGCATTCATTGTTTGAGATTTATTCCACAGCAAGCTCAGCCGTACGTGGACGGACTCAGATGTCTTCCGACCTACAAAACATTAACAAACCAGGAAGAAGAGTAAAATGTGTAGACCATGAAGGCCTTTTTGTTTAGAGAGCAAATGCAAATGCATCTAAGCAAGCTTAGATTAATATCACATTCGAAGCTGTAACTTTATTATCAGAAGAATCAACTGTTATCAGAAACATTCCCTCGACAATGCATCACTTTTATCACTGATGTTACTCTCTTGAAGCTCGGCATAGTGTTTTTGTTTTATTTTAAGTTTGTGGACTCCAGTAGTCACCTTCTCTGTTGTCAAACTGCACAACAAAACCTCTTTTTGTTTTAACATTACCTTTGTTGAAAGCAATATTCAGTCAGTGTGAGAAAATTCTGATTATAATATACAGTAAAAGAGGACTAACTACTTTGGTTTTGTGGGATGAGTCGGTTTCAACATGAATCCCTGTAATGTTCTTTGTCTTGTCACTGATGAATCCTGGTCTCCTCTCCTCAGATCCTTTGTGGCCGGGAGATCCCTCGCTGGGTCAACCGGCTGGCCTACTTCAGCTCCTGCGTGCCATTCCTCCAGAGCTGCCTGCCCAAAGAGTGGCTGACCCCGGCCGCCTTACAGTCCAGCGTCAGCCAGGAGCTCCACGGAGCGGGAGAGCTGGAGGAGGCGGAGGACGCCGCCGCCACAGCCTCCCTGGCGTCCATGTCGCCCTGCTCGCCCTCGTCCTCCTCCAGCCCCTCCTCCTTGCCTCGTCATTCCCGCCACCAGCCCCGACGGTAGAGGCTGCAAGGTCTGCTGGAAGACTGGACTTGTGGTTACAGAGACTGGCAGGTAACAGAACGCCTGCAGGATAGAGTCCAGCTACAGCCAAAAGTCCTGCCGTCGAGCAAGGCACTGAACTGCTACCTGCTCTGGGTGAGAATGTCAGCCAAATCTCTTGCAATGATCCAGAGCAGAGGAGGGAACTCTTGCTGCTGACGAAGGCAGGATCATCTCTCTAAACATGGCTGACGGATTCCAACATCCCACCCAACATCCAAACTATTTCCCTCAAATCTCTTTCATTGTTTTACCAGCCAACTTACAGCACAGAGCAGAAGCAACGCCGGTTGTTTAGCCATCAAAGTGTTTCACAATTTACCAGCCACGTACAGATTTTACCAGCAGTTAGCTTGTGGATGGTGCTAATCCCCACCTTGTTGTAGTGGAAAACAGTGAGAGGGGATGCTGAAAAAGAGGCGTTGGTTTGGGTTAGGGCTACAACCAACGATTATTTTCATTGTCAAGTTATTTGGCCTATAAAATGGTGAAAAATGTCGATCAGTGTTTCCCAAAGCCTAAGATGACGTCCTCAGATGTCTTGTTTTGTCCACAGCTCAAAGTTACTCATTTTACTGTCATAGAGGAGTAAAGAAACCAGAAAATATTAATATTTAAGAAGCTGGAATCAGAGAATTTTGACTTTTTTTTTCTTAAAAAATGACTCAAACCGATTAATCGATCATCGAAATAGCTGGAAATGTATTTAATAGTTGACAACTAATTGATTAATCGTTGCAGCTCTAGTTTGGGTCAGTTTTTAAGAACTGATCTTTAACAACCCAATTTAATTTGAGTAATCCTAGACCTTCAGACGTTCCAAAACTATTTGACCATCCAACAAACACTTGTGATGGAGTATACTGGCACCCATAGGGGTCACCAGATGATTGAAAGGATAAGAAAGGAGATAATGATTGTTATTTCAGACTTTTCACAATATTTTTTTCTAAAAAACCTAAAGAATCCTTTGGTACCAACCATGTCATACTAGCTTCTAGTGAAGGAGGCTAGATAACGCTCCAAACTTGTGCTCAATTTTGACGAGGAAAAACTGACATGGCTATTTTCAAAGGGGTCCCTTGACCTCTGACCTCCAGATATGTGAATGTAAATGCCATGTTATTATTTGAGCATATTTTTGTAATGCTAAATACAGTACCTGTGAGGGTTTCTGGACAATATTTGTCATTGTTTTGTTAATTGATTTTGTTATTATAGTTTTAAATCCCCACTAGACAAGCACTGGTATGATTTGATCTGTGGCTGGTAACTGTCATTAAGATGTTCTTGTGTTTGGCTGGTGAAATATTGAAAGCAGCCGGTGGAGTTTGAACTCGATACACTTTGCCTCGACACGCTGTGTGTGCATGAGGACCTCAGCCTTGTTTTTGTTATTTTTCCTCTCACAGCAAGCTGGATAGAACTACAATCAGCCTCACTTTCCTCAAACACCACAAAGACACAGATAAACTGATCCAGAACCAACACACCGTGGATGGGTTCAGTTCCAGGTAATTTTTGCTTCCCGAGTCCCTTTCTCTGTTCCTTTTTTTTTTATAGGTCAAATCTGTATCAGCAGTTGTCAGGTATCTGTAGCAGCTCCTGCCCATCATGAGATAACCACACGTGATTTGAGAAAATTGAACCCAATGAAGCAGATTATTTAAATGTATCAGCCCGTTATGTAATAATTATAATTATTTCTTCACCAATAATGTTTAAATTAGAGCAGACTTTTTGTTCTGGGTATAAATTATTTCTCAGTAGCAACTGCCAAGGTGCCTTTGAGCAAGGTACTTAACCCACAAGTGTCCCAGTGGCCAACAGTAGAAGACTGTGGTTGTACTGGACTGCTCCCAGTTGTCAGTGTGTTCATCTTTGTAAGTTACATGTTTGACCAGAGTAATTCAAGTTTACATTAAAAGGATAGTTTGTGTGTTTTGAAGTGGGATTGTATGAGGTACTCATCTATAGTCAATGTGTTACCTACAGTAGCATGGTGGTCGACACTAATATGACCCGTCAGAAGGTTTGTACATAGAACCAACCAAAACGCTGATCGGCCCGTTGTCTGGCGAGCCGGACACAAACACATTACTTGAAGCCTGTGTGTCATTTGATACTGCGATCTTGTGACATTGCGAGAATCCAGCTGCCGTGCAAAGTTAGGTCGACACAGAACCGAAGCAATGTACTGCTGTGGAAGGGGACGGCAGCAAAACGTATTTTAGCTCCCTAAAAAATCAATACCAGTTACGCTATATTTATAATATTTTCACCACTGTACCTTGCAGTGTGACTGCCCTTATCCTCAAGTCGTATTCATCTATGCTCTTGCCAAAGCTACCAGACTCCATTGAAATAACAACCCGTTCTCATTCCCAGGGCGTCAGATACCGGCGCTTTGTCACGGCCGTCGGCTTCAATACCGATGCACAAGGCACCCTTGAGACGCACCAAGCTTTCTATTAACTACAATGTAAATCCATCCGCGTCAATATTAAACGCTCAGGGAAAGTGCTGTGGTGACGTAGTTTAAAGAGCGAAAGAGACATACAGGGCGAGAGGGTGGGGGGAGGTGGATGCACGCAACAAACACGAGGCTTTCATCCTGTGTGTTGAATTTCACTTTCACTTTACAATCACCTGTTCATTCATGTCTCGTGTTCACAACATCAAGTCACATTTTCACTGTAAAAACATAGTCATTTTAAGCCCAACCATGTTGTTTCTTCTTAAACCTAACTATAGTGGTTTTGTTGCCTAATCCTATCAAGTGTTTTTGTTTAATTCACAACATTAAGTATGTGTTTACTGCGACCAAAAAGTGACGCCGAGGGGTCTGACAAAGCGTCAGTATATCACGCATTTTACATCACAGAACACGGGAGGTGCTGGTCTACCGCTGCCTCAATCGGTCGGTTAGTTTGTGCTATTGTGTGACTTTGGTTAGTTCGGATTCACACACACAAAGTCACACAATAACACGAACAAACTAACCGATCGAGGCAGTGGTAGACCAGCAACTCCCGTGTTCTGTGATGTAAAATTACAGGGTTTTTCAGTGGAGTCTGGTTGCTTCAGTTCCCAGTCGGAAACAAAGACTATATAGCTCTCTCGGGAAGGAAAACCAGCAAAAAAATATTCTAAAAATAGCGTATACTTATACTAACATTGATTCTTTCAGGTGTCTAAAATACATTTTGCTGCCGCCTTTCTCTAAACTACTGAAGGTAATACACTGACCATGGATAAGTACCTCACACAACCCCTCTTCAAAACACCCAAACTATCCCTTTAAGGACATGATGTCAGCCCTTAACGGTTTGTAATCTACATAAATGTCTGAAGATGGTGGAATTTGGAGAAGAGTGTGTCTTAAATGGGAACTGAAACTCTCCTCTTTAACTGACCTGCCATCAGCCTGCACAGCCTAACATTTTTCCTCACATCTGTGTCCGGTTAGGGACGATGCACATTGTTGTTACCTTGGAGCATCACAGAAAAAAAACATTTTTAGGTTTTATTTCAAGCGTTTACACTTTCATTTTGTGTGTGAAAAACTCACTGAAATCTTCACGTACTGTCATCACACAAGAAGATGCTGCTCTATATAGGCTGTCAACAACAACACACATGCTGCATAATGTGTATCGTCCCAAACAAGAACAACGGATGTGTTGAAAACGTATTTCTCAGTCGATTATTTGACCTGTTTTGCTGGACTACAAACAGGAAACCTGTTTTTAATCCTTTTAATGTATTTCTATGATATATGGACTCTGGCCTTTGTGTCTGTTTTGTTTATGTTCGATAAACTCAGGACTCCAAAAGGCTTTGTAATATAATCCTTTTAACTTTTTTATCCCACATTTTATGTTTGCGTTATTGTTGCTTTTTCTAATGCAGTAGTCACTCCATAGAGCTTTTCAACAACACACTGTGGCGGTGCAGTTTTATACTCCTCTCTTTGATAAAAAAAAAAAGAGCTTTTGTTTACAACCTGGATGTTTGGATGTGAGCCTGTGCTGCTCTTTGTTTTCCTGTCTGTGCATGAATGTGTGAGTATGTTTGTGTATATTAGTAACAACCAAGCTGCCAACTGGGCCAAATTTATCCACATCAAACACACACAGGTGCTCTGCAAGAGAGATCCACTTTACAAATGTAGCACCAAGGTTTTGTTTTCAAGATATTGCCAAATCTTCAAGAGATTGGATTTCTTTAAAACCAAGAAAACTGTTTGGTCCTTAAGCTAAACATTATTTTGGTGCTGTGGCAGATTTAAACTACTGGTAAAAAGATTATTTTCAGGACTTTGTTTTCTGACAAACAAAACCGAAACAGTGTTAAAGCAAAGACTGACATTTCTCATGAAACCAGCATATTTGTGATTTGGAGTGAATGGATTCGACTCTGTGTATCATTAACTTAATTTTAAATATTTCTTTCTACGTATGTATAATAAAAAAGTTTATATTTAATGCACAGACACTCACACACACACTTACTGCTGATGTCGGCGCCCTCTGCTGGCTGTTATCTGTACTGTTACTTGTCTGTGGTTCTCCTCACAGACACTGAGGTTTCCCTCAACCTTCACAGCTTCCGATAGTTTTCTGCCATTATAAGATTATTTCTGTCTTTTGACAACTGAACAATATCATCATCAAACACTAGTTATCCACCAACCAAATGCTGAGGGAGAAAATAGTTACTTTATGTTCATATCTCAACATTTAAAGTCCCACAAATCACCATTACTGAGGCCAAAGATAGTTATAACTTCACCAATCTTCACTGTTTTGTTTTTTTTGTTAACAGCCATTGAATTGTCATCACACGTGTTCAACTTTTTAAATGAACCCCTCATTCTTTGAGTAAATGATTATATCATTGCAGGGATGATGTATTTCTGTAGGCCAACCAGGAAGTTAGCATCGCCCTGGTTCCCTCGACAAAAAGCCAGTGGGATTTTCCCATTGGGTTTTGGATTATTGCAGAAAATAAACTCTGTGGCAAACACACGTTTATGATACTTACACATTTTGTTCAGCAAGATAATCTCCACAAATGAACACCACTTTTATGATTTTTGAAGTTTAAATGAAGAAGTAAAAAGCTAACGTGAGGCTAAACGAACTACTACTACAGTAAGCTAGACTAGTGTTCCGCGTGATGACGTCTTGTAGTCTGATTTAGCCACTTGTTAAGACATATAAAAGCTTCAAACTTCCCGAGTGGGATATTTACTGACATATTTATTTTATTCTCTTCAGCTTGTGTTAACCACAGACCTTATTTCAGGCATCTAACTAAAACCTCATTGACCTCCAGACAAGGGAACCGAAAGTGCTAAAATGCTAACTCATTTCTGGGTTTTAGGACTCATTCCTGCACCACTCTTTAGTAAATGTCCTATCAAATGATTATTTGTGTGAGCTCTGAATGTAGATTGGGAAACCTCAGTTATTCATACCCCAGAAAAAAAAAACTGACTTCAGCTATTTTACAGAGAACTTTCACAAAGCCTTCAGAGGAGTGGACCCGATTTGTACCCTGTTGTAAAGTTATTAAAGAAAAATATACAATCTGTGACTCCTACTCTGTGTCATGACTGTTTTGGGGGAAAAAAGGGTTTTATTAGTGTGAATTATAGACTGTATATAACGATGGACGACATAACAGCTCCCTAAAGTCAAGCCAAAACATCTGGATCGCCCCCTGGTGGCTGGCTGCAGTATAGGTCATTAATAAAACTAAAAAGAGAGAATATTTTCTAATCAATCTCATTATCATTGTCACAATGTTTTACATTCATACATAATGCAAATTTGAGTTAAACCTCACTTTAATGTTTTTAAAAAAGAAATGGAACTATATATTAACACAATATCTACGACGCAGTATTAGGGCCACCATCCCCCAGGTCCATGTGGTTCTTTCTTCGGAATAATCTTTTCAAGGTCCTGATACTTATGATAATGCGGTGCTGATGTGCCAAAAGATTAAGTATTTGTGAAACCTATACTAAAGTACAACTTCACAAGATGCTCCACGTTTCTCATTTTCACACAGGCGGCACAGGCGGTAAAATTAGTACTTTACAATATTATGACTTTATTCGCACAAAACTACAACTTTTTTCTTTTTAAACTTATGACTTTATTCTCATAATATTAAGACTTTTTTTCTCCTATATGTATGACTTTATTCTCATAATACAACTTTTTTTTCTCATAAATCTATGACTTTATTCTCATAATATTATGACTTTATTCTAGAAATCTCTGATTTCTTTTTTTTCCCTCACTGTGGTCATAAATATCTTCTGCAAAAAACAAAAAGGCTAGTAAAACGGTGAGTTTGTGCTCCCATTCTGATGCTTTTACTTAAGTTACTTTTATTTATTTATTTATTTATATTAACCCCCGGTATGTTTTGTGTTTTATGTTACTTTTTTTATTTATTTTATTTGTATATGTTTTTTTATTATCATTAATAATAATAATAATAATACACTTTATTTATATAGTGCTATTCTAAAAACTCAAAGACACTTTACATAGATAAAAAGATTATAAAACAAGGACATCATAAAAAATATATATATATATATATTATTTATCCCTTTATTTCCTTTATATGCATTCACCTATGTGTCGATTTAACTGTTTTTTGTATTGTTTACAAATTTAAAATAAAGTTTATTGAATTTTTTTTTTTTTTACAATACTACACTAACCTCCCGTGATGCACCGCGCCTCGAATCCTTCTAACCAATCACGTTGTTTGTTTGGACCGTTACTCTCCTCTCATTGGCTGAGCGGGAAATTTAAATGTTCCGTTTGAACTGTTTCCAGCCGGAGGTTTTAGAGCGGTACAGAAGCTGTCTGAGGACGGACACTCGGGTTATCGGAGGAGCCAGAAACACGATAAATATATAACTTACAAATCATACTACTGGTGGAAACAACACGCGGATAATTGGTTAAAAGAGAAGAGGACGACGACACGTGAACGACGTCATTCGGTGAGTCGAGTAACGTCCGTTTAAATCCAAGCTAACATGCTAATAAGCTAATGTCCACTTGTCGTTATCTAACAGCATTTCTCTCAGTCAATACTCACTTTGTAACAGTCTCTACTGCTCTATATTCACTTTGTAACAGTCTCTACTGCTCTATATTCACTTTGTAACAGTCTCTACTGCTCTATATTCACTTTTAACAGTCTCTACTGCTCTATATTCACTTTTAACAGTCTCTACTGCTCTATATTCACCTTTTAACAGTCTCTACTGCACTATATTCACCTTTTAACAGTCTCTACTGCTCTATATTCACTTTTAACAGTCTCTACTGCTCTATATTCACTTTTAAAAAGTCTCTACTGCACTATATTCACCTTTTAACAGTCTCTACTGCACTATATTCACTTTTAACAGTCTCTACTGCTCTATATTCACTTTTAACAGTCTCTACTGCACTATATTCACCTTTTAACAGTCTCTACTGCACTATATTCACTTTTTAACAGTCTCTTCTGCACTATATTCACTTTTAACAGTCTCTACTGCTCTATATTCACCTTTTAACAGTCTCTACTGCACTATATTCACCTTTTAACAGTCTCTACTGCACTATATTCACTTTTTAACAGTCTCTACTGCACTATATTCACTTTTAACAGTCTCTACTGCACTATATTCACTTTTAACAGTCTCTACTGCACTATATTCACTTTTAACAGTCTCTTCTGCACTATATTCACTTTTAACAGTCTCTACTGCACTATATTCACTTTTAACAGTCTCTACTGCACTATATTCACTTTTAACAGTCTCTACTGCACTATATTCACTTTTAACAGTCTCTACTGCACTATATTCACCTTTTAACAGTCTCTACTGCACTATATTCACTTTTAACAATCTCTACTGCACTATATTCACTTTTTAACAGTCTCTACTGCACTATATTCACTTTTTAACAGTCTCTTCTGCACTATATTCACTTTTAACAGTCTCTACTGCACTATATTCACTTTTAGCAGTCTCTACTGCACTATATTCACCTTTTAAAAAGTCTTTTCTGCACTATATTCACTTTTAAAAGTCTCTTCTGCACTATATTCACTTTTAACAGTCTCTACTGCACTATATTCACTTTTTGAAAGTCTCTTCTGCACTATTCACTTTTTTTAAAAGTCCTGTATCACAGCTGTTATCCTGCACTATATTCAGTTTTAACTCTTTTCTTCATCTCCTTGTATTTTTATATCCGGTATATTTCTTTGTACTTTGTACTTTGCACTACTAACTTTTTTATTGCCTTTTTACTAACATGTTTTGCACTATGGAACTGTGATGCTGGAAACTTGAATTTCCCTCGGGATCAATAAAGTTACTATCTATCTATCTATCTATCTATAAAATTGTCTAAATATTATATATTCGTGACATCAGTAATGGACAGAAATCCTGACAGCTTGTTTCAAATGCAGAGTTTCTGAATATTTTGTAAATAGTTTTGGCCTGAAATTGCATTAGATAATGCATCTAACCCCTTATTTTGTATTTTTGTAATTTTATAATGATGGTAAATATGTTTCAATAGTTGTTAAACTACTGTGTTAATTACTGTGCAATATTTTCAGGTGGAATTTCATTTCATTCTCACTGTGCAATATCATTTTCCACCTGTGCAATTTTGTTAATAGTCTGTTTATTGTCAATACTGTATATACTGCTCCTATTTTTTATACTTCCTTCTATTTAAATGGTTCATATTTTGATACACTTTGTTTAGCTCTTTTTACTGTGTTAGCTGATGCATCTTGTTTTTTTGCACTATCCCCTTTGCTGTTGTACACTGCAAATTTCCCCACTGTGGGACTAATAAAGGAATATCGTATCTTATCTTATTTAAAGTGTGTAATTATACTTTCAGACTCTGCAGCCATGTCTTCTTCACACAACCTGAGTGGAGTGAAGCGGGAGGAGAAGGGGAGAAACATCCAGGTCGTTGTCAGATGCAGGTACGGACAGAAAACTAGAGGTGGAAGAAATATTCAGACCTTTTTACTGAAGTAAAAGTAGCAATAATACAGTGCAGAAAGCAGGTTAAAAGTCCTGCATTCATATCAGTATCTAAATATACTTAAAGTACTTATTATACAGAATTTCAGAATAATATATTGTATTTATTGATGCATTAATGTGTTCTCGACATATTACATGAGCTTTATATTCTGCTGCTGGGGAGTTCAATCTATAATAATAGCTTTTATTTGTTGATTTTATTTTGTGTTAATAATCCAAATCTGCAAAGTTACTAAAGGTATCAAATAAATGTAACGTTAGTGAAGTAAAAAATACTATATTTACCATAATGTAGTGGAGTAGTAAAGTGTGGTGGTGGAGCATAAAATGGACAAGTAAAGTACAGGACAAGTACCTCGACATTTTACTTCAGTATAGTACGTGGTTACTGCAGAAAACCAACTTTTATTTATGTTTATCTCCACTGTTGTCATTGGTGAATCCATTGATCTGCAGATGATGTTATTCAGAGAAGTCACATCTGTCTCTGCTATTTTCAGGCCTTTTAACACGATGGAGCGCAAGTCGTCCTACGGGGTCATGGACTGCGATCCAAGCAGGAAGGAGGTGATCGTGAAGACCGGAGGGGTCAACGACAAGGCGTCACGAAAGACCTACACGTTTGACATGGTGAGTGGATGCAGACACTTTTTCGCCCCTGAGGAGGAGAATCCTAAAGACGTCCAGGTCTGATCCTAATGATTGGTATCGGGGCAGATTTTAATGGATCTGTATGTCATATGTCACTCCAGATGATTAATGTTAAATAACTTATATCAGAGGTCCACTGGAGGTTAATTCCCTCTGTTCATTTTTATCTTTTAAATATAATATTTCTTCCACAGGTATTTGGTCAAGCTGCCAAGCAGATTGATGTGTACAGGAGCGTTGTTTGCCCCATTCTGGATGAAGTCATTATGGGATATAACTGCACTGTTTTTGCGTGAGTGATCTTTTGCTCAGAATGGTTTTAATTAGGGCTGGCAATCGATTCAAATATTGAATCGCAATTAATCGCATGATTGTCCATAGTTAATCGCAAATTACTCGTTCATTTTTATCTGTTCAAAATGTACCTTAAAGGGAGATTTGTCAAGTATTTAATACCCTTATCAACATGGGAGTGGGCAAATATGCTGCTTTATGCAAATGTATGTATATATTTATTATTGTAAATCAATTAACAACACAAAACAATGACAAATATTGTCCAGAAACCCTCATTCACATATCGTGAGGTCAGAGGTCAAGGGATCCGTTTGAAAATGACCATGGCAGTTTTTCCTCGTCATACTTTAGCATAAGTTTGGAGCGTTATTTAGTCTCCTTTGCGACAAGCATGGTTCACATGGTTGGTAACAATGGATTCCTTAGGTTTTCTAGTTTCATATATATCGTCTCTCTAGCTTTAAAACTGCGTTAAAGAAATTAGTGGCATTAAAAGGGATTTGCATTATCGTGTTAACTTTGACAGCCCTAATTTTAATACTTCAGTTAATTAATATCAATTAATTTCTGTTGTGAATTGTACTGGAATTTTTTTATGGACATGAGATAACAACGTGTCGCTGTGTTGTTCAGCTACGGTCAGACTGGAACAGGAAAGACGTTCACTATGGAGGGAGAGAGGAGTCCAGACGAGGAGTTCACCTGGGAGGAGGTAAGAGAAGAGAGGAGCCATAAATCACTTTAAATTTCTGCTACTTGTTTGCATAATCAAATCCACAGTGACAGAGCCGTATAGAGCAGAAACCGAGCTGATAAACTCTTTGGTTTTTAGGACCCTCTGGCCGGCATCATCCCCAGAACGCTGCACCAGATCTTTGAGAAGCTTTCTGAGAACGGCACCGAGTTCTCCGTCAAAGTCTCCCTGCTGGAGATCTACAACGAGGAGCTGTTCGACCTGCTCAGCCCCAGCGATGACGTCAACGAGCGGCTGCAGCTCTTCGACGACCCGCGGAACAAGGTAACTTGTGTTAAATATCTGCTGTTGTGATTCAGGGGTATGTCTTTTGAAAGTATCCTGCAGTTCTTGCAGCCTTGGTGTAGCGCTTGCCGCATTGACTCCGTGTGAGCTTGTTGTGTTACTTCTGTCCTTTTATAAAGGGAAACATGTTGGGAACTGCACGGTTTGCTTTTCTTGAATTTGCTTATTATGCTTCCCTCGCAACAAAATTAATAAAAACATTTTCCCAAAATGTTAAACTATTCCTTTAATGGAGCACAGTGTTTATGACAGCTCATATAGATCAGTTAAAATAAATGATACATTTTGTTGATGTTTTTCTGTCTTCTGTGACGTACTGAGCTCCGTTCTGACGGCCGTGTTGTGTGTTGCAGCGCGGCGTGGTGGTGAAGGGTCTGGAGGAGGTGACGGTTCACAACAAATATGAAGTTTATCAGATCCTGGAGAGAGGATCAGCCAAGAGGAGGACGGCCTCCACGCTCATGAACGCCTACTCCAGGTACTCACCGAGAGTAAACTAAATGGCACACTTCCAGATGATTCCTGTACAACAAGCTGAGTCCAATATTTACCACCTTGGCTGACTTTGTTTACCATTTCCCTCTCGTTTCTCTGCATAGTCGCTCCCACTCGGTGTTCTCGGTCACCATTCACATGAAGGAGATCACTCTGGATGGAGAGGAGCTGGTGAAGATCGGCAAACTCAATCTGGTAATAATACATATACATGAGCGGTTTAACCTTATTTACTCCACCCCTCTTTTTCATGGACCATTTTTTTTCTTTTTTAGGGGGAACAGAGGGTCTTTAGGGGTTCGATAGCAGGTCAACAGTGTATGTCACATAGAAGTGGTGTACATCATCTGAATGCTGGAAACCTGGAGATTAATTTGGAATGCTGCTCAGCACTGTGTGTCAAGTTGTTCTAGTCACAAATCAGAAATAAACAAATAATCCATTCATTCATTAATTAAAATACATGGTCAAAGAACCCCTTCTGAAAATTGGCATCCCAGTCTGTCTTTGCCCAAATTTAGCCTAACTTCGGACCGTTATTTAGCGGTTGGTAATGGATTCTTTAGGTTTCTAGTTTCATATGATACCTCTATCTTTTAAGACGACCTATCAATAATATTTCTGCAACAGTAATTATTAGGCTGAAATAAGGTAATAATAAGCTGTGAGTCAAGTATATATTGATATATTTAAAGAAGGATCAGTACATATGTCAGTTCCTGTGAAAAGTCTCTTTATTTTCCATTCATAAAGTAGAAAATTGCAGAACACAAACTTCCCCTCTCCTCCCTCTTCAGGTGGATCTGGCTGGCAGTGAGAACATCGGACGATCGGGTGCGGTGGACAAGCGAGCTCGCGAGGCGGGAAACATCAACCAGTCTCTGCTGACGCTGGGCCGAGTGATCACCGCTCTGGTGGAGAAAAGGCCTCACATCCCGTACAGGTAGAGGAATCAAGTCCTTCCTTTTATTCTCTGTAGCTCTTCTCTTTAATGTACTTAACTGGAGAAGAGTTGTAGATCTGTACTAAAAATCTAACTTTCGGGTATTTATCCTACCCTCAATGACATGAATTGGGTGGACAAAATAATAGGGACACCTATCAGTATAACGCAAATCAAAAGAACCACAAACTACATCCTCCAATAAGACCATAAAGTTGAATCAACACCTCTCTAAAACATCTGAACATTATAATGTTCAAGAAGAAGATTTTATTGCAGGACTGTTGTATTATTATTGTTAAACTGCATTACTTTTAGCTAGTTGTACCTAATAAACTGGCAACTGAGTTTACTGAGCAGATCTTTTTTAATGGTGACACAGTTTCTAAATGACCTCAGACCTAGTTTGGCATTTCTGTACTGCAATTACTTGTTGCTCTTGTTCTGGATGACTTATGGGTTTAGTTGTAATTACTAGTTAGATAAATGATATGTACTCTTCTCACAGAGAGTCTAAGCTGACCAGAATCCTGCAGGACTCTCTGGGAGGACGAACCAAAACCTCCATCATCGCCACCGTGTCGCCTTCCTCCAGCAACATGGAGGTACGTTCTGTCCTCTGTGAATACGTGCTTATGTTGCTGACATTTCTACTTCTCATTGCTCCAGTATACACTTTGCTCCTCCGACTCCGTGGATGCTCACGATGATGTGATATTCTCTCTGTCCGTGCAGGAGACTCTGAGCACGCTGGAGTACGCCAGCAGAGCCAAGAACATCATGAACAAACCCGAGGTCAACCAGAAACTCACCAAGAGGACGCTCATTAAGGTGGATGAGATTGATATCACAATTTAAAGGGATGCAAACACATCCAAATTACTTGCTGCATGTCAGGAAATGTCTTTGATATCATTTCATCGTCTTTAAGGAAAATACTGACTTGTGTTTCTGTCCTCTCAGGAATACACGGAGGAGATCGAGCGTCTGAAGCGCGACCTGGCCGCCACTCGAGACAAGAACGGAGTTTATCTGTCTGCAGAGAACTACGAGTAAGTCGCATAAAAACACACCGTTTTATTTGTTTAAGTTCATCATCCTTTAGCCAAAGAGTATAGAAGCAAAGAGATGAAACTGGTGCTTTTTTGAAAACAGCCACTAGATGGTGCTGCAGAAACGCTGCTGAATCCAGAGTTATTTTCCTCGACATAATGAACATGCATCAGACCCACGGGACTGCACCGCCCTGCACGCTCCTATGACATATCCAGAAAGTAGTTTAAAAAGGCCCATCACAGTTTCCAAGAATCAAAGTCAAAGGTGACGCCTTCAACTGTCTCTTGTGTTATACAACCAGCAGTCAAAAACTAAAACATATTCAATTTACAGTGATGGAGAAGTACTAAAATCTCCACGTTTGTGAAGTGGCAGCCAGATCATTTTGTAATTTGCTTGATAAATTACTTAAGACAATCAATCAATTATCGAAATTGACGTTATTATTAAAATGGTTATTAAACTCTCCAGAAATGATAATGCAGTCCTAAAAAAAGGGGAAAAAGTTGAGCTCTTTAAGTTCTTTTGTAGAGAAGACATCAGGATATTTATATCATTTTGGATCTGTTTTTATATTTAACATTTTATTTCACTTAATAAATTCAACAAGGAAGTGGAACATAGAAAAGTATTTTTTTACAGACTCGTACTTTTAATAATTTAGAGATGCTTGATTGCAGCTTGTGTCTTCTGTTCTGCTGTAACAGAAACAAACTGACAGTCCTGTGTGTGTTTCAGGACCATGTTGGGTCAGATCAGCTCTCACGAGGAGCACACGGTCGAGAACACCGACAAGATCGCTGCCATGGAGGAGGAGATCAAGAAGGTACGCAGGTCTCAGTTTGCTGTTTTTCTTAGTTTTATCTATGACAGTAAATTGAATATCAAGTGTGATGTATATATATTTTTTTAATTTTACATCCCCTGGCCTCTTAAATCTCATGAAATAAATGCCTATATGCTAGCCAGTTCACACGTTTGCACTCACATATTACTTTCTGTCACTAGAAAGTATATTTTGATGTTTTTGTTGATATTCATTAGTATTTTATCTTCGCTGCTGTTGTCGTTTCTTTCTGCATCAGCTGTCACTCACAGTTTGTTTCTCTCTGCAGGTGACTGAGCTGTTTGCGGACAGTAAAACCAGACTGGAGCAGTGCACCGTAGACCTGGATGAGAAGCAGCAGAGGTGATGCATTATACAAAAATCCTTCAACATTTGAAATGAGACTGCAGCAGTTTAAACCACAGTCAAATTCTGCATTTTAAAGAGTGTGTTTTTCTGCGTTGGTTTCAGGCTGGAGGAGACGAGTCGAGACCTGCATCTGACTAAAGAGAAGCTGAGTCAGGAAGAGTTCGTCTGCTTGGAGCTCACCTCAGTGCAGGAATCTCTCTATAACACAGCAGGACAGGTACGGACGAGCTTTATTGATACGCTTTAATATACATGACATTGTGTGTTAATGCTCTGATGTTTTATCAGCTAGATTTAGATGTTGGTTAGTTTAATTTAGCTTTTTTTTCACCCCTTCTCTTTTTCTGTTCCTTTTTTTTCTTCATGTACTTTACCATCCTATTAATAATGTCTCATTCTTGTAATGCTCTATCCTGTGTGTAACTTCCTGTCTTTTAGCTGTTTTTCACCCAACTTCCTTTTTTCAGAAAATATTTTTTATCTTGTTTGCACTCAGCTGTGTAAAACATTTATCAGTCGGTGTGATCAGTATCAATCAATCTGAATACATTCATTTTACTTTTGGTGAGAATTTCTCAGCAGCACGCTTCAAATCTTGTTTAACATATTTGTGCTTTGTGTGTCGTCCTTCAGCTGCTGAGTACAGTGGATGCCAGCACCAGTGACGTGTCGGGTCTCCAGGACAAGCTGGACAGGAAGAAAAAGGTCACGCTCTTTTCAAACGGCACACACGTTCTCTGTCAAGTGAAAATGATGCATCTCCCAAATGTTGTTTTTCAGATCAACTGAAGAAAATTCCCCTGCGTCCTAAGCTAAATAAAACCATTTATTTTATTACTTGCCACTGATACAAATTGTTTTATTTATTATTGGTTATCAAATAACAAAAAAAGACTAAAGTTAATTGTCACGTTTTATCCGCCTTGCTGTCAAACTTGCGGCAAACTGCTCAATACATAGTTAGTTGGAGTTTCGCCCACATCTTCTCTAATGCCACCCAACTAAACTCCTGTTTCCAGGATAATTGAAATTCTCGCTTGCTCATCATCTCATAAACTTTTGTCTTTACCCACCGCCTTATCACGAGTGCCTGATCGGTACTGCACATGTGCAACTCTCAACAGAGATGAGAAGGAAGCTCAAGGTGGCTTCAAGTTAAGTTTATATGTAGAGCACATTTAAAAACAACAAAATGTGATCAACGTGCTGTACTGTGGTAGAACAACAATGCAATATATAAGATGGCTCACTCCTGAGCTACTTCCATCATCAGCTCCGGAAAAAAAACAATGTGTTAAACTATTTTTTGAGCTGCTAGATTTACTAGCCCGACGTGGCATTTTGCTTGCCCAAGTGGGCAATCCTTATTGTTGAGCACTGGGTGAAACAGTCCAAAACCCAAAGTTATTGAATTATAAATGATATCAAACAGAAAATCAGAAAATCTTTACAAGTTGATTAATATTTAGTTTATGTTTGATTGAGTTTGTCAGATGTTTGAGTGTATAATTGTAGACCTGCATGGACATCAATGTATCTGACAAAACAACAAGAGTAATTCTAAAGCGTTGTATCAGTCTATGACGTTGATATTTGATGTTTCCCTGTGACATAATTATGTTAAATTGTATAAATGAATACATATAAAGTACACAAATATGACCTTTAGTTGCTGGACATATCAGCAACACCATCTGTGCACCTTTTTGACTTTCCATTATCAGGACTAACAAATACACACTTGATTGTAATTGCAGGTGGAGCAGCACAACAGTGAGATCCAGCAGAGCTTTTCTCAGCGGATGGAGGGAGCGCTCGGCAACATGCAGCGCTGCGTTCAGCAGCAAGGAGCAAAACACCACGACATGCTGAGCAGCTACTCGCGGGCCGTCGGTGAGAACAGAGATCTGAAGAGATCTAACCTGTAGTGGAGATATAAACATGTAAAGTTATCCTCAGGGTGGCGATAGAGGAGCAGTTACTAAAGTGTCATTAAAATCTATTAAAGGGTTCATCCTCTGAGGAGCAGGAATGTGCTCAAGAAATGTCATTGCAATCTTGCATATTCAGAGTCTCAAATGAGGGAATAAGAGGTGGTGTAATCTGTCATGTTGTCCATCTTTATATACAGTCTATAAACAGAGAGACCAAGTTGTTGTTGCCATCCTCTCAAAATGTTAAGATTTGTGACCAGAGATACTGTCAGGAAGAACAGTAAAGTCTGATATTTAGGAAATCAGAGAACCTGTCAAATTAGTTTTTGATTATATTTATGGATAGATAAAGGTGTCTAACTTCCTAATTCTGTCCGTCTCCGCTTTTCCGTGCAGACGATGTGCTTGTGATGAACGAGGCGGCGCTGAAAGGAGCCCTGACCACCGTGGAGTCCTTCGTGGGTGGAGTCGGGCAGCTGGTGAACGAGGGCGTGACTCGCTGTCGGGACAGAGTGCAGCAACAGGAGGCGCTGTGTCTGCAGGACAAGGAGAGCCTGCTGCAGCTGCTGGTGAGGACAACAAGGACAATCCACACAGTTTAATAGACACGATGAAGGCTAATGTATTTGGTTTGAAGTTGGGATTGGCCAAATTAAACAGCACAACAAAAAACATATTTGAGTGCTTTCTTTCTTTTTATGTGTGTGTAGGAAGAGCATCGACAGGACATGGAGGACGTGCTGGTGGCTCGGACTCTGATGGGTCTGTCGGCTGTGAAGGAGCTCAACGACACTCTGAGAGTCACCGTGGAGACGCAGCGAGCTCTGACCGACAAGGTGAGTCCATATCTGTGTTCGGTCTTCTTTTTTATACCAATAAAATATAAAAAAATACAATAAAAGGAATCAGTTGAAATTATATTCATACAGTATTTGATAGTGTCTTCATTTGGAAAAATGGATGTTTAATGTGTGACTGTTTTAAGACCTTTTTATAAACATGTTAACCTTTTTTCACAAAGTATCTCTGTGCTAAACCTCCTCGTCATTTTCATTATCTCCCCCCTCTCAGGTGGAGGAGATGAAGGAGGTGGGGGTGTTCTTCAGCGGCCTGGTTCGGAAGCTGGCCGGGCTGCGGGAGGAAGCCGTGCAGGGCCTGAGCTCACTGCAGGCCGAACATGACAAGCTGGAGGACGAGATCCGACAGGCGCAGGACAGACAGCAGACGGTAAGAGCTGGTCTGCAGGACCCGATGCAGATTCATTCTTCCAGCAGCTTCTGTCCCATTTTAGTTTGAATTTAAAAGGAGAAATCAAATTGATTTAGTCTGAGATGACAAATTTGATTTGACGACGTCCACACTAAGCTGGTTAGATTAGTAAATACATATTCCCCCCCCCCCATCCAGACTTTTCTCACCAAAAAATGTAGCTTTTCCAAAACAGCTTCCACATGTTTCACCTTTTAAAAGTAAATAATCTTATGAGTTTTAGTGCAAAATGGAAATAACAAAGTCACATAAACCGGGTCTTTTTCTACTTGAACCTCTTCCATTCCACCCTCTTTACCGTAGACCCGTTTTTGTCTCTTTTAGGGGGGTACAGGGGGTCTTTAGGTGGACATAGGAGGTCAACAGTGTCACACAGAAGTGGTGTACATCATCTGAAAGCTGGGAACCTGAAGATTAATTAATTAATTAATTAATTAATTAAGATCATAATCTTTTGATTTAAACATTGTCCACAAGCTGAGTTTCGGTTTCTGCCGTTAGACATTTCTTTAATACTTTAAAATATTTTCAAATCTTAAAGGATGATATTTAACTCCCCTGTCGTTTAATGTATGCAAACTAAAAGATTATTTTGATAATGGGATCCATTTTTAATTTCTATTATACATATTGATACATCTCTACGTCTTTAAATACTGGTGTTGTCACCCCACTGCTTTATAAAGGGCTAGTGACATCGGTCACAGATATTTTTGTAAATGTAAAATGAAACTAACATGATTACTGTGCTTCCTGCTGTCAGGGTATGAAGCAGGCCATGCAGATCCTGCAGGACCAGCTCAACCTGCTGACAATTGAGACCCAGAAGGACTATACTGATCTGCGCTCGGCCTCCAAAGCTCTGCAGAAACCTCTCAAGACCCTCCAGGAGAACATCAGCAGGTGAGTCACAGACAGACTGACGGACAAACACCAGGAAGGCTTGTCAAAGTCAAATTTAGGGTCAATTATCAGCTACTAAAATTGTGTTTATATCCATTTCTTTCACGCTGTGTGCAGCGGTTGCAGCACAGTAGAGCGCCAGGCCTCGGCCCAGGCTGACCTCCTCTCCTCCACCTCCTCCGCGCTCGCCTCCTCTCTGCGTCTGAACGCCGACGAAAGCCAGCAAGCGCTGGAGGAGATGACGGGCTGCTGCTCCCACCTCCACAGCTCCGTGTCCGGTACGTAATTCATCATTTAAACCTTAAACCCACATCTACAGTACATTCAGTGTACATCGTTGCTGATGCTGTCGATCTGTGACTGCAGGTCTTGTCCAGCGTGACCTCCAGTGGAGCTCCAGAGTTCGGGAGCATGCAGAGACTCAAGCCCAGGAACACCTTTCCCTGATGGGGAAGATTTCCTCTGAAGCCCAGAGCCTCCATCAGGTAAAAACGGCCTCTGATCGCTGCACGTTTATGTCTTATTAGTTTGATTTACTAATAATAATCAACATAAGATTTTCCGTGGAGTATTGCTTTAGGTGAATACACTCAAATCTTATCTTATTGACTGACTATTTTTCAGTTGCAAGTAGGTTTTTATGTATTTAGCATCAGTGTATGTTTTATTATGTTCTTAGTAGGGCTGTCAATCATTACAATATTTAATCACATGATTGTCCAAAGTTAATCTCGATTAATCGCACATTTTTTATCTGTTCATATGTAGCTTAAAGGGAGATTTTTCTACTGATACATTTAGAAACTGAAGACAGGTAGAGCATAATTAATATTAAATATAGTCCCACTTTTCACTAGAGCAAATGTTTTTCTATTTCATGTTGTGTTGTGCAACGTTTTGGTGCTTTGTAGGAATAATTTTTTTCCTCTAGCTGTTCCTCTACCCCGGTCTTTTTATGTATGTGGAATGTTTTTTATGGGTGGAAGCCTAATCCAAATTTCTTACAATGCTGGACAATAAAGTGAATCTTGAAAATCTACCTTCTTATAGTCTTTAAAAGTGTTCTGAGAAGTTTGTAATTTGTTCCACAAAACATCCTGTTGTTGAAAACCTACTGAACTTAATTTCTGCAGGTAATACTGTACCTGCGGACGCTTGATTATGCTGAAGTTTGAGGTTTCACTGTATCAGAACAAACGCTTCACCTGGGAGATAAAACTTGCCCAAACGTGCCCGTACTCTAATCCTTCCTCTTCTCTCCAGAGCGTCGAGACGCGCTGCTCTGAACAGCTCCGGACAGCCGAAGAGGAGCTGTCTGGTCGGCAGGAGGAGGTGAAGCGGTCTCTGACGGCCGTGCAGAACCAGACCTCCCTGGACCGGACTGTCCTGGACCAACAGCAGGCCGAGCTCCGGGACCGCTTAGAGACGAGCCAACAGCTGGTCCACGGCTTCCTGCAGGAGGAGCTGCAGCAGGACATTCCCACAGGTAAGTTATCCGAAATGTGGCCTTTTGGAGAGAAGGTACAAAGTGTCTGGTGTTTTCAAGTCCTTGAACCTGTCCCAGTTATAAACCAGTTCTGCTGTTGCCCTCAGGTGCGACCCCTCAGCGTCGGGAGTTTGCGTATCCCAGGCGGCTGGAAAAGTCGCGGAGCCGCGGCGAGTTGCTGGAGACCCTGAGGAGGCAGCAGGAGGAGCTGCAGGCCGCCATAGATGAGGAGGAGGATGAAGAGGACAAAAACAGCCAGGTTGATCACGTACGTTTACTGTTTTGTATTCTCCTACGTAGGATGGATCCTCCAGTAATCAGGTTAACCTAATTTAATAGGTTAATGAGAATGTGACATCTAGTGGCTGAATGTGATAATAACACCTTTTAATTTCTGCTCCATTTTCACGGCTTGTTCCTCTTTATTGTGTCCAGGACTCTCTGGAGGACGAGCTGAGTACCTGTAATGAAAGCTTGGCCACAGAGCCGTCCTTCGTCGACGAGAACCTCGTCTTCAACGAGAGCAAACGCGTTCCCTTCTTCAAGGTGAGCAGCAAAGGTTGAAAAATGTCTGGAAGTTTTACATAGGGATGCCTCGCCATTTAGCTTGTGTTGTCACGATGCCAAAGTTCAGACTTTGATACGATACCCTGCCTAAATATCTTGATACGATACTGAAACGATACCACGGCAACGATCTAAAACATCTGGAAAAGTAATGGAATAATAGATGACAGAACATGGAACTTTTTATTAAATAAAAATGTTAAAATGTGCTTTTCCCCTCATTCTTAAAGTATCGATAGAAATAAAACGGGGTATCGTAGCGTTTTTAACTGCAGGGTATCACGATACCTTTTGTAGTATCAGTATACAGTGCATCACTACATTTAGCATGAACGCTCACCCAACTTTCAGCACATTTTACTGTGTACTGATAACGATGATTCTATAATCTGATTATTTCCCTTTTCCAGCAAAAGAAGGGCGGTAAGAAAGACACAAAGAACAACGCCAGGCAGAAAACCTCAGAAAACGAAGCCTCAACACCTCATAAATCCAGACTACCACTCCGCTCTCAGAACTAAAGAACAGTTAATGTATTCTTCTTAAACGATGTCTTTACTGTCCAACTCTTTCTTATGTTTTTAATCTTTTTTGTCTTCTAAATGTTAAGATACTGTGTAACAAACTGTGTTTTAGTGCCGTAATGGTCTCGACATTTTCAAGTTGCTTGTAAAATTAAAGAGATTTATACTTGTTGTATACTTTCCGTCAATTGTTAATTCCAGTAGATAAAATGTGTACAGTGATATGCACTTTCTTTATTCTAAGAGATGGAATAGGATTTAATCATGTCCAAAATCATGTCCAAAATGAGGAACTAAAGCTTTGGTGAAACATTTTTTTTTTTTTTAAAGAGAAGCACTCACAGCGTCATTATTCACACGTGGTCAAGTGACGCATTTCCAGTAATTTCTAACTGATTAAGTTGAGCTTAGACTGTGGGGAGCATTTTTCAGATCTGCCAAGTAGGTTTTCACATACAAGGAATTTGCTTTGGTGTACAGACATAAAATATAGAATAGAAAAAATGGCAATAAAAATATTTTAAAAATACTATTTAAAAATATGTAAAATGTAACAAAAAAAGAAAAAGCGAGGCAAGAATGACGGATGTACAAAGGTTCACAGTGCTAAAATAAAAAAATATGTTGGTTTTATATACTTGATGAGATTTAGGGCTGTATGAACAAAGACTTGGTCTTCGTCTTGCTACAGCCAGAGCAGAAGGCAGGAAGGAAGGAAGGCAAGGTGTGTACGCATTGCTGAAGGGCGGCGAGCTAGAAATAGTTGTTTTTGCTGACAATGAAGCTCGATATCTTTCCAGTGGTGTATTGATCCGTGGACATGATGGGGAAACTGACCGGGTTGTGTGTGCTGCTGTTTGTGCTGAACGTCGCTGTAACCGAGGATACCGTAACTACGGTGTACTTCGCGGATGGCGGAGATCTAACGTTAAAAGTGAGGCCTGCTCTTCCGGATCACATCAACAACATCTTGTGGAAGTTCAACGGTAATCTGCTGGTCGAGTGGGTGGATAAGCTGGTTCCTCTGGATTATTACCCCAGAATTGGAGGACGAGCAAACCTCACCACAGAGAATGGACAGCTGATCATCTACAAGATGAGCAAAGAGGACGAGGGTGTGTATGCAGTGGAGATCAACGACAGAGTCCAGAGTGAGAGATATCAAGCTAAAATGATCAACAAGGTCCAGAAGCCCAAAGTAGTGCTGAGGACATTGATTTGTGAACCTTTGACTCGTAGTTGTAGGTTCTCCTGTGACTCAAACACCACCGAGGCTGAAACCATCACCTACAGCTGGAAGAAGGGAGATGGAGAGTGGAAGGTGTCTGGGAAGGACATCACCATCACCAGAGAGTATGACTCAGGTGTGAAGACCTTCACCTGCAGGATGGAGAACCCAGTCAGCGAGGAAGAAAGTGACCCAGAACCCAACCCGTTCTACAAGGAAGTTAAGTCAGACAACAGTGGTGCTGTAGTTGGGGGAGCTTTTGGTGTTTTGGTCGTCTTAGCTGGGGCTGTGGCTGTGGTTTGGGTGTGGTAAAGAAGATAGGCCCCTTCAAGAATCAAGGCACCAACATCCCTGATCCTGCACATGGAAATGGAGATGTACAGCCTACTGCTCATCCTAGTGACAGTGCAATATATGAGAACGTTACATGTACCACTTCAGGATAACCCTCAAGACACAAAGTCAGACGCCATAGAAACTGCATGAAGTTGAGTAGCTCAAATAGTCCTCAGACTTCTATTTCTGCATACATGACATGTACAAACATGTTCATTTTTTGTGTATTTTTTAGCAGTCAGCTGTGTGCATCATCGACGGTTACTTGCAGCAGAGGGATTTTCATGACAACAAGGTTGTTTTTTAGAACAGCATGAAAACATGATTGTATTTTATTGTTTTTTTAAACAGCCACCTGTGTGTTTATATATGTATGTATGTATGTATGTGGGTGTTTCTGCAACTAAAATCATTTTTGACTCTCCTAAATTAAAAAAAAAAACAATCTCTATGAATTTTAACCATCAGAGAAAACTAAACTTATATTAACAGATATATGATATTCTCAGTGAGTCTTTGCAGTGTGCCTGAGGATGTAAATAAGTCAATCAGACATATTGATAATGCGAGTGAATCAGCTTTGAATATATCTGATAAGAAACCATACCAAAGAAAAGACTGATTTAATCACCAGAAGTGAATGTAATTAAATTACCAACATTTCAGCATCTTCTGACCAGTTTCCAAAAAGGTCTACATATATGTATATACTGTATATGTACATTCATACTTCCTGATATATATATGTTCTTAATAAGCCTTGTACAAAGTATTTCCTTTTATAATTGTAATATAACATTATTTTTAATGGAGCTTCCCAGCAGAAAGCATTTCACACGATTGTACTTGTATAACCGGCGTGACAATAAACATCTTGAATCTTGAATCTTGAATGTGCCACAGAGCATTCTTTGAAACTTCTCTTATGAAGCAACACATACTCATCAGCTGACACAGCAGCCTCAGCCGCAGCAGTGCTTTTCCGTTCTGTGATGTATGTCGCTATACGATCCGTAAGACAATTTTTAAACTGCTCCAAAATCATTAAGTCACACAGACCATCAAAAGTAGTGACGTCAGGGGCGGGTAACCACCGCTTAAAGTGAGTTGACAGGTCTCTTGCCAACTCCACGTATGTTTGGCCACTTTTTCTCTCCCATGATCTAGAACTTTTATATATATATATATATATATATATATGCGTATATATATATATATACATATATACATATATATATATGTATATATATACATATAAAGTTTAGAGGGCTGATTTCTTAGCCTTATAAAATTGAAAAGGAGGCTTATAAACTGAGTTTAAGGTGCATAACTACCCATATAATGACTGTTATTTCTAAGCGGTTAATCTGCTAAAATCAAAGAAAATCTTTGGTCATACAGCCCTAAATCTCATCAAGTATATATTTATATATATATACAGTATATATATATATATATATACTGTATATATATATTTAAAACAAATTATATATATATATATATATATAAATATATGTATATAAATATATATATATATATGCAGTTAAATAATTAAACCAACGCCTCCTTTTCAATTTTATTAGGCTAAGAAATCAGCCCTCTAAACTTTTTTTTTTTTAAATATATGCAGATAAATAATTAAACCAACACTGAGCGTCATATGGGTGTTACCAGGGTACACCCTGTATTACATTAGTTTAAAAATATATGAAACTCTGAGCGCAACGCAATAGAGAAAATACCCTCTTTACTTTCGGTTTCTAGGTGTGACGGTGAATAATGTCTCCCCAATCAAATACGGTCCAGAAAACTGTGTCCGAAAAACTGCCTGTCAAAAGAAATGACTTTCATATCACAATTAATATCAAACTGTATAATTTTATCAAGAAAAGTACGTATCCTTTCTGTTGTTTCTGTTTTTTATTAATGTTCTATATATTCTATATATATATTTTCGTTTCCAAGTTTCTCAAAGCGAGTGACTCCCTGAGGGAAGTCATTCAGGATGTGACGTTATTGTAGCTGTCTAACGCTATTGCCTGTATGCAATACACACGTGTAACTAGTGGATTATAAATAATGTATGATCGTTGAATAAATGATAGTCAGTCGTGGAAGAAGTATTAAAATATTTTACTTAAGTAATACTGCAGTGTAAAGTTGTTGTTTTTTTACCAAAAGTAAAAGTACGCATTATGCAGAATTACCCATTTCAAAATAATGTTTATTATATTATTGGATTATAATTATTGATGCATTAATGTGTTCATATTGCAGCTGGTTAAGGTGGAGCTCATTTTAACTAGACCTACTTTATATATTATATATATATATATATATATTATATTATAGGGAAACCTACTTTATATATGGCTTAAAATTATATATAATATAAATATATAATACATATATAAAGTAGGTTTCCCTGTAATCATTCTGCATAATGAGTACATGATGCAATGGGGATTTTTGGTGCTTTTTCTTTACTGCATCTTAAAAAAACCTTTTCCGGGTCCTCGCGGGTCCTCATCAAGGCCTATGGGAAGAGGTTAGGACAACACGGGTCCAGAGGTTTGTAAGCTACTGCACATGCGCAATGTAACTCAAGCTGCGTTACGATTGGCTCAGTGCAGACCAGATTATACTGCGCATGTGCAATACCACCGCTATGACGCTTTGATGACGTAGCCTAATTTCCATAGATCTTGGTCCTCGTCTTGCACGGTGACATTTTCTTCCATTGCTTTCAACCGTCAGAGAAAGAAGCAGAAGGCAGGAAGGGCGTGGACTCACTGCCGAAGAACCGTCCATTTCTTACAGATTATGAAGGTGAATGTGGTGTATTGAACCGTGGACATGATGGGGAAACTGACCGGGTTGTGTGTGCTGCTGTTTGTGCTGAACGTCGCTGTAACCGAGGGTACTGAAACACCGGTGTACTTCGCGGATGGCGGAGATCTAACGTTAAAAGTGAGGCCTCCTCTTCCGGATCACATCAACAACATCTTGTGGAAGTTCAACGATAATCTGCTGGTCGAGTGGGTGGAGAAGCTGGTTCCTCTGAATTATTACCCCAGACTTAAAGGACGAGCAAACCTCACCACAGAGACTGGACAGCTGATCATCTACAAGATGAATAAAGAGGACGAGGGTGTGTATTCAGTGGAGATCAACGACAGAGTCCAGAGTGAGAAATATCAAGCTAAAATGATCAACACGGTCCAGAAGCCCAAAGTAGTGCTGAGGACATTGACTTGTGAAGCTGAGTCTGAGAGTTGTACGTTCTCCTGTGACTCAGACTCAGACACCACTGGGGCTGAACCCATCACCTACAGCTGGAAGAAGGGAGATGGAGAGGTGTTGGGGAAGGACATCAACATCACCAGAGAGCATGACTCAGGTGTGAAGACCTTCACCTGTAGGATGGAGAACCCAGTCAGCCAGGAAGAGAGTGACCCAGAACACAACCCGCTCTACAAGGAGCCTACTGAGCCAGACAGCAATGTTGCAAAGGGGGTGGGTATTTTTTTTGGTGTGCTCTTAGCTGTGGTTGCGGCTGGGGGTGTTGGTGTGGCATGGATGAAGAAGATAGGCCCCTTCAATAAAGGAAGCCTCAACATCCCTGATTCTACAAATGGAAATGTACAGCCAACTTCTCCTCCTAGTGACAGTGCTCCAACTCCAACTCCACCTGAGAACGTACCACTTAAGGCTAACCCAGAAGACACAAAGTCAGACGCCAAAGAAATTGTGTGAAGTTGAAGAGCTCAAACAGGCCTCAGACTAGTGACTCAGACTGTGTTTGGTATGGAAAAAGAAGAAAGGCACCTTCAAGAATCGAGGCATCAACATCACTGATCTTGCACATGGAAATGGAGAGACAACTGCTCCTCTTAGTGGCAGTGCAATTAATCCATCTGAGACCGTACCACTTCAGGCTAACCTACAAGACCCAAAGTCTGCATGAAGTTGAGGAGCTCAAATAGTCCTCAGACGACTATTTCTGCAAACGTACATTTTTTGTGTATTTTTTTTTGCATTCAGCTGTGTACATCACCGTCTGTTACTTGCAGCAGAATGCATTTCATACCGTTTTCCCATAACAACAAAGTTGTTTTTTTAGAACAGCATGAAAATATGATTGTATTCTTTTTTTTTTTTTTTTTCAAACAGCCACCTGTGTGTATGTATGTATGTATGTATGTATGTATGTATGTATGTATGTATGTATGTATGTATGTATGTATGTTTGTGGGTGTTTCTGCAATTTAAAATCACTTTTGACTCTCCTAAATTAAAAAAAAAAAATCTCATCAATTTTAACCATCAGAGAAAACTAAACTTATATTAACAGATATATGATATTCTCAGTGAGTCTTTTGCAGTGTAAATAAGTTAATATGATTCTCAGATTGATGATGCGAGTGAAGCAGCTTTGAATATGTGTGATAAGAAACCATACCAAAAAAAAGCCTTATTTAATCACCAGAAGTGAATTTAATCAAATTACCAACATTTCTGGCCAGTTTCCGAAAGGTCTACATGTAAAGACGTACACACAATTGCATATAGTTGTTAAGATTTTAATCTATAACATGTTTTTTTTTAATAGTTTTTATCACTTTGTTCTTATACTAAATGTCCTTACCGCAACTTTACAATAACATTCGTATATATTAATCAATAAATATTTTTAAAATTAATTTTCATCAAGCTTTGTTCATCATTGTAAATATTGATATAAAAACATTTTTTTTTAAATAACAACCTGAACAATTTAGACAGTAACCATAGATGTCAATCTTCATACACAATGTTTTTTACATTTATTTCATGACATATATTGCCATTCTAATGTCTAATGTAAATTACATTTGTGCTAATATTGCAGGTCTTCTATGTTAGCTTTGACTCTTAGCATCTAATATACATGAATTCAACCGTAATATTAAGTAATTTTTTAAATGTAGTTCAAAATATACAATTACTAAGCTGTATGGTAAGGACACAAAATAAATACTTCAGAAGAAAAGGTGATCTTCACCTTGTTTTTCTTGATCTTGAGGGTCACCAACCTGTCGTCCATGTGCTCACCTGTGTGTTTAGCTTTGAATACAACTTTAACTCATTTGTTCAGTGTCGCGGGAAGGACTCAGAAATGTGGTTCATGAAAATTATTTGTAAACAAATAAGTTGTAGTTGCAGAAAAACCCATGTGTATATATATGTGTTGCTAGTGGAAGCTGGGCGCTTATGGAACAAATCTAGATATGAGTTTGGTAAGAAGGGAAGATGAATGGATTCAACAACACAATAACTACCATTCAGTATCAAATCAGTAACATTTCAGCATGCAATTCATAGTATTATGACAATCCCACATCCAAACAATATACTAAAAGTGTGAAATTTTAAATTACCACCCAGCTGTGAAACAGCAATACGGCTTCAGTTTTTATTTCAGCTAAATGAATGGCTTTTTTTTTTTTATTGAAAACACAGTGCTGATAATTGCTTCTCAGTGACTCTGAATAGTTTCGTGCACTTGCCAGACTCCTATGAGGGACTGTATGACTCTTAAGTGTTGATGGACTCGGAAGCAGAATTGCTTATAATAATTCATCTCTGGAAAGCTGTCTATGTTTTTATCTAGCTTCAATCAATAGCTGAAAAAGTTTTAAATCAATTGAATGCACTTTGTGTACACATATCGCATACACATGTTTTTATGATAAGTAAAGCATGTTAAAAGATGACAGATGACTTTAAGTGTATGTTCAGGGTTTTAATGTCAGTCATCTATGTATAGCATAAATCACCTGTACCAATCTGCTTGAAGTTATCATATTTGTTATGCACTGTCTTCTTTCATGTTTTTGTTTTTTTTGTCCTCATATACTTAAGTTCCCTATTGTGTGGATAAGGTAAAGATAAGTGAAAATCAACTTTTGATGCCACTGATTTTTATTTATTTTAGTTAGCATTTTAAAGTTTGGATTTGTCTTTATAAAGTGCCTAATAAATGAATCTGTGATGCCGCTATACAGACTGTACTTGTCATTTCACATGAGCTAAGGAGACTGAAGTCTTCTGGAGTGCAGGGGGAACTCCTGAAGACCTTTTATGACGATGATGATGGCATCAGACATTTTTGACGGAGTGGTCTGCTGGGGCAGCAGCATCTCGGCTGCGGAGTGGAAGACACTAGACGGAGTGATCGGGAAGGCCAGCTCTGTCCTGGGATGCCCCCTCGACACAGTGGAGGTGGTGGGAGAGAGGAGGATGATGGCTAAGCTGTCTTCCATGATGGAGAATGACTCCCACCCCCATGCAGGACACCATCTCAGCACTGGAGAGCTCCTTCAGCGACAGGCTGCTCCACCCAAAAGTGTGTGAAGGAGCGCTATCGCAGGTTGACAATAACCTGATATTTTCAGGTGTAATTTCATTCATTCATTTCATTCTCACTGTGCAATATCATTTTCCACTTGTGCAATTTTGTTAATAGTCTGTTTTTTTTTTATTGTAAATACTGTATATACTGCTCCTAATTTTATACTTCCTTCTATTTAAATGGTTCATATTTTGTTACACTTTGTTTAGCTCTTTTTTACTGTGTTAGCTGATGCATCTTGTTTTTTGCACTATATCCCCTTTGCTGCTGTACACTGCACATTTCCCCACTGTGGGACTAATAATGGAATATCTTATCTCTCTCGCTCTTAACAAATGGACGCCCAGAGTGAGGCGAAGCCGGAAATGAACGCAGATTACACTCAATTCAATTCAATTAAATTTGCTTTATTGGCATGACTGTCAGATGAACAATACTGCCAAAGCGTCAATTCAATAATAAATACAAATAAAAAAAAAATTAAAAAAAAACCAACAACATATATATATATATATACAATTCATTAAGCAAATTACAATATATAGATATTTAAAAAGGAACATGCATGTAAATGGAAGAAAACAATAAAGAAGTAATTAATGTTTGTTGTGTCAATAAAACAAACAAACAAATAAAAAACAATTAATAACAATATATTGCAATATCAAAGGATAAATGTAAAAAAACAAAACAAAAAAACAAACAAAACCCCATGAAGTAGAGGAGTAAACACTGACCCTAAAAACCATGAAGTAGAGGAGTAAACACTAACCCTAACACTCTCACATCTCTTGTGACTTTGCGACATATTTTATTTATTTGCTTATTTATTTATTTTTCTTTCTTTATTATTTATTTTTATCTCCATTTTGTTTTATCCATATCTCATTTTATTTTATTTTTCCGCGACACTTGTGATTTTCACGTTTCACACGAGTAACAAATGGACGCCCGGAGTGAAGCGAAGCCGGAAGTGAACGCGGATTACACTCTCACATCTCTTGTGACTCCGCGACACTTGTGATTTCACGTTTCACGTTAGTAACAAATGGACGCCCGTTAGTGAAGCGAAGCCGGAAGTGAGCGCGGATCACTCTCTCTCAAATGTCCTTCCTCTCTGGTGATGACGCTATGACGCCAGTAAGCCACAGAGCCGCCGTCGCCTGGTCGCTCTACCGGGAATGGATTTAGAAGAAGCTTTTCAAGTTGTCGGAGAGTTTGGACCCTACCAGAAGCGGACGGTGGCTGCTCTTGCTCTGACACAGGTTAGTGAACTTGAAAATATATGTTTTATAAATGAGAAACAAGCAAGAACCGCGGGAAGTTGTCTGCAATAACAGTTATATCTAACGTAACGTAACGTGACGTCATCGCTACGTGGCTCTTAGGCTCTGCGAAACATGTCAACATTGTTTACATTGTTTACATTTATTGAAAGCAAATAAGTCAGATAGGCACGTTAAAAGTGTGCCGAATTTATCGCAACAACCCACGTATTCTTAAACTAATATAAGTTATTTCCCACTTGGTTTGTATTGTCACCATATATGTTATTTAATCTTAAATATTGACTTATTCAAATGAGGTTTGTCTAAGCTTCCCTTATGGTTGAGCTAACCCTCCTAAGCTCCTGAGCTAATAGTTGTTAAACCTCACCTTAACTAAATAACGAAAGGTTTCCACGATTTTACCCTGAACACATGATGTGAGTCTGGTATAGATAGATGAATTAATAAATAGTAAATATACAGATAATAATGCACACAGTGCACTTTCATAGACTAAGCTATACTGGAGTAACCCTGCACTATATTCACTTTTTAACAGTCTCTTCTGCACTTCTTTCACTTTTTAACAGTCTCTTCTGCACTATATTCACTTTTTAACAGTCTCTTCTGCACTATATTCACTTTTTAACAGTCTCTTCTGCACTATATTCACTTTTTAACAGTCTCTTCTGCACTTCTTTCACTTTTTAACAGTCTCTTCTGCACTATATTCACTTTTTAACAGTCTCTTCTGCACTATATTCACTTTTAACAGTCTCTTCTGCACTTCTTTCACTTTTTAACAGTCTCTTCTGCACTATATTCACTTTTTAACAGTCTCTTCTGCACTATATTCACTTTTTTAATAGTCCTGTTTCACAGCTGTTACCATGCACTATATTCAGTTTTAACAGTTTTCTTCATTCTTTGCACTACTAACTTTTTTACTGCCTTTTTACTAACATGTTTTGCACTATGGAACTGTGATGCTGGAAACTTGAATTCCCCTCGTGATCAATAAAGTTACTATCTATCTATCTATCTATCTATCTATCTATCTATCTATCTATCTATCTATCTATAAATAAGCAAGTGAAGTCCGTCTCAGCCTGCATTGATGAGCTGCCAACTCGCCTTAAACTGCTGCATAGGTGGTTTTTGTTGTCCTTAGTTGGTCTAAATCCTGATTAAAGTCCAGTTATGGAAGAAGAATTCAGATCCTTAACTGAAGTTAAGCAATAGCAGTAGTAGCAATACTACACTCTGAGTAAAAGTCCTGCATAATAAACCTTACTTAACACTTTAATGTTCTCACTAAGAAAAAAAACCAATGGAGAAAAGCTCTCTTTTGAGCTGTTATTAAAACCAACCGTTAAAAGCATTTTCACATATTTGAGAGGAATCACAGAATGCATATTTTTTTTTTTATTATTTATTGTGGGGTTGGAAAACTTCTAGTAGAGCTGTCTCTCAGCAGGTTGGTACTGTTGTGATCTGTGTGTTTCAGGTGTACATGGCCTGTCAGGCCATGCTGATCGTTCTGGTTGGATCTACGCCAGAGTACCGCATCGAGCAGCAGGACGGTGTCCCATCAAGCACGCAGGAGCTCCTCCAGCAACACGTCACCTTTACAGAGGACATCGACTCCATAGTGACGGAGGTGAGGAAGCCAGAGTTCATATACCCAGCCAAGGCCTCTAGTTCATATACCCAGCCAAGGCCTCTGAGTTTGTGTCAGTGAAGTCCAGAAATAAAGTTTAGAATGACTGTCTCTGTGTTCCCGCAGTGGTTTCTTATCAAGCAGCAGGCCTATAAGGTCAGTCTCGCTGGATCTCTGTTCTTCGCCGGGCTTCTTATCGGGAACATCGTCCTTGGGCCTCTCTCCGACAGGATTGGCAGGAGACCTGTTTACTTGACAGGTGAGGAAAACCGCAAACCACGACTAGACAGAACCCTTTGAATAAGTGCATTCATGCTACATGCTGCACTCTGCCCCTCCTCATTCTCCTCGTCCCTTTCTCTTTCTTCCAGGTCTGTTTTTTGAGATTATCTTCGGTTATGTGACCGCCTTTGCACCCAGCTATGAGGTCTTCGCCGTGTCTCGTCTCCTGGTGGGGATAATGAACGGCGGCATCGGCCTCGTCTGCTTCGTTCTCACTCAGGAGTATGTGGGCAAGCCCTACTGGGCCATGACTGGTACGAAAACACCAAAACAATCCTATCATACATCACTCTATATGATGTCTTGGTTTTTACCTGCTGCCAATTTAGCTGATCATTTGTTTTCGATATATATCAGGTAACATACTGAATGTTTTCTGGTTATAGCTTTTGAAATGGGACGATTTAAAGCTTGAACAGGCCATGTGGCTCTTTCAGGGTTCAAACCTGTGATTTTTCCATTACAGGTTGGTCACTCTTACCACTAAATGACCCTGCTGTTCCTTCACTGTTGGATTGAGTTTTTATTTTACTTCCTACTTCAGGGACGTTGGCCAGCATGGCTTTTGCGGTCGGCATCGCTCTGTTTGGAGCTCTGGGCTACTTTATCCGGCCGTGGAGGAGCCTGGCCACGGTGGCCAACTCGTCCGGTATCCTAATGTTCCTGTTGTCTTTGTGAGTACAAACCTCAGAGAGATGACTCACCGCCCGCATCCACATAAAACCAAAACAAATAGAAGCAGGGTATGACTCCTAAAACACACAAATGAAATGGATTAAATATCGTGTAATGTTTGATCAGCACCCGTTTCAAGGCAATGCAGGAGTTTAAAGAATGTAAATAAAATGCAACTATGCTGACGTTAAAGTATATTCCTTGAATCTGATAAAGCCCCCACTTTTTCAAAATCAATATCCAGAAAAACATTTGTGTCAATAATAATCTCTCCACTGGTCTTCTTTCCTCTAGAACTCTTCCAGAGTCTCCTCGTTGGCTGTATTCTCAGGGTCATACGGAGCAAGCTGAAGAGGTAAAATATACTAATATCAATTGCGATATCTGGGTGCGTTGCAGTGTACTTTGCTGAGGCTTGTCACAAATGTAATCCCAAAAATACTGCATATTTAGCTTGGATCAGTAGGAGAGAGCAAAGCATTTAGGAGTCACTTTTTTTACTCTCCAGCAGTTTACAGTATCATGCAACGTTAATCTGAAACACCTGACTTGTGTATCGTTTTTAAAACGACGTTCGCTACCGCTCGTCTCGTCTTTATAGGTTCTGCGCTACATGGCGGTGAGGAACGGCAACGTGGCCAACAACCTGAGGTTGAAACGTGTCCGTGCTGCTAAAGCCGGTAACCGGGGTGCGGGTGTCCTGCAGCTGGTGATCCATCCAGTCCTCCGTCTGAGGACTATGGTGCTCATGTATGTCTGGTGAGTGTACCACCACCACAGAAGAAGAACAAAATGCACAAGCTGCTGTTGCCTAAAGCTGCCCTAGCATATTCCATCCTCCAAACCTGTCTGAGGTTACACACTGTTGAAATCAACTGTAGGAATCATCAGAATGTTTGCTTTTATATATTGTAATATGCCGCAGTGATCAGATATCATAAAGATCGCTGTCAGGTTACCCAGTTAGTATTTCTTTTTGGCCCTCTGGCCTGTTTTTACACTTAATTTCATCATCACAGCTGCTACAGATCAAAAGCAGACTTTGGACCTCAACATTTATCTATTGAACAGTTTGGTTTGGTTTTCTGTTCAGTTAGCATTACAGACTTAGACTTAACACTACATTAGAAGAGTAGGTCAGGTTAGTGTGATTGTACTCTAGATATTCCTACACTTAGAAGAGTTGGAGTGTTTTCTGCTGCACAGTTTACAGTAAACGAGTTCCACTGCAGGAAATGTCAAGGAGCAGCTGAGTATGCTGCAGATCTAAGTTATTACCATAAACGAATAGGATATTACAAAAAACAAAACCCCTGCAGATGCAACTTTCAGTCACTTTTTAAACCTGTTTCTGTGTTCATTATCCGAGCCATTTACCTGCTGTGTGTGTTTTGCAGGTATGCATGCAGTCTGCTGTACTACGGTCTGACTCTGGGGGCCAGCGAGACGTCTGGAAGCCGTTTTGTTAACGTAGCCATGTACGGCCTGGTGGAGCTGCCCGCCTACCCGCTCTGTATATACTTCATAAACAAACACTGGTGAGACGCACATGCGCAATAATACACACTATTTAGCAGTGGTGGATGAAGTACCTGAAAGCCACACTTGAGTAGAAGTACAGATATCTAACCAGAAAATAACTTTAGTAGAAGTTAAAGTCACCTATTAGAATATTACTTGAGAAAAAGTCTTAAAGTGTCTGATATTTACTGTATTTAAGTACATTTAGTATCAGAAAATTAATTTAGATACTTAAGTATTGAAAGTAGGGCTGTCAATCGATTAAAATATTTAATCGCAATTAATCGTATGATTGTCCATAGTTAATCGTGATTAATCGCAAATGAATCACACATTTGTTATCTGTTCAAAATGTACCTTAAAGGGAGATTTGTCAAGTATTTAATACTCTTATCAACATGGGAGTGGACAAATATGCTGCTTTATGCAAATATATGTATATATTTATTATTAAAAATCAATTAACAACATAAAACAATGACAGATATTGTCCAGAAACCCTCACAGGTACTGCATTTAGCATAAAAAATATGCTCAAATCATAACATGTCAAACTGCAGCCCAACAGACAACAACAGCTGTCAGTGTGTCAGTGTGCTGACTTGACTATGACTTTCCCCAAACTGCATGTGATTATCATAAAGTGGGCATGTCTGTAAAGGGGAGACTCGTGGGTACCCATAGAATCCGTTTTCATTCACATATCTTGAGGTCAGAGGTCAAGGGGCCCCTTTGAAAATGGCCATGACAGTTTTTCTTTGACAAAAAATAGCATTATTTAGCCTCTTTAGCGACAAGCTACCACCACACGGTCACTGTTTTAACATGAAGCATTGCTATAATAACAGTCTGTTTCCTGCTTTACCTAACCAGCATTGGACTTTATGTCCCTTAATTATTAACTTTCTGCAGTTCTTCTTCTTAATCTGCAGATTTGTACTTGTAGATATTTCCATCAGCTGTGTTTCCTTGTTTGGCTTAAGAAAGTGTTAAAATCTTGAGGCAGATAATGCATTGAGGTTTCCTGGTTAAAGCCTCTACTGATGACTTGTTGTGTTTCTCGAAATTCACAGGGCTGGGAGGAGGAAAAGCATGGCCAGTTTCCTGTGTCTGGCTGGCTCCGCCTGCTTCTGCACAATGTTCATTCCGGAAAACACAGGTCAGACAGTGACACACACACTTATACAGAAAAAATACACGTCTGAACACAATTGTAGTGGTCGTAAATGTGGGTGGAAACAAATCCAACGGATCCTGAACAGTTCAAATGTCTAATGACTCAAACTAGCTGTTCTCTGAAGCTGGTCTCACATTGCACAATCAGCTGTGTCAGCTTGCTGTCTTCAAACCTGCAGTCTCATCACAATGTGACAGTATTACTGTGAGATTATGTGGCTTCTTATTTCCTCAGGCATTTTAAAGCAACAAGTCTTTGACAGGGAACTGATGATCCTCTTGAACCATCCAAATCTTTTAGGGCATGTCTAGTGGCATTTTTGGCTGCGTCAAGCCAAACCATACAACGCTGATTTGCGTTTCCATTACCAGTTTTAACACGCTGAGTTGTGCCGTGCCGCACCCGAGATGGACCATCTCTGGAGTCGGGCCATAGTGCGCCCGACCCCCCTTCTCCCTCTCAAACAAGCATGTGTTGTGAGACTCAACTCGTATCTGTGCAGGAGACCAGAGAGAAAGACGATTGTGTGTTCAGCTTTCAGTACTTTTGTAGCTTCTAACTCTTTCGTTTGTGTTTGCAGGGACGTTGCTGAGCGTTACGTCGTTGGCGCTTCTGGGAAAACTGATGGTCAGTGCAGCGTTCAACATTGCCTACGTCTACACCTCTGAACTCTACCCAACAGTTATCAGGTGAACTAACCACACACAGTTAGAATTATTCACACACGTCATCACACTGCCTGAAGTTGAATTAGTATGCTTGTTTTTAATGATTTCTTTTCGCATGTGTGTTTCAGGAACGCTGGTCTGGGAGTTTGTTCCATGTCGTGCAGAGTTGGAGGGATCCTTGCCCCGTTTGTTCCTTCCATGGTAAGGGTGTGTTTGTTTGTTTGTTTTACATATTGTTTACACACAATACGCAAAACATGAGCCAACACCAGCAAGCACTTCCTCCCATTCTCTATAGAAGTGAATTTAAAGGGGCATTCAGGAATCAGTGACTTTCATTGAGTTTTTATTAGGAGCCAGAAGGAATGAGTAGTGATTTTCTTTTGATACAAAGAAGAGAAAACACTGGAAGACTATTTGTTATAGCTCAGGGGATACTGATTGCTTTAGCATATGATGGCTCATTTTTTAAGACAGAAATAAGTAGAGATAAATAGGGAAGAAAAACAATGAAATTAATAAATAAAAATATGAGGTATATAATAATAGGAGTAAAAATAGGAACTATAGAGGAGCAATTAAAGACGAAGTTACGAGGTAAAGTGACAATGGTTTGGTTAATAGCAGCGAGCCAGCAAGTTGAGTATATAGGTAGTAAGGGTGTAACGGTACTTGTATTCGTATCAAACTGCTCGGTACAGGGCGTTCAGTTTGGTGTGCCCTGTGACACAAACATCTATTTATGTCTACTACTCGCACACACGGAAGAGAAACTCTTGAGTGCAAGTTTTACCGGAAAGTTTTGGCAGCACACCAGTTGTTGTCAGCTCTAGCATGCTTGTTGGTTTAACCCTGTTCGCAGGGTTAATCAAGCTCAATTGGCAACAATTGAATTATGGCAAATGAGCAACTGTTGAATGTTTATCATTTTCACAATAAATAAAAAAAAAAATGTATTCTCTACATTTTCTTTGTTTTCCCTGCTGTACCAAAAACGTACAAAACCGTGAATGTTGTGTACTGTTACACCCAAATAGTAAATGGGACAGTAAGACACTGCTGTGTTGTGTATTAGGAGAACTGAAACCTAGAAGAACTGATCAGGTTACCTGCAGACAAAAGTAAAAACAAAAAGTGAGACTTCAGTCAGGGAAAACAAACTGAGTCCCTCAGACTTTGACCAGTGTTTACACATGAATGATTTCAGGACGCTGAAACATTAACGGCAAAATTCACTTCATTATATAAAGTGGAAATACTACTCCACAATTCATGTTGTAACTCGCTCGACATGACAAAAAAAAAAAAGTATTAACCTACATAAAACTAGAGAGGAAATAAGTCTTTAAAATACATTTATAACTTGTGTTTGTGCTTTTTTTGTTGAAGTATAATTTACATGTGCACCATGGACCTGCCTACTTACTTATTCATGTAGAGGTGTAATTAGTTAATACATGATTGCTGTGGATTGGTCAGGAACATATATGACACTTTTTAAATGAAGTACATAATATTTCATTCACTTTTACATGAGAGCTGACTTTGTAACAGCACACGTGGTGAAATATGTTACCATCATAACAGCAGAAATCTCCCCTCGAGCAGAGTTAAACTGAACTCTGTGACCTTTCACCTCAGGTAACCCATGTGGGCAGCTGGTGTAACTTGAACGTTTAGCTATAGTGACACCTAGTGGTGGTTTAGGTGAATTCAACCCCTCTACTGTAGGTCATTTCCAGGTAGGGTATAATTGAAATTTCTTAACATAATCACTTATTTTAGAACTTTTAGGTTATGTTCTATGAATCTTGGATTTACAAAAAAAATCTTACAATATAGGTTATTGTACAGAACATTTGTGTTTACTCTTTCCTCAGGAAACACAGACAGACTTTGTTTTTCTGATGTCATTGTTTGTGTGTGTTACAGCGGGCTTTCCACACCTCCATGCCTTTCACTGTGTTCTGTCTGAGCGGTTTGTCTGCAGGCTGCCTCGGCCTCCTGCTGCCTGAAACCCTCAACGGACCTTCAGCAGAAACTCTGGAGGAGCTCAGCAGCTCCAACCACAGCCGAGTGCTGGAGAGCAAGGTGACGCAACACTGAAACTGATAGACAGGCACACGTCTATAACACAACGCTGTAATGTCAGGTCGACTGTCTCGCCCAAAGCAGTTAAATAGATGCTTAATTAAGCAAGACTATTGTTACGCCTTGTCCAAGGGTGTGGCCGAGACACAACATGAAAAAGTCCCAAGCAGCCACAGAGACATTTAACTGAGATTTAACAACTGAGGTGTTTATTTATAATGTGTTTTAGAATAGATTTATGTCAGTGTAGGCAAAGGCCAACATAACAAACAAAGCAAATCTAACTAGGAAGGTAACTAGAGTGTAACCTAACAAAACAAAAATACAATAGTTTGCCTCCATAACTTAAATAAACAGGAGAAAACAAGATAAACAAACCAGGCAGCCAACTCCTACTAACCCCTGGAGACACAAAGCCATCAGCTGGACAATGATCTCACAGACTACAATACAAACATGTGGACAGGAACATGTGTGGCTTGTTGGGTTGTGAGGTCCTCACCAGTTCATCATTTGACTGATCCTACAGTTTGTGACAGGTAAAATAACGTCTCTGAATCACTGAAAAGCCACTTCAAAATCAAGCTAATTTAATCTTAAAATCACAGAAAAGGATCACCGCTAGGTCCGTCACGATAACTACTACTACTAGTAACTACTTTTGTTGGATGTGATAAACGATATTATTGTCATTTTAAGACCATTTTATGTGGTTTATAAATAAAATAAAACCACCCAATCAAAACAATGAAAGAAATTGACTCTTGTTAAAACAAATTTCACGTGAATAAATAATAAACATTTGGCACAATTTGTATTGCCACACTGTAGCTGTGGAGTGCAGCTTTGAAACCAAGTCCATTCAAACTTTCTGGTCAGTAGCCATCAGGAGAACCACTTTTTAGTGACGTTATCTTCACTTCACCTGGTTCACTGTCGCTGTGTGTGTGTGTGTGTGAAAATCCGACACAGAGAACAGAGGAGGGGACAGAAGCAGCGCTACTAGAAATGACAGCAAAACATGTCTCTGCATAGTTTTTTTCCGTTCATTTGGCTTAGGTACTGTGTAAAAACTGAGCCTATAATCCTATAATGGTAGGGTAAACCCTGCTTGTTTATTCTGGCATCATATTGATGACGTTCTTATGTAAACAAACGCATGTAAACACAACAGGCAATATCGAGGTGAGCAAAAATGATTGAGGTCATATCCATTTATCGTATGATAAGTCGATAACATAATTATCTGTCAGTTATGTTTTGCATACTGCATCACTTTGTCGTTTATTTCACTCATCATGTCTTCCCTTTCTTCTTTGTTCCCCCAGGCTCTTTTGTATGAAGATAACAAATGGAAATCAAACCAAAAATGAAGCCAGCAGTCTCCAGTCTTCACTGGAGCAGCTCAGAGCAGCGATAAAGATTGTCCACACCTCATTCCTTATGAAACTTCTGCCTCAGAAAAACGGTGAACCTTCCCTTTTTAATTAACTTGAAGGATTGATCACCATGTTTATGTCTGTGAACTATGACATTTCAAACGTGGGCAGGGACGGAGAATGCTCTGCCTTCAGGAAGAGGGCGTTACCGACTGACTCGACGGTTCCTCTTGTATGTGGTTTTACAGAAAAGCCCAACGGTCGGTCCCCTGCCTTTTTATGTAATTTCCTGAATATTGTCATGGTGGTGTTTTGTGCCTTATTTGGAGGTCGACAGCTGAGAGAGACATATGTGACTTACATTACATTCCAGAAGTAGGGCTGCTAAACAATTTTTTACATTTTAAAGTTAAATGCATCAATCTGTTGCTCTTTGAGAGCAAAATTAAGAGGTTAGATCTATGAAGATTTTTGTCCTCTGATAAACAATTTAATCATAAACAAATTGGTTGTAAATATATGATTGGTGATGACAGAGCAAAAAAGTCACATCTACAAAGCATCGTAAACGAGACGGGGTCTGTGTTTCAAGACGGGTCGGGTGGGTTGCCGACATCGCTGCAGACCCCTGACGCTCTCCGTCTCTCTCTGCAGGGAGAGAGGGCACAGTGAGCACTAAGCGGCGAGGTCCGAGCGAGGGGTGTTGTAAAGCGCCACCTGCACCCTGGGCCTTTCCAAGCCGACCTAGAGCCGGTCGTGGTGCACCACTGCAGAGGAAATACGCCCAGCGAGGGCCAGCCAGCGTCGGGAAGAGTTCCCACGAGTGGATTCTCCCACATCGAGCGGCCGTCCCTGACCCACCGAGCAGGGCGAAAGCACAGCGCTGTAAAGGAAAGGGGTGCGCTGGATTTATAAGAGAAGACAAAGCGAGAGCATCATTGCAAAAGGGAATGCAGCTAAAACTAAAGGGGACCCATACAATTCAGTCATTCCACCCCCAGCTGTGGGATGATTTATACTTGTTTATTTGCTCTATCATCAAGATTGGTGTCTGTTTTTGTGTTTTTTATGCAAACTTTGTATCTTCCAACAAATCTGTAATCTATAAAAAAAAATACTCGGGACACACATGTATGTAGAAGAGGAAAGAAGCTTTGCACACAGTGTTAGACATATTTATTTTGTTTACCACAAAGCAAGAGGTACTGGTGACTGTACGATGAATGTATAGTCTGTTCAAATACTGTATACCACAACTGTTTGTGACACTTATTTGGTACCAATGTGTGTTGGTAAAACAGGCTTGACTTTAAACAAACAAAAATAATAATAAATCGATAATCAATCAAACCACAACTCTGGAACAAAAACTTTAGTCTCTGTGCATCAAACCATTTCATCACCGCCTCCTGTGCCTTCTTATGTAGCCTTGAAATGTTAATAAAAAAACATGATATAAGATATTATTGAGATGTAAATAGAGATATTAAGATATTAGTTTTCTGATATTTTTTATATGCCATCATTTTGTATTGAACGTGTATACAATCATACTATAGACCTTTTCAAACTTGACAACACAAACATGGGCTCTTTGTATTTCCTATTGCAATGTTTGTTAACGCAATAGCTGACAGGAAGTAAACTTGGACCAAAGCTGTTGCCGTAGCAACAGAATGGCAATGAGAAGGTTTTTTACAGTGTGTGCTATGTAGATATAGTATGCGTACATACAATGTCTCTGGGGTTCATATAATGTTCAATGATCTATTTATATTAAAGGCAATGAAGAAGAAAATTGTATATCTCTTTCTTTTATATTGTGTCTGTTCATTCCTGCCACTTCAGAGAGCCGAGGATGAGAGCGGGCGGGGTGGGTGTCAGCTCTGTGCAGAGCCCCGCAACAAAAACACCAATACAGACAGTGAAAATAATGCACTTCTCATGCATAGTCTGATAGTCTAGATATGTAGCCGTATGTGGTGGGCCCACAGGGATATACTGTAAGTAGGTGCTGGGAATCTGGTGTGTGGATTTATTTATTCATTTATTTATTTTTTATATGTATATTTCTTTATCAGTATTATTTATTTATTTGTATTCATAAATTAAATATTGTAATTTATTATTTTAATTTTATATTTTTTATATCTTTGTTTTTTTCTGTTATCATCATTATTATTACCATTATTACCAAGAACATTTTATTGTGCAATTAATACTTGCGATACTTTAAGTACATTTAGCCCTTTCTGAGTGTGATTGCTAAGACTGAAAGCATGACACAACATGAAAGCAACGCCCCTCCGTTTGCATAATGAAACAGAAATGTATGAAGAAATGTAAAAACAAATGAATGACTAAACAAATGTATAAAGCAAAGAATACAGAGTAAATACGTTTGGGGAAATAAATAAGGGGTGAAATGCTGAGGGAAAATCATGCAGGAATAAATAAATAATGAAATGCTTAAACACATAAATAAATACATACATTTAAAAATAAATATAAAATAGATACAAAATAAATGCAAAAATAAATAAATTAATTTAAAGATTCATAAAAATAAATACATAAAGAAATAAAAGTGGAAATTAAACAGAAATGTAAATTAATAAGGGAATTAATACAAAGGTAAATAAATTAAAAAAAGCAAATTAAAGCAGAAATATAAATTTATGTCAGATTTGATCAATTAATTAAAACATGTATTTTTAATATTAGTTTTGCTACTTTTAATTGCATATTTATTTATTTATCAACTCATTTATTTATTCACTTATTCATTTAGTTTTTGATTTTGGCAAGTTCCGTCCTCCATAAGACTACTTACATACTTTTACTTAAGTACGTTTTTTTTTTCTTGTAGTGGAGTATTTTGACAGTGTGGAATTAGTACTTTAACCTAAGTAAAGGCTCTAAATACTTCTTCCACCATGAGTAAATAACCACAAGGGTCAGGAACACATTTCTTTTTTTTTTTTTTCATTGACTGGATTTTGTGCAGTTTTATATATGTGCAAATAAATAAATAAAAAATAATCACTGGGGTCAGGAACACATTTCTTTTTTTTCTTTCATTGAATGGATTTAGTGCAGTTTTATATATGTGCAAATAAATAAATAAATAAAAATAATCACTGGGGTCAGAAACACATTTCTTGTTTTTTTTTCATTGACTGGATTTTGTTCAGTTTTATTATATATGTGCAAATAAATAAATAAAAAAAAATAATCACTGGGGTCAGGAACACATTTCTTGTTTTTTTTTTCATTGACTGGATTTTGTGCAGTTTTATATATATGCAAATAAATAAAATAATAACTGGGGTCAGGAACACATTTCTTGTTTTTTTTTTTCATTGTCTGGATTTTGTGCAGTTTTATATATGTGCAAATAAATAAATAAAACAAAATAATTACTGGGGTCAGGAACACATTTCTTTTTTTTTTTTTTCATTGAATGGATTTTGTGCAGTTTTATATATGTGCAAATAAATAAATAAAAAAAAAAATAACCACCTGGGGTCAGGAATCCCTGGTGATTATTTATTTATTTGTATTTATAAAAGCCTAATTTCTTTGTATTTAGGAATCCCTGGTGGTGCAGTTACACGCAGCGACCAGCAGGCGTCACTGTAACCTTCCAGCCAATAAGCGAGCTCGCTGGTTCGGAGGGGGTCATGACGTCATTGTTGGGGTATTTTCAAGATGGCGCTGGACCGTGGCCGGAGAGCCGCTCTGCTGCAGCAGACAGATAAACCGTTCAGGGGATTTCATTAATCTTCCAGCCGGCTGGCGACGTTAAAAACTCGCTAAAACGGATTAATATAGTTGTTTTAAGAACACCAGATATGATTATGTTCCAACCTATGAGTGTCTGGTGAACGTTTTTAATGGCTAAAATGGTAGTGGTAGCCCCTTCCTCCAAGAACAACACAACCTGCTGCTGCGGAGCCGCCGGCGGTTCGACCGGGCAGGAGGAGGAAATCACGCCCGAGGAGGAGGCTCGCTCGACGGCCTGAGCTCATGGAGACGATGGAGGAGAACGGAGGGTCGTTTGTTGTTGATTTGAACGAGAACGAAGAAGAGGAAGGAGGAGGAACGAGAGGTTATAAATCCTCACTCAAAGAGCAGCTAGCCGGTGTCAGCGGTGTTTATGTGACCGGTAACCGGAGGAACGCCCCGGTACAACCGCCCACACAGCAGAGCCAGAGGGACATCATGTTGGATCTAGTGGCGGCGGCGGAGGAGAAGAAGTATCTCCCCGGCGACCACGGCGGCCTGAACGGATTCACTGAGTCATTCAACCGGGAGGAGGTCGGAGGAGGAGAAGAAGGAGGAGGTGCTTCTTGTCCAGCTGTGCTCCTCGGTGGTCCGGTTTCAGTGGAGATGAGGCAAAACCCGGTGGGAGAGAGCGAAGGAGAAGGGGAAACCCCGGATTCAGACGACGTTACCCCGCCTGGAGAAGAGGCCACTAGCGGCGGCTGCATCAGGACTTTTCTCCCGCTTGATCGACTGCCATGCACGGGGAAACACCAGAGGAACTGCGCCTGCACCACCACAACTACCACAGCCAAGGCCCTCCAGCATCCAGCTGTAAACATGCCCAACGGGGATGTTGACAGCCCCAGCTCTGCGGGGTATTTCGGACAGAAAGGGGTGCTTTCCAGCCCGGTGCTCCTGGGACAGAGGCTGTGTTTATGCAACGTGGACGTGGAGGAAGTGAAAGTCGCCAACGGTGGTTTGCACATCGTGACCACCGCCAGAGCAACATGTGACTGGCACGACTCGGACTATCCTGCAGAAACAAACACAGACATTAACTTTGACTTTGGGTCAAAGCAAGAAAATAGAGCTGGGACATTGGTGTCTCAGTGCCCGGAGGAGGAAGCTCCTGCTGCGGCAGAGCTCCCTGACTTCCTCGCCCCCTCCAAGGACTCCTCCACCCTGGGATCAAGTGCCAAACTCCCCTCACCTTCACCTTCCTCCAACGGTGATGACAGCCCTCTCTCTGAACCCATCATCATCATCAGGGAGGATGATGAGGAGGACTTCAGTGACCTCAGTTTGCCCGTCAGGCCGCAGAGTTTGAGGACTAACCCCAACATTGTGGTGTGTAATGGAAATTCTGTCAATATTCCAAGATGAGTCCTAATGAATGTTGAAATAAGGATCTCAAACAGATGAAATGTCTTTGTTGTATTTTATTCTTGCAAGAAGAGGCACTGGGTTATACAGAGTCACACAAAGTCTGCAGAAGATTATTACAATGTGATTATATAGAAATCTACAACAGGGACTGTGAGATAAGGAGTTGTTTTACACAGATAAGGAGTAGAAAGTTACTGTCTGTTTTAGTCAGACGGTGTCCCAGTAAAAGTCAACACTCAGTACTTATCTTACTACATGAGACGAAGAGCACACAGACAGTAACTTTCTACTGTTGCATAAAGAGACATCACTACATACAATGTCATTTTCCATTACAGGTGTCCCTCAGCTGTGATGCCACCCCGTTGTCCCACGACGAGGATGATGGAGGGTTTTATTTTGGAGACGAGGAGGACTTCAGGAACGTGTTGGAGGCTGGTCGCAGGCAGAGCGCCCCGGACAACCTGGCCGAGCAGACAGACAGCTCGGACCCCAAGCTGATGCCAAAGAGGTTCGGCATCGCTGATTTCTTCACCAGGTAAATTGAAGTGCCTTCTCTCTGTCTCTGAGTTACACTAATACAACATGTCATGTCCAGTGATGTGGTTAAAAATGAAATCCCTAAAGCTATGACTGTCAGCGAACCAAACAACCACGACTTTAACCCAAACATACTCTCAGTACCTGAGTACCTCTCAAATCCCTACTTTCCCAGCATTCCTGGTTTTCTTTTTTCTTTCAAAGGTCTTTTTTATTAATTGTCAATAATCAATAGAACAGTCACTATACAGGGAAAGTTATTTTTGTTTTTCTGAACAACACTCACCCTTGACACAACACATCAATCAATCATACCTGACAACAACATACACACAGACAAACAGCCACAGCTGGCCACAATAGACCTAACTGATTCTCAATCATGGATACATAAAATTCAAACAGTAGAGAATACAACACAGGGAGAGTATCCGCAAATAAGTCATGAAATATGAGAAGAAGAAGTATATATAACCCTAACCCTAACCCTAACCTAAAATATAATATATATATACACAAATATACACATATATACCTGGTTTTCTTTTTTAGGAAAGAAACAACAGAAACTCAGCTGAGAGGCAGAAGTCCCACTCCTTTGTGCATCCATCCCCTTTAATTGTAGATTTCAGGGAATGCAGTACTTGTGCACCATCTGTCTGAAAATACAAAATTCCTGCACACCACACACCAGAGCTGCAAGTCACCATCTTTCATCAAAATACCAATGCTTGAGTGGTGAGATCCCAGTAAGCTTCATCAAATAATAGATGTTTTTTGGAAGGTTGAATTGTTTGCAATTGAAATGAAGAGCTGGTGTGGAGAAATGTGCTGGGATGCTGTGGTGGAAAGCAGACAGGAGAGGGAAATAATATCAGCAAGGTCACAGACCTAAGCGTCTGAAGCTAACTTGGCTAGCAGGCTAACAGCAGCATTCCACAAGTAGAAAACCTATACACCTTTTATATCAAATATTTGTGTGACTCCTCTTCCTCGCAATCACTGCAGCATTCCTCATATTCTGCCTCGGGCAGAGTTACTTCAAGCTTAAACTGGTAGAATTGTGCGCACAGTCTTGTTCTTTGCCCTACAATATACCCTCACCTTCAGTTAGTCTGCAGTGTTGCAGGATTGGTTGACTTTGTTAAGTCCTTTTGACCTCGTATTTCCGACTCCCACCTCAACTCGTAAACTCATCCATCTGGTCCGGATGTCATTAAATAAACAGATCTTAACTCGTAACGCGGATCTGGTATTTGTTCAACAACTGGACAGCTTTTGCGAATGTGACAAATTGATTTTAATTGGAGATATTTGTGGTTTAAGTCTTTGCTCTCGAACGAGCTCCTTTGTTTGGACAGTGTTGAGGTCTGTCCAATGAGAGAGAGGTTATGATGAGGGGGAATAGATGGCGATATTCCACATATCCCAGTGTAATCACAAATGTTTATTCAGAGTGGTTAGGGGATATTTTGAAACAGTGGGTCCACAGCGATGTCTTCAAATGTCTTGTTTTGTCCGACCAACAGTCCAAAACCCAAACATTACGTTTACAGTCATATCCATATAAACCACACATTGGAGAAGCTGACACCAGAGAATGTTTGATATATTTGCACGATAAATGACTAATTGATTAATCGATCGTTTCAGCATTATAGTACAATTTCAACCTGTGACCTGGTTAATGGGTGATCTCTGTGACTGTAGCACACACCTGCTTTTCTCACTAAACTGTCTCTTTTTGTGATATGTAGAGAAAAGACGGAGAGAGAGTGTGTGATTTTAGCTGGTTTGGAAGGGGGGGGGAGAGGATTTCCTGTTCCAGTTAAAGGCAGCTGTATACTTTTAAAAAAGGAGGAGAGACTTCTGGATATAGAAACCCGGGCGGACACATTTTTGCACGTAAACAAGTGTAGTATGACTGTGATGGGATGTTATTTGATATATTACCTCCATGACAGTATAGATACATGAAGTTTAAAGAGTAAACCAGATATGGTGACAAAAACTCAGAGTCACTACAGGGAGGCAGAAGCAGCGGTGGAAATTATCGAATTTCAAAACCATTTAACTTTTCTTCAAAAAAGTGCAGAAATCATCTGGGCTTCCAAACTTTGTTTAGAGAGATATTAGTGTAGAACAGGCTTATTCAATTGGTGGCCCTTCAATCCGGTTCTTTAACAACCTCAAACTGGCCCTTTAATCATTTATAAATATGAAAAAAGTAGGGCTGTCAAAGTTAACGCGATAATAACATGTTAAGGCAAATTAGTTTTAACGCCACTAATTTCTTTAACGCAACTTCCGATTTTAGATTGTAGCGGGCTGGCATGAAACTAGAAAACCTAAAGAATCCATTGGTAGCAACCATGTCAAACTAACTTATCACGAAGGAGGGTAAATAACACTCCAAACTTGTGCAAAATCTTGGCGAGGAAAAACTGGCATGGCCATTTTCAAAGGGGTCCCTTGACCTCTGACCTCAAGATATGTGAATGAAAATGAAAAAATGTCTATGTACATGAATCAATACATTAAATTTCGTACACTATTTCACAAACTGCTGTGCGACGGGGACGGATCATCAGAAGCTTTTTGTGAGCATGGCTACTTCCAAGTGTTTGATATGTTGTTTGACATTTAGCAGCTAATCAGATTTCTCCTGCAGAAATCTAACTGTTCATTTTGTCATTCCTAATCCCTCACAACTGGAAATAGAAACAAGTTTCTCATATCCAAAATTGGGGATAATCAGATCACTACGTGCACTGAATACTTCTTGGTTTCTAAGTCTCCAATAAGAGGGGCAGAGATACTGCGGGTTAATTCCATATTTGATATCAGTTTCTGTTATATAGAGGGATTAAGGAGGGTGTTAGCCGGGCGACTTGACCATTTGACATATATCGGCTTCTTTTCATAGACTCTCCGAGCTGCAGTCTGTGGCCTATAGCTGTGTAATAGCTTGCATGTTAATCATGCCCCAGTTCTGTGTATGTGCAGTAAGTGATAGAGCAGAGCTCAGTGAGCATTGACTCAGTGCAGCCTCTTTCCTCGGGGCTTAGCCCACATTCATTGCGCCCTCTGCTTTCTATTTCTGAGGCCGATTCAACCATCAGGCTGATTCATCACACCATTTAACCTCCGCACTGCTGCCATGATGCTGCAGCGATGTTGTGTCTGTTTGTGTCAGGCGTGAAAAAGCATTTTCTCAGTTCCTGTAAAATGTAGATTTCTGTCACAATCAACATGAACAGATCGACACCAGAGCTATCCCGTTAACAGCACTGTTAAGATAATGGTGTAAGACTTGTGGCTCATAGCGGACCAGAAACAAGGTTTTGGTGTGGTAGACTGTCTCTGGTGCCTCAGACTGACACCAGGAAAACACATGGAGCATTTTCAGGAATCAGAGGAGAGTTGAGCAGGTTGGTTGAGTAGATTAAATCGGCAGCCTGGAAGCAGACAGGTCGGCTGATAGCTGAAGGGCTGTTTGTGTTTTAATTATTAGAAAACTGTAGGAGGGAGAGTTCAGGCTGCTTTTACAGCTCTGCTACTGTACATGCAGGCCAAACACGAACACACTGTCTAACAAACATGACAACAAGAAGATAAAAAAAGAACATTTGCATGCTAGGCTTTGGCTCAAACAAGGACATTATACAAATTTAATAGAGGTTTAAAAAAGGCTATATGTACAAGTCAGAGATGTAGTGGGCAGTCCTCACTCTTGACCTACTGCTAATGCGATGTGGATTTGGGAAATCCAGCATGAAACTGTTTTTTTATGTGCCTGCTGAAACCACAGATCAGGTTAATTTGGTCCTGATTTTGCCACAAGCCTTTTGATACAGAATCTGATGCAGTACTTATTTTAATGATATATTTATGTTTTTTTTTTTACCACAATACTATACTGATGACTGGTGATTCAAATAGATCCGGTGTTGTGCTCGTTGATGACTGTTGTTGACTGTTGGGATTAAAAATGGCCACGTCATCTTCTGCCAGGAAAATGTCAGCTAGTGTGGATGAGATGGATTCAGCTGCACAGGTTGTTCTAAGTCGACTTACAGAAATAACAACTCTTAAATCGACATATCGACTCAAGCGACATGACAAACGTTGAGTTAATTGTCACAGCTTTTGTGTCGATCGAAAATGGCATTATTAATCACAACAATAACACCTACCGCTTCCAAAACACCGCCAACCTGAACATGATGTAATGTCTGAATATTGAAGTATTTGTCTTAATGTAAGGTTACCACAATACAGCTCATAACAGCCAAAAATAGGCTTACAGTAATTACAAAACCAATTGAGATCCTTTAGTGGTTTCCTATGATATGTTGTCTCATATTGTGTTTTGTATTGTGCACTAGGGAAGGCTTCAGTTTTGCATTGGATTGTACAGCTTCTTATTAAATAACTAACTGCACTAAATGCCTTTTACGTCAGTTGATGTCATCAGTTCCAACGTTGGAAAACAATTTAAATATTTCACCTCTAACATTACAACTAATAGTTAGCAAAGTGAGTGGAATTGCACCCAGACAACATTCCTGTAAACGACATACGAGGAGGTGAGAGAAGGCTAAGTGGAGTTTTAGAGCCAGAGGGTTAATTCTTTCTTTTTGATCACTGATGCAGTAAAATCCTGTGCTACTGGCAGGTGTAGGAAAATTTCTGTTTATGAAATCTCCGTTTGTGTCTGGGCCTGGTTTTTTGGTTTGGACGCGGACCTCAGCAGCTGGCTTGAATGTCACGGCGTCTCAGAGGTGTAAGGGATTTACAAATGGAACAGGTTTGGTTATTAGCTAATTTAATAAATAATATTCATAGAATTATTATTATTAATAAGAATTATTAATCAACATTAATAATGAACGGGGCACCACCCTGGAATCAGGGACCAATAACCAAACGTTAATCCAGTCTCATAAGGGGATATATTCCCTCCAAAGGCCAGTATTTTAACACTACTTTACACTTAGGAGGTGAATAGCGAAGGGTGAATCCGAGCACTAACTCTCATAACCAGCTGTTATTACAATATGAATGCACAATAAACACAGACAACTGCTATTTAAAATAAGACCATTTATTTACATACAGTAATCTTAATCAATAATAAACACTCTAACAACATTAATCTAAATCAATATTTATCACAGCAGTAATTACTAATTAACAACACTTTTAATAAACAAATGGATGTCCTACAATGCAGCTCTAAGCACTAAACTAGAATTAAACAAAACACAAAAGCAAAAGAAAATGTGTGTGCGGGAGAGAGAGAGATGTGTGTGTAAGAGAGAGAGATGTGTGTGTGAATGCAAATGTGTATGTGTTGAGGTGTGAAGGAAGAGTGTCTATGTGTGTGTGTGGTGTGGGAGGAGCAAAGGACGCCCTAAGTGGACGTCACCACGTAAGTGGCTACGTCACGTGAGGGAGGAGTTGCTCGAACGTTACAGATCACGCACGAACGGGGGTGTGACCCCCACGTGTCCTGTAAGGTAATGGCGTGAGCCTATGTGAGGAGGCGTGTCTATGTGTGTGTGAGTGTAGGAGGAGCAAGAGGGGACGCTCACGGTGGCGTCACCACGTAAGCAGTTACGTCACGCGAGGGAGGGGGTTGCTCGAACGTTACAGACCACGCCCAAACGGGATGTGAAAGTCCCGCGTGATCAGTAAGGTGGGAACGTGAGGAGGCGTATCTACGTGTGTGCGTGTGTGGGAGGAGCAAGGGAAACCCCGAGGCGGCGTCACCACGGAAGTGGTTACGTCACGAGGGAGGAGGTGCTCTGGTGGCGGAAGCGCCACGGAAATTACCGACTGCGTACGAACGGGACGGGGATCCCGCGTGTCGGCAAAGTGTTTGTTTGTGTGTGGTAGAAGTGGAGGAAAGAAAGGCGGGGAGCGCCTGAAAACAGTATCACAGTCAAAACAGTAAACACCGCAGCAGCAGGAATCCTAACTGCCGCGCGGGAGATGTACTAGCTGGGTTATTATTACTCAGATGCTCGTTAGTCAGCCGTGCACTGGTCTTTTAATAATAAACTACAGCTACAGATCTTCACGTTTGGCAGGAGCTAACACAAGGAGCACACAGTAATCAGACAGTCAGCAACAGTAAACAAAGCAACATAAACAAGCAAAGCAAGTTAAATAAACAAAACAACAGACGGACTCGGCGGTCCGTACGTTCAGGATAAATCAACAATAGTTATTAACTTATTGGAATATACAATCTCACTAGTCTCTGCCCAGACACAAGCCTCTTACTTGAATCGCTTCTTCGGAGCGATAGTGGAGTAGATCGTCGTTAGTTGGTCCGGCGGCGTCGCGCTGGCTCGGACCATAACGGGCCGTTATGATGCTCGTCAGCGGGGGAAGAACGGCGGGCTGGACCTCCGTGTGGCAGCGGATGGAAGCAGCTGATGTGAAGACGGCGGGGCGATCGTCTCTTCCTTGGTGAAGGACGCGGATCCGGGTCTTCCTTCTATAGGTATGGTGGTCTGGACGTCTGATGAACGGCGGGCTGGACCTCCGTGTGGCAGCGGAGGGGAAAGCAGCCAGAAATAAAGGAAAAGGCGGTGCGCTCGTTTCCTTTGATGAAGAACGGTTGTCCTCGGCTTCCTTGGTGAAGCCGGGCTGTAGTCTTCCTTCTGCAGGGATGTGGATCAAAGTCTGATGGACACAACATTATCTTAACTCGTCCAGCGAGGTCAGAAAATGTGGCTCGGTCTTTAGGTGAACGCCGCAGCGTTGGGTACCTCCTGCAGCAACGTGAGTCGCAGTGGAAAGGGCTGAGATTCAGGTGAGCGTGCCTACATCTCCTGTGAGAATAGTGGGCGTTTCACCGGAAAGACCCCACGTTTCCTGTTAGCCTCATCCAATGGGGGTCCTTGTTTGGGTTCAAAATGAAATTTCACATGTAGATGCGACATTTTAAAAGCTGGGCCGTTAGGTCTCCTGCTGTGATCAGGTCTCTGGTTTCCCATGTAGGCCAAGGCTCTTTGTCTCGTGAGGTCCCTACAGTCCCCCTTTGTTCTGAAGAGTGGGACGCAGGTCCCGGTCTTTAGAGCATGAATGGGCCGAACAGTCCATGTAGGTGATGGTAACCTGAGGGTTACAGTCCATATTCCTGAGTGGGAAAGGGTTGGAGTAGTCCATGCCGTTCAGCGCATGACGTTTTACAGAGGCTCTAGTATCTGGGCAGATGACTTATCTATAGCTTGTTGCATTGTTTTACATTTATACATCATTCAACCTGAGGGAAACACCAATCTTATCACATTCTTTGCTGCTCGGAGAGGGAGGAAAGAATTAGGGTTAGGGTTAACCAACTTACTCCTTGAGAGGGGTGGAGCCAGTTAGAGGTGTGGTTGAGGGCTGATGTATGAAGCTTGGTGACACAAACAGAAGTTAATCTAGTTTGGCCTGTAGTGTCTGGATGTACTTGTACATGCTGTGTGCAGCGATGGCCGTGATGATCCAACCACCAAGCAAAAGCACCAGGGCTATCCAATTCATCGGATGATCTTGATAGGACGATAACCCATTCATATGTGACGAAAATGTGGTGGTAAGTCCAGTCGGTTTGAGACTGAACTGAACCAATTTAGTCCCTTCAGCCAGAAGCTGCTGTTGAAGGGTGTCGCCTATTGTGAGGTCGTGACCTCTGAACGCGTCCATGATCTCAATCTCCACGTCATGTCTGTCGGGGTTGAGATGATGGAGGACAATGTCATCGATGTATATTGTAGCTCTCAATGGAATTGTTAAAAACACTGTCTGGTTAGGTAGTGTTAGTTTAGTGGCTGTATCATGGCGGTCATGACACAATAGGGCTTCGGTGGCCGATGTACTCACAAGCCAGCGATTGCCAGCCCGTTCCACCCGTGTCTCCGTGGTCTCATCCCTGATGGTCATACTACCGTGGCGCTTTTGTCCGGGAGTGTCACTCTCCGGCCGCGGAGGTAGCTTGTTACATCTTGAACAAAGGGGTTGCTCGGGCAAACCCAGTGTATGTCCTTTGTTTGGCACACATGTTCAGGTTGGGAATGAGGTAGAGAGACGGGTCGTCATCGTGGTAGGCAATGGTTGGTGGTGTTCTAAGGTGTACATGGGTGTGTTCTCTTCCTCTGAGAGTGGGGACTGCCCCCCCCCCCTTTCGGGTGTGGAGGCTGCCCTCTCTCCTGGAAGTGCAAAAGGCTTAAGGTTATCTGGTCCGTGTGGATCCAGAAGGAAAGATCAGAACCTGGATCAGGTTCTGGAAAAGGCATGAGCATCGGTGGGGGTCCTCTGGACTCCTGGATGACGGCGGCTTGTCCGTCTGACCGATGAGCGTGGGCTCTGCATCATGAGTGCAGATGCAAATGGGATGCACGAGAGTCATCCCCGGAAGAGTGATGGAACCCAAGTGTTGGAACACATAAGGTTTAGTTCAAAACCGGAGTCAAGCGGATCAAGGGTGCTGATACAGCTCCTTATGAATACTGAGGTGTATATGTGTGTGGCATTATCCTTGCGGACAAGGTTGCCAAGGAGGTCAAGAATGGAGGTTGCGGTACGTTCGGTGTGGCGGTCCCAGGGAGCAACGTGGGCTCCTTTGGTTCCCTTCTCCAGCTTACGACGTAAACTTTGGTGGTAGAAGAGAATGGGATCCGGCCATGTCATACTGGTGGGGGGCTGTCGTCGGACTTCTTTGGAGTGTCCGGCAGCGCTGGTTGTTGACTGGCTGTCCCAAACTGTCTCATCGCTTCCTTGAAACACTTTCGAATCATGTTTTCCATTTCTTGCCAACCCTCCCCTCTGGGGGGGTTTGGGACTGCATCATTATACTTACCTCTTTGCTTGGGGTTTTGGTCGTACTGAAACCTCTTCGGTTGGAAGGTATCAGGTTGCCATGGCCTGGCGTGATTGTGGAAGTAGCCTTGGTTACCACCCCCTTGGTTCTGTTGGTTACCATGCTGGAGAGGTGGTTGGCGTCCCTGGTAAGTCACCCTGGCATTTTCCCAAGCACGAGGCATTTCGTTGCCTTCGAGTGCCAGGTCATTGCTCTCAGAGGACTGAATCCCCAGGACACGGGCGGCGTCGTCTTCTTGCCACTTAACAGGGCGTGTCTGTGTCTCCCAGGCCATCTGCGCATACCTCCTGATCTCATGCATGCTGAGGTTGTTTGACCTGCTGGACATCGTGACATCATAACGCACACTTTCGTGGAGGTTGTGCAGGAACAGGGACTTGAAAGTTTGTTCTTCCTCCAGACCCGGGGCGCTACGTCCCTGAAAGTAAGCGGCTCTCAGGCGTCTGTAATAGTCTCTCGGGGACTCATGCTTTTTATGCATTACTGCGAAAGCGCCGAGAGTGGCAGAAGCTGGATCCGTATATAGAGAATACTCCTCTCGTAGGGCATTACAGAGGGCTGAATAGCGGTCTCTGATTTGTGGTGCCAAGGATTCCATGAAGACATGAACGCTTCTAGCCGTAGTCTTCCACACAAGCTTTAGCTCCTCACGTGACGAAGCGTGAGGTAGATCAAGAAGGCAGCGCTCGATCTCCCTGAGGTAGTCGTCGATGTTGGACTCTCGACTACTGGGATCAAAGCGCTCAATGTCCTTTGCCAGGGACTCAAGCTGATGGGTACGCAGGCCATGACTTCGGGGCGGGTAACCACGGTCCGAGTCATCTGAAGACCCGTAGTCGCTTGGGTCACCAAAGCGGGAAGGACGATGGCTCCTCCTTCGTGCAGGGGGCGGAGTCCGGTTGGGGTTAGGTCGCGAGCTACGTGACGTTGAGCGATCGTCCGCGTATGAGGATCTAAAACCACTCGCTTCTCGTGAGTAACTTACCCCTGTCCGGAATAGAGGTGGAGATAGGTCAAACCGCAAAGTAGCACGGCTCTGGATGGATTGGGGTACACTTCTGGAGGGCAGTGAACCTGTGTCCATCGGGCGGGCCGCTACTTGGGCACGGTGACCATCACGAGTGATGGGGTTAGATGGGGTCCAGCCAAGGGTTTGGCTGGATGGATTAACAGCAGAAACGTTCTCCGTATCTGAGTCAGGTGATTCTAAGGAGAACAGGTTAGCAGCGGTACTTACCTGTCTGGCTTGTGCCTCCTTAACTCTGGCCTCTGCTTCCTGCGTGGCAGCCTGAAGCTGCGCATACGCGGCGTCAGTCTCCTCCAGCAGCCGAGCACGATCTTCCTGTGTTCGGGAGACCTCGAAACGGTAATCCCGAACCTCCCTTTGTAGGTTGGAATTACCGCGCTCTGCAGCCTGGAGCTGCGCCTGGTGCTCGGCAGCTTGCAGCTGCGCTTTGCGGTCATACAACAAGACTAATTGACCAAGCACCTCCGGGACTGTGCGCTGTGGCTTCCCGGTCGGCTGGTTGATAAACTCAACCAGCTCTATTATCTTACTTTCTACAGTGCTAGCACTGTAGCTATTAAGATAATCTTTCTCCTCGAGGGAGAGCTTGAGGAGGCCAGCGACCGCATCCTGCAGGCATGGATCACTGGACTCATGGGGAGTCTCGGCTCCTGACTCACGGGTGTCGTCACTACTCATTTGGCTGAGCTAGTAAACTATAACCCTGAGATATAAAGTTGATACTATGTTGCTGAAAGAAAAAAATGCACAGGTAAGAGGATTCGACCTGTGGATTACAAAACTGTGTTAGATTTGTTAAAGCTATCAGGCTCAAGTGTTACTCAAATCCTTTGGATGTTAATGAGTCACTTTAGCACCTCTAGTCAGTAACAGCTTATGTTAATGGCTTAGGGATTCCACAAAAAAACAAATAAGACAAAACGAACCACTAATACACACTTAATCAGTCCACACTGATTATATGCTTGACAAATCCTGAAAAGAAAATTAATTTTCAAAAATCAAATTTTTTTTGAAAAATTCAAAAATTTTGAAAAATTAATAAATCAAAAGTGACTATTCTGGATTATTGTACATGAATATTGCAATAACTGGTATCAGAGAGCCTCACACGGGGCACCATTTGTAAGGGATTTACAAATGGAACAGGTTTGGTTATTAGCTAATTTAATAAATAATATTCATAGAATTATTATTATTAATAAGAATTATTAATCAACATTAATAATGAACGGGGCACCACCCTGGAATCAGGGACCAATAACCAAACGTTAATCCAGTCTCATAAGGGGATATATTCCCTCCAAAGGCCAGTATTTTAACACTACTTTACACTTAGGAGGTGAATAGCGAAGGGTGAATCCGAGCACTAACTCTCATAACCAGCTGTTATTACAATATGAATGCACAATAAACACAGACAACTGCTATTTAAAATAAGACCATTTATTTACATACAGTAATCTTAATCAATAATAAACACTCTAACAACATTAATCTAAATCAATATTTATCACAGCAGTAATTACTAATTAACAACACTTTTAATAAACAAATGGATGTCCTACAATGCAGCTCTAAGCACTAAACTAGAATTAAACAAAACACAAAAGCAAAAGAAAATGTGTGTGCGGGAGAGAGAGAGATGTGTGTGTAAGAGAGAGAGATGTGTGTGTGAATGCAAATGTGTATGTGTTGAGGTGTGAAGGAAGAGTGTCTATGTGTGTGTGTGGTGTGGGAGGAGCAAAGGACGCCCTAAGTGGACGTCACCACGTAAGTGGCTACGTCACGTGAGGGAGGAGTTGCTCGAACGTTACAGATCACGCACGAACGGGGGTGTGACCCCCACGTGTCCTGTAAGGTAATGGCGTGAGCCTATGTGAGGAGGCGTGTCTATGTGTGTGTGAGTGTAGGAGGAGCAAGAGGGGACGCTCACGGTGGCGTCACCACGTAAGCAGTTACGTCACGCGAGGGAGGGGGTTGCTCGAACGTTACAGACCACGCCCAAACGGGATGTGAAAGTCCCGCGTGATCAGTAAGGTGGGAACGTGAGGAGGCGTATCTACGTGTGTGCGTGTGTGGGAGGAGCAAGGGAAACCCCGAGGCGGCGTCACCACGGAAGTGGTTACGTCACGAGGGAGGAGGTGCTCTGGTGGCGGAAGCGCCACGGAAATTACCGACTGCGTACGAACGGGACGGGGATCCCGCGTGTCGGCAAAGTGTTTGTTTGTGTGTGGTAGAAGTGGAGGAAAGAAAGGCGGGGAGCGCCTGAAAACAGTATCACAGTCAAAACAGTAAACACCGCAGCAGCAGGAATCCTAACTGCCGCGCGAGAGATGTACTAGCTGGGTTATTATTACTCAGATGCTCGTTAGTCAGCCGTGCACTGGTCTTTTAATAATAAACTACAGCTACAGATCTTCACGTTTGGCAGGAGCTAACACAAGGAGCACACAGTAATCAGACAGTCAGCAACAGTAAACAAAGCAACATAAACAAGCAAAGCAAGTTAAATAAACAAAACAACAGACGGACTCGGCGGTCCGTACGTTCAGGATAAATCAACAATAGTTATTAACTTATTGGAATATACAATCTCACTAGTCTCTGCCCAGACACAAGCCTCTTACTTGAATCGCTTCTTCGGAGCGATAGTGGAGTAGATCGTCGTTAGTTGGTCCGGCGGCGTCGCGCTGGCTCGGACAATAACGGGCCGTTATGATGCTCGTCAGCGGGGGAAGAACGGCGGGCTGGACCTCCGTGTGGCAGCGGATGGAAGCAGCTGATGTGAAGACGGCGGGGCGATCGTCTCTTCCTTGGTGAAGGACGCGGATCCGGGTCTTCCTTCTATAGGTATGGTGGTCTGGACGTCTGATGAACGGCGGGCTGGACCTCCGTGTGGCAGCGGAGGGGAAAGCAGCCAGAAATAAAGGAAAAGGCGGTGCGCTCGTTTCCTTTGATGAAGAACGGTTGTCCTCGGCTTCCTTGGTGAAGCCGGGCTGTAGTCTTCCTTCTGCAGGGATGTGGATCAAAGTCTGATGGACACAACATTATCTTAACTCGTCCAGCGAGGTCAGAAAATGTGGCTCGGTCTTTAGGTGAACGCCGCAGCGTTGGGTACCTCCTGCAGCAACGTGAGTCGCAGTGGAAAGGGCTGAGATTCAGGTGAGCGTGCCTACATCTCCTGTGAGAATAGTGGGCGTTTCACCGGAAAGACCCCACGTTTCCTGTTAGCCTCATCCAATGGGGGTCCTTGTTTGGGTTCAAAATGAAATTTCACATGTAGATGCGACATTTTAAAAGCTGGGCCGTTAGGTCTCCTGCTGTGATCAGGTCTCTGGTTTCCCATGTAGGCCAAGGCTCTTTGTCTCGTGAGGTCCCTACAGAGGAAATCCAGACAGACGGAGGAGAAAACAACCCGGCTGGAAAACCTCCACGCTGGCTGTTTGTTTCACAGTGCTGAGGGCAGGTCAGGGAGGATCAGAAAAAAATGAACTATACTCATAACAAATACAGTCAGGAATGCTACTTTATTTAAACTACAACTATCAGCCTAAAGCAGTTTTTCAAAACAAATCTTTAACTTTTCACTACCAGCTTGTTATATTAACATTTTGTGAGCTTTGTTGTTAGAGTTAATGACTCAAGGTTTCAATTAAACCATAAAATCATGGAAATTATTAATAATTACAGTGCTCCCATCCTATTTCTAATCACCCAAAAGTTGAGTACGACTGTTAAATTAGCAACAGAATAACACTGAACTGTTCTTGTGTATAAGAAACACTTAATTTTCCAGAGTTTTCAACAGTTTCAGCAGCCTCTTAATCTCTATAAACACATATTTGCATATGAATGCAGAATCTGTAGGCACAACAGGACAAGATTTTGGACAAGGTTTTGTAGTTCGTTTGTAGTTTGAGTAGTATTGACCAATAACGTTTGAGCGAGCTTTGGTTGAATGCTGGTAAATAGTCCGTGTGGAGAGCAAAAGAGGCAGAACGCAATGGCTAAAATGCAATCTCGGAACTCATCGGCTATCATCCGATGACGACTCCATTCTCGCGTCTCAAGTTGCGAATCGTACTGTAAACAACGTCTTGGCCCAGATATCCATTATCCGGATATCCGCCTGCTACACCGGGATCACAGAAATATTAGAGGCTAAAAAATGGTCGTCAGAACGATAGCCGATGGGTTCCAAGATTGGTTGCATCTGTAATGAGATTCAAAATGCATACTTGTATCAAGTGTTATCCAAAGGGGTGTTTGCAATTGCTCTCAAAACCATATCCATATTGTTTCCAATTTGGAATACTTTTTTTGCATCACATTGCCTACAGCATTACATAACGGCAATGTTTTGTTATGAAATCTGAATTTTGGCTCAAGTACAATGTTTATTTTCCAAAGAATTGGCCAATAAATAAACTATTACTGGAACAGTTCGCCCCAAAAAATACAATTAAATTATTTTTTTCACTATAAAGAAAGCTCTAGCTCCGTTGGAGCTATCAGATGTCACTTGGTGGTGTTTGGTTTGTGGTCGATGGGCCAAAAAATACACTTCATCAGCAACGCAAATTTTATGACAGCAACCTGTTCTGCTTCGTCCCCCCTTAATACCCTTTGTTCATTTCCATTAATTTACACACACTTCATGCTTGGGAATTAAATCAGCTCTAATCACCTCCATGGTTAATTATTTACAGTCACGCATCCTGTGCACTCCACTTAGGAGAATTAGGTTAGATCCTATCGCACACATGCTCACACTGGGTCTGTCGCATTGCATTCATTCTTGCTCTGCTTAACAGAACAAGAGACGCAATGCCTTTATAAAAATTTGGCAGCTACAGGTGTGCTGTTCAGGTATCTGAGAACAAGGCAGCCTATCATCTGAGGAACAGCTTGATGTAACCAACACAAAGGGAACCGTGTTTTATATTTCACATGCTGGAGTATGAATAGTGACAGCCTAACCTGTTGTGTCTGACCTACTAACACAGCTAAGCAGCTCATTTTTCATCTTTCCAAAAGGCTGATGCATCTTATTTACTGCGTTCAAGCATTTCAGCTGCTTCCACATTTGTCTGGAGTGATTTGTAGAAGCTGATGCTGTCGCAGGTTCAGTGTTTGATGCTCTGTGTTTATCAGGTGGTTCTCTGTGATCTTCAGGCTTCCCACAATTACAACCAAATGTCTAATTTAATGTAGACTAATTTGATATAAAGAGCAGCTCCTGCCAGTTGGTAAAACCCACACCAAATGGGCACAAAGTTGAGAAAATGTTTTTTTATTTTATTTAGCCTTTATTTAACCAGGTTTGTCCCATTGCGATCAAAGATCTCTTTTACAAGGGAGACCTGGCAGAAGCAAAACAGAGTTTCAACAATTAACATAAAAGCACATAGAATTGAGTAACATTGAAACTTATCAGATAACATATTTGCACATTGACATCCTGGACTCAATAGATTGTACTAGTGTTTTAAACTCATTCAGGGTTATTATATTTTGAAGCTTAAGATCAGTCTATGGATTGATCTGTATAGCTTTCTTTCCCAATTCATTTCGGGAACAACAAAATGCAAAAAGTCCTGCCAACAGAGATTTTAATTCAAATTTAAAAGAGAAGATAAGTAGATAGGAATTTTACCAAGAAGAGCTTTGTAAATTACAACATACCAGTGACTGAGGCGGCGTGTACATAAAGCAGGCCAATTCACGTTTGAGTATAAAACACAATGGTGGGTAAGAGATCCACAGTTTGTAATAAATCTCAGAGCCCCGTGATCCACGCTATCCAGCATGTGATGACCGTGAGCAGAGGCATTCACATTACCATAATCATTAACAGGTAAAAAGGTTGACTCCACTAATTTCTGTTTCACACAAAAGAAATAAGACTTGTTCTAAAGTAAAATCCAAGTTAAACTCAGCTTTTTTTGCAACGTACTGGATATGTGTCTTAAAAGACGTGGTCATCAATTAAAAACCCAAGATATTTAAACGTAGATAACAGCTCAATTTTTTGACAGTTTTCTCGGACAAATCACTTCCTCTTTTTTATTTCTGAGGTGTTGTTTCACTTGTTGCACAACAACTACAACAAGAACAAGAAAGAAGACACATTTTGCTTCTACTTCATTACATCTCCGAGGGAAATATTGTACTTTTTACTTCACTACGTTTATCTGACAGCTTTAGTTACTTTAAAAAATAATATTTTTGTATACAAAACAGATAAAGGACTAATAAAATATGATACTTTGTTACAAAAACATTTAAAGGTTTATATTATTTGCTGCTTTTCCTTTTCACAGTGTTCATAATTGTAATGTGTTAGTAATAATGTTGAGGTTTGGACTGTTGGTTCGACAAAACAAAGATTGTTTTGGAATTATATGACACATAAATTTCCTAAATACTTCTTGTGCTATCAAGGCGTCAAAGTGTTTGTGGTCTTTAAACGAAGCGCTTGTTTCTAACACTTGACTGGATTCTCTCACACACAAACACTTCTGAGTGAAGAAAGTTGAGCCTGCAGAGAGAGGAGGAATAATATTTACTTGGCTGTCTGCCTCAGCCACAGCGTCGCGTGTGTGTGTGAGAGTGTGTGTGTCTACTTCCTTTTCATAATTCCTCCAGTTCCTCCTCCCTCCTTCCCTCTTTCTCCTCTCACTAGCTGACCAGCAAACTCCTCTTCCACTGAAACTAATATAAAAGTGTTGATCTGGCAGCTTTTTTTCCTTCAGCATCACTTCAGAAAACGCTGCAGCAGCACGACTGTGGTTAGAATGATGATGATGATGATGATAAATTCACCACATTACGTCTTCACTCCGGCATTTCTTCTTTTAGCCTATTTGTTTTTGAGGAACTAAATTATTTTTCTGCAACTTTTGAGTCTGACATCAAGACCTTTCCATTTCAGAGGCCACTGGGATAGTATTGAAATACTCTGATAATAACAATATTCTCTGAAAATTAATCACAGAATGGGATACTGTAAGCAAGTCTGACTGAGCAATAAGAACATTTAGCTTACAGAAGTTAATTATAAGAGGAAAACACATTATCAGTCTTATTCTAAAGTTCTCGTTTCTGTAAAACAGGCGAGTAATGCTTTATTTTACAGGTCTCTAATTTCTTAATTATTGCCTAAGAAGTTATGTGGACGGAATATATGCAATTTGGACTTCATTTTAGTACCCACTCCTTTACAACAAAGTACAGTATGTAGTTGGGTAGACTTTATGAATAGATGTTGATTGCAGAGGAACCTTCTTGAAAGAATAATATAGAAATATAAAATTGAAATGTTCATTCATTTATTGGAAAACTTGTTCCTGACGTTGGAAACAAAGGTCCACGTAGAAGTAGAGCTGCAATGATTAATTGTTAGTTGTCAACTGTTGAATTAATCACCAGCTTTTTTGCAAATCAATTAATCGGTTTTAGTAATATTTTTAAGGGAAATAAAGTAAAAACTCTCTGATTCCAGCTTCTTTAATGTGAACATTTTCTGGTTTCTTTATTCCTCTATTACAGTAAACTGAATATCTTTGAGTTGTGGACAAAACAAGACATTTGAGGACGTCATCAAACACTGAAAGACATTTTTCACCATTTTCTGACATTTTATAGATCAAACAACTAATTGATTAATCAAGAAAATAATCAACAGATTAATCGACGATGAAAATAATGACATCATAATAATGATAATAATGATAATCCTTGTCCTACTTAGAAGTATGCAGATTGAACACTATGTCCATTTACCCTATAGTAATACCAAATTACATGGTGCATTCAAGGAATCCCCTTAAAATGATTAATCAGTTCCTTTCTAGGAGACCATGTGACCTGGGAAACAATGGGTTACCAACAGGCTTTCAATGCATCAACATAAATATTAAGTTAATTTATAAGAAGAATAGGAACACTGGTGAATGTTAACAGTGAACTTTATTGATTTAACTTAAGTATAGAAAAACAGATTATCTTACATGTAAATAATATGTCAGTCAGCCTCTCTGTCAGTGTTGTGCAACATATTGTCATTGCTCTGTTGAGCAATGGTGGAAAGGTGCAGCCGGGTGAGGTTGGACAGTTTTGAGTTTCGGTCCGACCTGCAGTGTGTGGGAAGATTTCTGGATGAAAGGTTTTCCGCTTGTTGCTGTTGAAAAGACGCGTTTTGGATTTTTGCTTTTATGTTTTGATTTGTGGTTTCCTGTGTGAAGACGGTTTCCTGCAGCGATCATATCATCCACACCAGAATTAACTTTGATCAAAAAGGGAGAATTTGCGACATCTCACCCTGCTGCACACACGCTTTGTGATTTAAGCCCGATTACACAGTCAGGTTTTTTTATACAAACATTTGATCCAGTGAAAAGTTAAATAAATGTTTTTCAGCACAAGTTCCAGGAAAGATATGTTATAGTTATGAATCAGGATAATAATAATAAAACCCATCGTTTCTGTGTCTCTTTCAGGAGCCTGTTTTCTAGGAAATCCAAAGAGCCCAAGGCAACGTCCCATAATGCAACAGGGTGGCGACTGTTTGGCAAGCCGGCATCCAGAGAGGACGATCCAACTGCAGACCCCGACTCCACATCGTCCACACAGCAGGTTGGCTCTTTAAACACACTCACATCATCACCATCATCACCATTCTTTCTGGTTCATGTTGTGCATAGACGATGTGAGGTGACTGAGAGTTGGAGCTCTTAGATGGAGTTGAAACTCTCCTGGTTGAATCATCAGTACAGAAGATGAACTGTGTTAGATAATATGTGGTTCTTTGGTAGTAAATCAAAGGTGCAAGACTGTGAACCTAAAAACTGAAGGATTGAAGTTAATTACAACTCCCAGGGTGCATTTCAGTAAAGCCAAGTTTACACTACACAACTTTCAAAGTTGTCAGATTTGCTTGGCTTCTTCTCCTCAGTAATGGCGGCTGAGGCTCATGGGTAATCGTAGTATTAAGCTATATAGCAGCAGCCGTATCAAACTGATGGGTAAATATGGTGTCTCAGAAACAAAGTCGAATACATACAAATTGATGGTCATATTTCAAATCTGTAGTATTGTTAGATTACTTTCTATGTTGAGGAACATTGATGAGATTGTTAAAAGAACACTTTTAAATGGAAATACACTGTGGGAGAGAATAGCAACATGATAATGTTAATAAGATAAAGCATGCGTATGATTAGAAATAATATAGTGCAGCAGATGTAGAGCCGAGCAGTGTTTGCCAAATCAGGGAGGAGGCTTCTTTTATTTTCTAATAATGGAATACAGGTCAGATACGAATCAGTCTGCTCTCATAGTAACCAAGTTACTGCAGCGCACATTCCCCGTGTTAGCTTGATTTCTCTCAGCCTGGTTTCCTGTAAACATGTAAATATAGTGAGCAAATAAATGCTGGATCAAACTATTTTGATAATTGATTAATTGCTTAAGACATCCATCAAGCATTACAGCTTCTCTGATGTGAGGAATATGCATCTTTTCTCTAGTTTTTAAACTGAATAAGTTTGTGTTTTTAGACTGTTGGTCAGACAAAACAAGACGTCATTTGAAGATGTCAGCTTGTGCTTTTGAAACTTGTCGAGTGTGCGTGGCGTTTACGTTTGAGCAAAGATTTTTATACATAGTTGAAGGCAAAGTCCAGATGCTGCATTGTATTTCCTTGTGACCAAAGAAGTTGAAGCTCTGTGTGAGATGTTATATTGGTTGGCCTGATGATGTGTGTGTGTGTGTGTTCTGCTGCAGAGGCTAATGCTATTAGCCTGCGTCTGTTTACGTACAACATGGTGGCTGGAATGAGAGTAAAATGGATTTACTGTGTTTGTGTGTGTGTGTATGTGGTCGCTAGGCAACTTCCACACACTGCCTGCAGCTGAGGATGCAGACTATTACCCCCCTCCGACCCCACCCCTGCACAATTCAACCCTCTATCCCCCTCTTGCTGCGTTGTATAAGGCTCTGCCAGTAATGACACACATGCACATTCAACCACACACAGCTGTTCCTCTCCTGTCATCTAGAGCAGGTGGCATCCTGGACACACATACACACACATACACACACATACACACACACTGCAGCAGCAGCAGCTTCGTTCTCTTCATTTGAATTTAATTAGATGAGGTTTGATTTTCATATCAGACAAACACTGAAAACTGTTCAGTGTGTGACACAGCTGTGTCCGTCAGCTGGAGGCATCGGTACAATCCCATCTTGCTGAAGTACGCTCGATAAAGACAGCAAATCCATGCTATTTCCCTACTTATTCCAGCTCCAGGGTGAATGTCTGACCTTACTGTGTAGTATGAAGGCAGAGGAGATAGGGCCGATAGTGCTAACAGCAAACCGTCTGACAGCCGTTGGCTGGCCTTTGCGCTTGCTCTGCTCACATGATGGCAGCCAGAGTCAGATGATTCATCAGAAAAGGAGCTGGCCAGATGTGGTTTGGCTTCAGTCGGTTGACACGTCGGACAAAACTGAGGAGGAGGAGGAGGAGGAGGAGGAGGCAGAGGAGGAGGGCTTACTTCATTCAAACTGTTTCCTTTGAATTCAGTTTGTTCAGCAACGAAGGAATTAGCTCAGAGGCTCTGGGGGACAACCAGGGCATACAGCCACAATAATAAGCCCAACTGTGATTGTGATCATGTGTAGTAATCCTCGTTATCAGCCTCCATGATTTATCATGATACTCATTTCTGCAGTTTGGACACTTTTGCATCTTAATGTGACTCCTCTGCTAACATCTGTGTAATTCACTCTATAGCCCACGGTTCAACGTTAATGTTTTTCCAGGCAAGTGGGTCAGAAATCTACTTGCCCGAAGTCAATTTTTACTTCCCCCTATTCAATTTGTATTTATTTATTTATAGTGATAATCAAATAACAACAAAGTATGTATTTATTTTCATTTAAGTAAATTAATCTGGAGTTACGCCCACGTCCTCTAACGCAGTGGTTCTTTTTATGCTCGGGCAAGTGAGAGATTTACTAGCCCGACGTGGCATTTTACTTGCCCCGGGCAAGCAGGCAATGCGTTTTGTTGAGCCTCTAGCTAAAAGTATATGGACCAGAGACCCACGACAATTCAATAGTACGCTACATGACCATTCTTGGTCACTAGAAACCGTGAGGACACGTGACGGTCTTAAGATTGCAGCTGTAGTTCCTATGAAGGAAAATGACAACTGTTTCAACATGACAAAGCCAACTCCATAAAGAAATGGTTTCCCCAGTTTGGTGTGGAAGAACTTGACTGGTCTGCACATAACTCTGACCTCGACCCAATCCAACACCTTTGGGATGAACTACTGCTCTTGCGGCTGAATGGGAGTAAATCCCTGAAGCAGGTTCACAGTGGAGGCTGTTGGAGCAACACATTAATGTCCATAGTTTTAAAATGAGATGTTCAACTGTTCAAATGCTGCAGATTCAATTGTAAAAACTCTGTAAATGAAACAGCAGCTTTCACGTTGCAGTTAACCCACTTAAACCACTCAGTCACATGATTTTTATCCATATGACTTTCACTTCACAGTGAAACTGATGACAAAGCAGCACCAGTTGAATTTTCCATCCTCAGAGTCAGAGAGTGAAGTCTGCCTCCCTCTGCTGGCGGTGCTCAGAAATCAGCGTATGAAAGGCTTGTTGTCTCGTCGGCCTGCAGCTGTCCTGCTCCTGTGAATGAACTGTTTATTGTGCTTTGCTTCGACCGTTAGACCTCAAATATACGAGTACACACTCACACATGGGCACAAACATTGACATTCATCAAGCAGCCTGGATAGGCCACATGTACATGCTCACACACTCGGAAACGTTCACAACTCATACATGAATATAGTAGCTTTGATGCTGCATGTCACATACACACACTCACCCACACATGGAGATTTATTCAGACTTCTGCAGAGATTTCCTCCAACAAACCAACATTTTCCCCTTGTGCCGAAGCTGATGAACAATTGCTCTGTGTGTGTGTGTGTGTGTGTGTGGGCCTATTGTATAGCTGTTTGCAGAATGTGGTTTGGTATAACATCTCTATTGTTAATATTTACATCACAACATAACATTTTGTGACAAAGAGATGCCTGAGTAAACATATTTTATAGTAAAACTTGATTAACAAAGATGACAGTATAATAAATACAGTATAAGATAACAGAATATTTTCTAAATTAAAGCAAATGAAATTTAAATTATTTTAAATAGCTACGAGCTTAAGTTTGTCCGGTTGTCCCTGAATGCAATTATTTCTGACCTCTTTAACATGATGGCTCAAAAGTCAAGATTGAAAGTTCATAATTGACCATGGAAACAGCAGTTGTCAAAAATAAATCTGACTACAAGGACCCTTTAGTAGCTGTTCTGTTCTTAAGGTGCTCAGAAAATAGGGAAATTTGAACATTACACCACGTGTGGCAATTTAAAAAAAAAGTCAAATTGGTGTGCTGTCCTAGTCTTTCCTTTTATATTAATTGATTCAACATTTACAATGCCTTGACAAGTGAGTAAACTCCATCTGCTGAGGAAGGTCATGTGACACAAATAGTGGACCTTTTGGTAAGTTGTTTTTGTCAAATATATATAAGTTAAAACTTGAGTTGTGAAAAATGAAAGTCTGACTAAAACATGTATTGCTGCAGTTTGCTGCTTTGCAATTACTTTTTGTGTATTTGCCAGCAATAATAAGGTTCATTCAGATACGAAAGAATGCTTTTCTCGGATGGATGAGACATTTTAATTACAAATTTAATTTTTGATTTATTTTATTTTCAAAATGTATAGTTTATTTGACAGCGATGATACATGTAAGCATCGTTACATTTAGATAAAATGAAACCAATGCTTTGTATATAAGACTTCTAGCCGTTGCTAATTTGCAGTCCCTGTCCCTGGTTAGGCTAAAACACATATACACGCTAAAACACATAATACAACACAAACATAGAGACAAATAATAAATCATAGAGAAACAACCAGATAATTGAAACAACGACTAAAACCAACAATAAGAACAATGACTGTATATCTGTATGTCTGCTGTGTAAACCATTATGTCTGTGTCCACAGATTTGCTCTTTTTTAAGACATAGTTTTGCCTTTGTGATGAAAGCTTTAAAACCAGTTATTGTTTTTATTTCTGATGCTAGGGTATTCTAAATCTGTGGGCCTTTAACTGGAAACGATGGAAATGTTGTTCAGCGTTTTGCCGGTTTACAGTCTCCACTTAATGCTCCCCTCGTAGTGAATGAAGATAAAATGATTACAGTATAAACTGCTAGTTCAGAGGCGTTGGCAGGTTGTCAATGGCTAAGAGAGCTTAGCTCATGGAGTCTGTTAGCTGTTAATCTTTGTTAAAATTAGGTCTTTTTACTGTCCAGTACAGCAGTAGAATAGATACTAATTTATCTTAGAATATGGACAGAACATTTCAGGAACATGCGGGAGCTGATTAAAGAAACCCTAGCAGAAGCTAGTGGAACGTCAGAGAGGATTTCAGCTCTCTGTGACGGCCTCTTTGTTTGTTTTCGTGTCCACAGGAGGAGGAGGAGGAGCAGCAGGATCAGGACCCGGGTGTGTCCTCGTGTCCTCAGCTTCCCCCGGCTGCAGGGAGGAGGAAGAACCTGGAGTTTGAACCTCTTTCCACCACAGCTCTCATTCTGGAGGACCGGCCATCGTGAGTACCAGTCAGAGACACACGTGGAGCGAAAATATCATCTTTCACTGGTTCAGTCTGGAACAATTTAGTGTATCGTGGTTTCATATCGATTATATATTTGATTGATTCTTACTAACTGCTGCGGGAACCTGAGCTGATGAGATGTCTGTAATTGGGATGCAAACAAATATAAACAAATATAGATCTTGCTATTGTTATTAGTCATAGTTTTTAGTGTTTATGTCACGTCGCGTCAGTATTCGACTAAGTTTTATTGTAGATGATGATCTACTCTTTAAGATTTTTGATATACTTTTACACCATGACCCTGAAAAAAATATTTTGTAAATAAAAACTTTGCTATTTTTACACTCTTACCTCTACAAGAGTAAAAATGTAAAGTTTATTCTGAATGTGGCTCCAGAGGCCATATTTTTTACCTAAATCATATAGGGACCATTTTTAAGACATCTCAGAATTAGCTTGTCTCAACATTTTTCAGTTCAAGTTGGACTTTGTCAGACTGAGCTTGACGTAAACACTATGGATCTGAAATGATTAGTCCATTAATCAGTTTGTCCATCAATTGATTGGCAACATTTTAATAATCAATTAAAAAAAAAAAATATATATATATATATATACACATACATTAAGCTACTTTTTAAAGTAAAAAGTGGCTGATTGACCGTCTGTCTGACTGATTCTCTGTCTTTCAGGAACCTACCTGCCAAATCTCTGGAGGAGACTCAGAGACACAAAATGGAGTACGATGAGATGGTCGCGGGAGCCAAGAGGAGAGGTAAACACACACACACGCAGAGCAAATGTCAAGAGCCAATTGCAACCAGTGTCTGAAATGACCTCTTTATCTCACTTGCCAATGTCACAACCTGGCTCTCAGGGCCATGACAAATAGGGAGACACACCGTGATAACATTTAAATCAATTCATTTATTTAACAAGAAGAGGGTAAAATATACAAAACAAAGGATCAAAAGGTATGGAGTGTGAAAATCAGTAGTGTAAGGTGTGCATGGAGGGTGTAAATGGTGTGTGCGTGTTGAAAAATGTATAAAACAAGCAGAGGATTAACCGAGGAGAACCTAAGGCTGCCACATGCACAGCGATGGTGTCTGCAGAGAGAGAGAGAGAGAGAGACAGGGAGAGAGAGAGAGAGAGAGAGAGAGATAGAGAGAGAGAGAGAGAGAGAGAGAGAGAGAGAGAGAGAGATAAAGAGAGATAGAGAGAGAGAGACATCAGCCTCGAGACACTGGGCCTAGGTTTTCCCAGAAGGCCCTGATGGCAGGTTAACAGAAATCCTACTATATAAGCGATAGCAGGGGTCGCCACACCAAAAATAAACAGCAAAGGGTTTGTTGGCAAGAACAGTTTTCCCCACTGTATTTGATGCAGAGCCATTGTTCTGCTTGGATGTGACTGGCTCAGACAGATATAGAGTAGCCAGCAGGGACAAAGATAGTCAACAGGAAGACTAAATGTAAGCAAAACGTGGTACCGTCTCACTCAATGTCTGTCTCTCTCTCTCTCTCTCTCTCACACTCAGAGATGAAGGAAGCCCAGAGGAAGAAGCGTCAGATGAAGGAGAGGCACAGACAGGAGGACATCATCTCCAACGCCATGGTCGTCTGGAACACCGAGATCCTGCCGCACTGGGACACTATGTACGTCTCCACAGCTCTGTGTGTGTGTCGTGTACACAATGTGTGTGTTGTGTTGTGCAGTGTGTTTATTTCTGTCATTGTCTGTGTGTGTGCAGGAAGGCAACGAGGCGGGTCAGGGAGCTCTGGTGGCAGGGACTTCCTCCCAGTGTCAGAGGAGGAGTGTGGAGCCTCGCCATCGGCAACGAGCTCAACATCACACCAGGTACACATTGATCATTGTGTGTGTGTGTGTGTGTGTGTGTGTGTGTGTATGTATCAGAGCCTGATATATCGTCTTCCTCTGTGCCATAGAGCTCCATTGTTGTCCAAAAACTATTAAAAACACATCAATGAGCCACGCTGATGCACTTGCTGACACGTAGGGCTATACTGACTAGTTAGAAGCTTCGAAGCTTCATTCCTAATGTTGACATTCAAATTCTAAATCAACATTCACATATCTTGTTTTTTTGGCTACTCTAATATTATTAGTATTATACTATTTCAGTGGTGGCTGCGTAGGATTGTTTCTGACTTGTGTGATCCAAACATTTCCAATAACTCTCCTATTGAAAAAAGATAGACGTAATAATTTCCAAAATTCACAACATGTTTTTATCTAACAAAATATTTTGCTTTATCCAATATTTGTTTAAAAAACAAAATTTTTACTGCGGTCAAAAAAAACAGTTTTCTCTCCCGCTTGCTGCCCACAAAGGGAGGCACACACCTGTATTAACGGGGCGGTCTAACAGCAATCTAACAGCACAATAAATAACATTTATATAACAACACCAAGGCAAACCTGTTTTTACATTTTTTTTTAGGGTGATGACGTTATAAAATATGACAATAGACAATCAAAGCTTCATTCAAAAACCTCAATAGAAGCTTCAAATGTAAAAAAAAAAAAAGAAGACATTTGGGACAGGTCCAGTGACATGTTCCTTCATTACCATGAACACACACACTAGTTTATTTTGATTCAATCCCACAGACACCGTCCTGCTGCCGAAAATACTCACTAGAGCACCAAATGTGGATTAATCCACCGCTTAAAATAGTCCCCAACAAATGCACTATTTCTCCGTTTATTTGATTAAAAACTACAGTGACCAGCTGTTGTAGGAAATTACTGAGTCTTTTAAAAAATAAAATGAAACTATATATATTCGTGAAGTGTTTGAGTAAATGAGTAAAGTCTTTTAATGTTTGTCTGTCTCTCTGTAGAGCTGTGTGACATCCTGCCGCAATTACTGGATTTTCTGATCTTTTCTGTGTCACATGTCAAAGTTAAAACCTGATTCATGGTTTGTTTTTTTTCTTTGTGCAGAGCTGTATGAGATCTTCCTGTCCAGAGCCAAAGAGAAGTGGAGGAGTTACAGTGAAACCAGTTCAGTCAACGACAGTGAGAGTGGTACGACACGGCACTAGTCTGAATTCTAAAAACTCAAACAAGCCACGGACTACATTTACATGCACAAAATATTCAGTTTTTTTGCCCTTATGCCTAAAAAGACAATAGTCCTACTGAGCTGTTTACATGGCTAATGAAAATATTCATTCCACTAATATTTCCGTTTACATCCAGCCGTGCATACTCCCATTAACGCTTAAACACAGCCTCCCTCTTTCATTCCTTCAACCACCTTCTTGAAAAGTTCGGTGTAGCGATATTTGCGCATAGCCAAAAACCTGTTGTTATCCAAGTCTTTCATAATGTTTAAAAGTATGTGTGTTTCTCCTTCCGACCAAAATGTGGGCTTTTCTTTTGGGCATGCATCTCTGCAAACTGTCGGCTTGTTGGTTTGTGTGCGACGCACAGAGCTGGCCCAAAACAGGCAAGAGGCCACGGGTCAGTGTGTCGCAAACTGCCGTAAAAACCACAGTTGAGACACATATTCCGAATGCGCTGTATACATGTCCAAAGAATGCTCCTAAAACTTGAATAATATCAGTACATCACACGTCTTAATCAGAAAATGCTCGATTCGGAATAAGGCCTAATTCACAATATTAGTGTGCATGTAAACATAGTCATTGTTACATTAAAAACAGAAGATGTACTATTAATTATTAATATTAATATTTATTATATAATAAAAGTTAAAACCATAAACAACCATCTAAAGTGAAATAAGACATTGAAACTTTTCTCTGGTGTGTGTTCCTGTTAGACGGAGGGGCGTCTCTGGCTGACAGAGAGTCCAGTCTGGACCTCATCAAACTGGACATTTCCAGAACCTTCCCCTCGCTCTTCATCTTCCAGAAGGTATTATATGTGTATATATGTAATCTGTAACTGCTGCTGTGTCTGCAAGGTGTTTGTGTGTGTGCTCTTTTATTTATCTATCATTGTGAGGGCAAGTTAGTTTTAGAACTTCAGAGTGAGAAAGTTGTGTCTGTTCGTCACCGTCTGAGGGTTAAAGGACCATATTGTACGGCGTGCTTACAACTTACAGTCCTACCTTTCAGCGTCCTATTGATTCCATTTCATTTTAGTATGCTATCAAAATCGTTAAAGACACTTAATTTTATAGTTTGAATTGTTCTGAAATCACGGAGTGATCTTTGACTCTATCCAGGTTGCATTTTAATCATTACAAATTTAAACAATTATGCAAAATATTGCAAAAGCTAAGATAAAGCTGCATGTTTTGGGAAATGACTGGCAGTAACAGAAAGTGTAAGCGGATAGTAGTTATTTGTCTTAAACATGCAAGACTCATCATTAGAATTAGGATTAGGGTACTAAGGGTTGGGTTCAGACATGTGGGCTAGGAACTGAAAGTCTATAGCAGTACAGCAGTTAATCATCAGTAATATTCCTGATTCTCCTTTCATGTTGCGTTTTGTCTCTTCACTCTATTTTTCCTTCTTACTTTGCATAAATCTGCACTCCATTCATCCCCATCTTCCCCTCTCCTCCTTCTCCTCTATCTGTCCATCTATTAATCTTAACACTCTCTCTCGTCTCTCTTCAGGGTGGTCCCTACCACGACCTTCTCCACAGTGTACTGGGGGCTTACACCTGTTACCGACCTGACATTGGCTACGTGAGTTTGATTTGACTTAAGCCCTCAAAACAATAATAGTTGATATTTAGTTGTTAATAGATATAATTGAACTGTTTTCGATTTTAGTTTCTTTGTTTGTCTCTTCTCATTTTACATTTTATATATATATATTTAAAATAACATGAGTCATAGAATTACTAATAATTAATAAACATTATCATTTAGTTTTTTGTTAACAGTAAAATAACTATTAACTACGTTTAATTAACTATCAATTTACCATTTATAAATGATTGTTATTATGAAGTGTTACCAGCAAGTGAACATACATTATTTTTTTAAAGGGGACTTTGAAATTGGTTAATTGAACAGATATACCGTGTGTTTTGTTAAATCCTCAAAAAAAAAAGTGTAAAACACGTAGAAAAGAAAGAGGACTAATTCAGAATGTGACAGTTGTATGTCATCATTAATAAACGCAGTATTTAATCAGGTGTGTCGATCTAACAGAACTCACTTTGTTAATTTTTTTTGGCGTAGGAGCACGACATAAACCTTAAAAGGTCGTTCCCTCCCCGGTCCCCAAACCAAAGTCCAAACACTGAATTGCAGTTGAAGAAAAATAATTTATTACTACACAAGGTGAAGTTGTGACAGTAAACTGAGGCCAAAACAACAAACAAAAGCGTCAGACACAGAAGAAAACAGAAAATAAAACTAGACACAAGGCCGTAACAGAATCATGTCAGTATTTAAAAACTGAATGTCGTCTGTTAAATTAAAGACATAATCCTTCGTACAAAAACACGCATTAATCCACACTCACAGTCCATCTTTCATGCTGAGCTGGAGTCTTTGTTGTTGTGGTGTTTCAGGTCCAGGGCATGTCATTCATCGCTGCTGTGCTGATCCTCAACCTGGAGGAGGCCGAAGCCTTCATCACCTTCGCCAACCTGCTCAATAAACCCTGTCAGATGGCCTTCTTCAGAGTCGACCACGAACTGGTACACACACACAGACAAAATAACAGTTATTCAGGTTACTCATTTTGTTTACTTATGACCTCGTCCTTCATCTGCTCTCTACTCTCTCTGTCTGTGTCAGATGCTGAAGTATTTTGCAGCCTTTGAGGTTTTCTTTGACGAGAATCTGCCTCGTCTCTTCAGCCACTTCCAAAACAACAACCTGACCCCTGACCTCTATCTGATCGACTGGTGAGTTATTAAAGACTCTATTGTCTTTCCAGCACACTATTGAGGTTTAGATGGGGAAAAAACAGTAGAGAAAGAACTCTTCAAATATTTTACTTAAGTGTTTCCTCCATATCATGTTGCAGAAATATGAGCGCTGCTGCTAGAATTTCACACGAGCAGTGCAGGGCTTAAGCCTCAATTATACTCCCAGACAGACGTGTACACGGACAATGAGTAATAGCAATACGTAAAATACAAGTGCCTCATGCCGTATACCCCGGTGAATTTTCAGGAAGGTATGAAAAATAGATACTGCCCAAGCCTAATTGGCGCCATGGAGTTTGAAAAAGGAAATCCTCATCAAATTTTTAAAAAGGGCTGCACGATTTTGAAAAAAATGTCTAATTGCGATTATTATGACTGATATTGCAATTGTGATATTAGTAAACTCATATGAAGCAAAAACCCAGAGAGCAGCTAGTATTGATTACCTACCACCTTATTTACAGCTTCCTGTAAATAAGCAATACAAAAAAAAATCACATTTGCTGTGTGAACATGTGATTTTTTACACTAAAAAGATAAAGTTACTTACTTTGTTTTTGTGTGTCTCTGTCCAGGATCTTCACTCTGTACAGTAAGTCTCTCCCTCTGGACGTGGCGTGTCGGGTGTGGGACGTCTTCTGCAGGGACGGGGAGGAGAGTTTGTTTCGAACGGGGCTCGGTATCCTGCGACTGTTCGAGGACGTCCTGCTCCAGATGGACTTCATCCACATTGCTCAGTTCCTCACCCGCCTGCCGGAGGACCTACAGGCACACAACCTCTTCACCGCCATGGCCAACACACACATGATCAGCAGGAACCGCCGCTGGGCTCAGGTCAGCATCACGCTCAGAGTTCAAGGCTTTGAAAAACATAGAGCAAAGTTAGTGAATGTATTTTTGAGTGTCAAATTAGTTTAAAATGAAAAGTACTTATTCATTTTCTCTATTTTCTCTCAGGTGTTTACTGCATTGATGAAGGAGGGAAATAAAGAGATGGACAAAAACACCAGCCCGGCTTTGAGAAGCTAACACTAGCCAACCTTGACGCTAACGCCACCTTTCTTCAAACTAATCGTGAAACGCGAGCTGTGAAGGCTTGAAGCTCACGCTAGCTCGCCATGTCAGCAACATCGGAGGCTAGCTGTGAAGCTTGAAGCTACGTAGCCTGAAGCTAAACTCTCACCCTCTCAGAGGCGTCGCTACGAAGCTTGAAGTGAACACGAGCCAGCTGTGGAGGTGGAAGCTGACAGCAGACTTTTGGGCAAGCGACGATCTGTGATGGAGCCAGAGCGGGAAACCAAAGTGGGTAGTTAATTCTTAACTTCAGTAGCCGTTGTCAGTATTTCAACAGACAGATTTCGGAGAAGCGACTGGTTGTTTTAGCAGCAGTGTCGCTACTCTACCAGCCTATTAAAGCTGGATAATTCAAACTGACTGTCAGATAATATTCTGTGTTATTTCCCCCGCCGGCTGGGACACCACTAACACCGAGCATTGCGCCCCGTGTAATTCTCCTAAAAGGCTCAAATTCTAATTTTCGGTGCTAACGATTTTTCTAAAGGCTTCAAAAATTACGTCTGTGGTTTAATAATTAAATGTAGGTCCTTGTAGGTTTTGATTTCACACTATTATTACTTTGCCGCATTTAAAGCTTGAACTCTGGATCTAAAAACGATGGGAAGCTGCAGTAGCATGGCTGATGCTGATATACTGGTTGTAGCGGATAAATTAGCCTCCCACTAGCTTTTTGAAATATTCATCTGTAGGCAAAATAAAAGGAATCATTTTGTACAATGTAGTCTTCCTAATAATTACTAAGGAATCAAATAATACACATCTCATCAGTGATCCTAATCAAGTACAAGCAGACTAAATATTTTGTGATTTTGATGTTTTTACAGGAAATGAATTATTCCATGGTCCACTGGGCTCAAGAAGTCTCTTTCTACATGTGTTAAATACTTTAAAATATTATCGTTAATATCAAAATCAAACTGTAAATGGGCGGAAATTAATTATTGATTGTGGATGTAGAAATTCACTATCACTGTTGGTGTTCAATCGGACAGATTTTTAGATGTTTCACAGTAAAAAAATCTCTAGATTGTGCTAGTAATTAATCGACATGAATTCATGAAATGTGGATTGGAGCTAAAAAGACACGTGTCAGCTTTTGTGTTGTTTCGGTCAAAATTATCAACACGTTCTCATCCCAACTCGTCAAATACTGACGCTTTGTCAGACCCCTCGGCAACACTTTTCGGTAAACACGTGCTTAATGTCGTGAATTAAACAAACACTTGCTTAGGTTTAGGCAACAAAACCACTTAGTTAGGTTTAGGAAAATACCACATGGTTGGGCTTAAAATTACTACTTTTGTACGATAAAAATGTGACTTGACGTGAACACGGGGCACGAATGAACAGCTGATTGTAGCTTTAAAGTGAAGCATAGCGCACGGGACACGAACAGCGGTCAAAGCGTCAGTATTTGATTTCCTGGGAATGAGAACGAGCTGAAGTTACCAATGAAAATCTTGTGGAAGAACCACAGTGAGCTGACAGTAAATGTAGGAGCGTGGGGGCCATCGCAGTTTTCAATCAGTGTTTCAAGGATCCAGATTTATCCGAGCACTTTATAGATGCAGCACTGAAGCTACATCACGAACACAAAACTACACAGAACGAGCTCAAACTAAATGAACGGGGCATTAAGTGCCTCACTGTTTCCCTCTCTCAGTGGTTAGAGGGAATTAAACAAGACGACCAAGATTGCTAGATTAGATAGAAACATGTAGGCAAAACATCACGCAGATACCGGAGCAACAATACTGGCTTGGCTTTTAGCTTTTACTAGTTTCAGCTTGAGAATGGAGCTTTTTAGTCTTTGCAGCAGAACTTTTTCTCACTTGTTCCAAAAGAAATTTCAGCAGGAGACTGGAAGTTTATATCGATGAACTTAAAAACTGCCTGCACACGTTACAGCATTACGTATTTTTACAAACTTGCCTGAGAGATACTTCATTTTAACATCAGAATATCTTCCTCTAGAACTTCAGATTTTGCCTCGACATAACTCTTCACATGCTAAAATACTACCCCCTCACTGTTTATTGGCTTAACTGCAAATTGCACACACATATAATAACTCCAACTGGAACAATAAGCCAATTAATCAATTAGTTGATCAACAGCTATTTTGATAATTGATTCATAGTAACAGTGTCTGAATCCAGCTTCTTATATGTGACGTTTTTTTACTTTTCTTTACATGATATAATTGTAAATTTAATTTGGACTGTTGGTCGGACAAAACAAGACATCTCTCTGTGAAATTAGACTTTTAAAAATATTTTCTTACATTTTATAGATGATATAATTATGGCTGCAACTAACGATTATTGTTATTATCGATGATTATTTTCTTGATTAATCGCTTGCTCCTAGAAAAATGTCAGAACAATGTCAGAAAATAGTGGATTACAATTTCATAGAGCACAAAGAAATGCTTGTTTTGTTCGACCAACAGTCTAAAACCCAACAATATATTCAGTTTAATATCGGAAAAGTCTAAAAAAAAACAGCAAATATTCACATTTGAGAAGTTCGAACCAGCTAAATTTTGACATTTTTGCTTAAAAACAATGAATTAATTGTCCGAATAGCTGCAGATCAATTCCTTTTAGAGCTGAAACAATTAGTCAATTAACAGAAAATGAATCCATTAATTGAGAAAATAGTATACAGATTAATTGATAATAAAAATAATCATTAGTCACAACCATGTACGACGCGTTAACTTCTAAAGGAGGCACATACGTGTGGTAGCCATCATGTGTCATTAAAAGCAAGTATATACTTAAGTGCTCTAAAATAATGACAACAGCAACAAAAATGGAGTTAATCTCTCTGTGCTAGAAGCCCCGAGTGATTCCATGTGTTAAATCTGGATTATAATCTTAAAGAGGCAATACGTCGCCTCGTCAGGTCCTGCTGCCTGTTGAAGTGCTTTACATCACCTCCGTTTTCCGCTTCTGTCACTTTATGTTCAACACTCCTTTGATTTATACACACACTATAAATGTAACCTTCACCTCCATTTCATCCCTACCTCTCAATAACACACACACACACACACACACACACACACACACACACACATTACTAATGACGAATACTTTCCACTTACCCACCAGCAAATGAGCAGGCCTTAAAAGCTTGGACCAAGCAGCCACTTTGTAGTGTTTTCCGTGTGAACTACGGCTGCAGCTTTTTTCCGGTTGGTAAAGCAGGAAACTCACTGGAGACGACTAGCAACCCTGGAGGAAGAGGAGAGGGAGGGAGAGAAATAGTTATTGTTATTATCAAGCTATTTTTCTTTCCTCTTCATGATAACTACCCAGTTTCTTCTTCATTATTTATTTCAAACAAACCAGAAAGAAAAATAACAGAGACAGCGAGCGATTGCTGCAGCAAATTGTAAATTAACTGATTGGAGAGTATCACATGTTAATACTTTTAGAAGACAATAAAACTTAATTAAACGACAAAAGTTTGAGCAAAGACAGTGAGAGGTGTTGAGGGTCAGAACGTCTCTCAGCCAACCTCTTACGGACCTCCAGGCTGCCTCTTTTCTGGTGAGTTTTTCTGCGTCGTACCCGTGTTACACCAAAATGACTCCATAAATAAGGGTTTGTTGTTCTACATCAACCAACCAGAAGCCAGTGTGCACGTGTCCAAGTTGGTATCAGTGTTGTTTTTTGGGGGGGGGGAAACTCACCATCGAGCTGTATTGTTTGTGTTGATGTTTGTATGAACTGCCAAACGCTGCGTTCATTGAATCACATGGTCTAGATTCAGTGGAGGTGATTTAGATATTTTTTTGCTTTGAGGTAAAAAATACAGATTGCTTTAAGCTCCTTCAGCTATTTAGGAAGTTAACTAAGGAAGTTGTGTGTGTGTTTTCAAAAATAAAACTTGACCAAAGTGTTAATCAATGATGGAGACTGAGAATTAAATCAGATTATTTTAAGTCAGTAAACATAATAAATACATAATAAACACGTATGACAAATTTAAAGATAAAAATGTGCAGTTTTCACTCACATTGCATTGGTTCCTCAGTTTAAAATTAGCACTTTCTCATTTACTCTCAAAACACCTCCAGTGGATCTACACACTTCTGTTTCAGTGAATAATAATGAATCAGAGAAAGGCAATATAAAATAATTAGCACTTTGTGAACATGAGCTGTTTTCTTTAACAGGTACACTAATTACACTGAGCGCAATGACGCTCAATAATGAACTTGCAGTAAGATGCAAAGAAACAGACTTGTTAATGAAGTCATTTCCCATTAAGATAATGAATTAATGAACAGGTTTCCATTAATCCACCTTAAATCTGGTCTCCTAACACAAACCAGATGTGACCAGTGTGACTCCTGTGGTTGATTTTTGTATGAAAACACTTTTTTGAATTCTTATTTTCAACACATCTGTGAGTTTGGGTGCAACGCGTCTTTTAAAATTGTGTGTCAACAGCCTGGTTTATTAAAGCTATTTCCAATTTTCAGTTTGTCTCATGGATTCCCGAGAAGGTTTTCTAATCCTAAAAATAATCTCAACCCTTAAAATTGGACTTTAAAATAGCTAAAATTGGAGTTACATGGTTCTTAAACCACAATGATATCCATTTGAAACCCAGAAATCCTCAATCTGCATCAAAAACATTATTTTTCATATTAAATAAAGACCAAAAATCAAGCTTAAGATCCCCAAATGGAAAAAAAATTGTAGGTTTAAACACCTTTAATTTATTTTATGGTCTTTTTTTAAGGCTGATCCAGATATGTTTAGATTGATCCTGTCGACCGTTAAGGTTTTGTTCCAGTATTAATATGTATTATACGCTATCGGAATTGTTTGTTGTCATGTCATTTAATTACAAATATTCAGTTTCTCTGAGCATTTATTGTCAGTGTCTAAAAAATGTTTACACCATAATGGTTAAAAGTTCTATATACGGGATTCAGAGCATTAATATAGCAGCAAACAACTATTTGCTATGTACAGATATAGTGAAGTAATGTCTAACGCACTGTCGCCGTTGTTTGCCCTGTTAGCACCGTTAACCGCTAGCTCAGCCGTCGCCATGTTGAGAGCCGTGTGGAGGCAACAGAAATGCTCTGAATTCCGTATACAGAACCGTCAACTAAAAACTAAACATTAAGACGGATTAAATTATTAGTGTTACACGACTGAGCAAACTATAAATTCAAAATGTTTTCAGACTTTCTCAGTATCCATGCTCAGTAATGATCATTCTGACTGGACAAACTGAAATAAAATATCCGCTGTTGTCGGCATATATTTAGTGTTGAGAAGTAACACCATATCCCAAACTAGACACACAGATGTGTTGATGATGAAAGAGGCTACTCTCTGTGTGTGTTTGTACTCATCTTCACTCTTTTAGACTCCTCGATTTGGAAGATAAAAGTGCAATACGGTCTTGTTTTTAGGCAAGAGATACATAACAGTAATTCAGCGTACTTACCCAGAATCCTCAGCAGGTTGGCTTAACGTTCCCTCGTCTCACCTCACTCCAGATCATTGATGAAATATTCAGACAGCTGCAGAGGGAAGATGAGATTAATGTGATATTCCCCCCTCATATGTTCCATGTATTCATTTTTATTTAAGTTTCATCAGCATTCTCAGTTGTATTTTATACTTTCATGTGGATTCATTTAGCTTTTTATTTTATGCGTTTTATTATTTTCTTGTCAAATTTCAGTGTACAGTTTTTTTTTTTTTCATAATGCCTTACAGGTGATGTAAATAAACTGTAAAAATGTTCTTTCTTTTCATATAATGGCCACTAGTTGAATGTGTAAATAAATATCTCAGTAAACTAACTTCTGTCTGATCTTTAAATCTCAGCTTTAACTTCATAAGGTTTTCTGTTGCACAACCCCCCCAGCTGTATCTCTGGTAAACCCTGGGAGGAGACGCTCGTCTCACTCCACTGTCGGGCACCGGACATTGATGTGAGGATGCTGCAAAAAGAACTGTGAACTCAGCAACCAAGCCACCAATGCCACACGCATTGGTGTTCTCTTTGTATATTTGATTTTGTCATTAGACGTTAGACCTGAAAACAGACTGTGTTACATACGGATCAAATCCACAACCTCCAGTATTCCAACCACATATCTAACACACTGAGCTATTTCACAAGTCATGATTTAATAAGTCAAAAAAAGAGTAGAGTAAGTACAGTATGTCTGAAAAAAGTCAGTGTAGTATGATGAAAAAAGTCATTGGACAGTATCCAGAAAATAAAGTCATAGTGTATATATATAGTATGTGGAAAAAAAGTAATAGTCGAGCATGTAGAAAAAAAATCATATGTATGTTGAAAATAGTCATAGTATAGTATGTCGAAAAAGATACAATATGAGTTTTTTTTTCGTGAAATTTTTCGACATACTATACTACGACTTTTTTTCGTGAAATTTTTCGACAAACTATACTATGACTTTTTTTATGAAATTTTTCGACATACTATTTGACTTTTTTTCGTGACATTTTTTCGATATGATACACTATGACTTTTCGTGACATTTTTCGACAAACTATACAATGACTTTTTTATGAAATTTTTCAACATACTATACTATGACTTTTTTTGTGAAATTTTTCAACACACTATACTATGACTTTTTTTATGACATTTTTCGACATACTATACTATGAGTTTTTTATGGCATTTTTTAACATACTATACTATGATTTTTTTTCATGAAATATTTTGACATACTAACTATGACCTTTTTTTATAAAATATTTTGACATACCATACTATGAGTTTTTTTTCGTGAAATTTTTCGACACACTACAATGATTTTTTTTCGTGACATTTTTCAACATACAATACTATGACTTTTTTTCGGGAAATCTTTTGACATACTATACAATGACTATTTCATGAAATTTTTCGACATACTATACTATGACTTTTTTATGATTTTTTTTTAACATACTTCACTATGACTATTTCATGAAATTTTTCAACGTAATATACTGTGACTTTTTTAAATACGTTTTTCAACATACTGTACTATGACTTTTTTTATGATATTTTTTCGACATACTATAATATGACTTTTCTCTCGTGAATTTTTTTCGACATACTATACTGACTTTTTTATGAAATTTTTTAACATACTATACTATGACTTTATTTCATGAAATTTTTCGACATACTATACTGACTTTTTTTATGAAAGTTTTTAACATTATAAAGTATGACTTTTTTATGAAATTTTTCAACATACTATACTATGACTTTATTTCATGAAATATTTTGACATACTATATAACTTTTTTTTCATGAGATATTTCGACATACTATACTATGACTTTTTTATGAAATTTTTCGAAATACTATACAATGACATTTTTATGACATTTTTTAAAATACTTTACTATGACTTTATTTCATGAAATTATTCAACATACTATACTATGACTTTTTTATGAAATGTTTTAACATACTATATAACTTTTTTTTCATGAAATATTTCGACATATACTATGACTTTTTTTCATGAAATGTTTTGACATACTATACTGACTTTTTTTATGAAATTTTTTAACATTATAAAGTATGACTTTTTTATGAAATTTTTCGACATACTATACTGTGACTTTATTTCATGAAATTATTCAACATACTATACTATGACTTTGTTATGATATTTTTTTAACATACTATACAATGACTTTTTTATGAAATTTTTCAACACACTATATATGACTTTTTTTTCATTACATTTTTTAACATACCATTACTTTTTTTTCATGAAATCTTTCGACATACTATACTATGACTTTTTTTCATGACATTTTTCAACATACTATACTATGACTTTTTTTCATGACATTTTTCAACATATTATACTATGACTTTTTTTTCATGAAATTTTTCGACATACTATACTATAACTTTGTTATGAAATTTTTTAAGATTACTAAACTATGACTTTTTTTCATGACATTTTACAACATACTAAACTATGACTTTTTTCATGAAATATTTTGACACACTATACTATGTATTTTTGTCGTGACATTTTTTGACACACTATACTATGACTTTTTTTCATGAAATTTTTCGACAAACTATACTATGACTTTTTTTTCATGACATTTTTCAACAAACTATACTATGACTTTTTTTCATGAAATTTTTTGACATACTATACTGACTTTTTTTATGAAATTTTTTAACATTATAAAGTATGACTTTTTTATGAAATTTTTCGACATACTATACTGTGACTTTATTTCATGAAATTATTCAACATACTATACTATGACTTTGTTATGACATTTTTTTAACATACTATACAATGACTTTTTTTATGAAATTTTTCAACACACTATATATGACTTTTTTTTCATTACATTTTTTAACATACCATTACTTTTTTTTCATGAAATCTTTCGACATACTATACTATGACTTTTTTTCATGACATTTTTCAACATACTATACTATGACTTTTTTTTCATGAAATTTTTCGACATACTTTACTATGACTTTATTTCATGAAATTTTTCAACATACTAAATTATGACTTTTTTTATGAAATTTTTCAACATACTATACTATGACTTTTTTATGATATTTTTTCGACATACTATAATATGACTTTTTTTCGTGAAATGTTTTCGACATATTATACTATGACTTTTTTTCATGACATTTTTCAACATACTATACTATGACTTTTTTTTCATGAAATTTTTCGACATACTTTACTATGACTTTTTTAATGAAATTTTTCAACATACTATAATATGACTTTTTTTCGTGAAATGTTTTCGACATATTATACTATGACATTTTTTTCATGAAATTTTTCGACATACTATACTATAACTTTGTTATGAAATTTTTTAAGATTACTAAACTATGACTTTTTTTCATGACATTTTACAACATACTATACTATGACTTTGTTATGACATTTTTTTAACATACTACACTATGACTTTTTTTCATGACATTTTACAACATACTATACTATGACTTTGTTATGACATTTTTTTAACATACTATACTACGACTTTTTTCATGACATTTTTCAACATACTAAATTATGACTTTTTTTATGAAGTTTTTCAACATACTATACTATGACTTTTTTATGATATTTTTTCGACATACTATAATATGACTTTTTTTCGTGAAATGTTTTCGACATATTATACTGACTTTTTTTTCATGAAATTTTTCGACATACTATACTATGACTTTGTTATGAAATTTTTTAAGATTACTAAAAACTATGACTTTTTTTCATGACATTTTACAACATACTATACTATGACTTTGTTATGACATTTTTTTTAACATACTATACAATGACTTTTTTATGAAATTTTTCAACACACTATATATGACTTTTTTTTCATTACATTTTTTAACATACCATTACTTTTTTTTCATGAAATATTTTGACACACTATACTATGACTTTTTTTCATGAAATATTTTGACATACTATACTATGAGTTTTTTTTCGTGAAATGTTTCGACACACAATACTATGACGTTATTTCATGAAATTATTCAACATCTTTTTTCATGAAATGTTTCGGTCCAAAATGGCGGCAGCGGCTATCGTAAAAAACCAAAACAAACACCGGAGTTCATCTTGTGGCTTCTATACTCTTTGTTTACGTTTCTGACGTTTCTACGTAAAACCCTGTGGAGCTAACGTTAGCAGAGTGAGTTAGCTCAGTAGTGTTACACTATGCTACTGAAGGTTTAACGTTACTACTGAATTCATACACATGTTGCTTTTGCTTTTTAATCGTTGTAAGTGAACAGAGAATAAAGACCTACCTGGTTTAACAGGTTCAGTGTTGCTCCTTCACTTGACTGTTGTCTCTCCAGGTGATGATGGTGGTTAACACTCTGATTGACAGGCTTTAGCTTTCATTTTTTATCTTTTTAACCTGTTTTCACTGCTGAGTTTGTCACTTTGACATCCTGGATACATTCTTTAAACACATATTGTAAACCTTTCTGTCTGCTTCTCTCTGAAATCGCTGTTTCCAACATTAATCTGACGGTTTCTGACGGTTTGACGTTAGTAGCAGCGGAGGGGGCGGGGCTTAGCGACGGGTCAATTAAGATGCGACGTCGGACGTAATGACGTAGTTCTGCCGTGGTGATGAAACTACAATATTCCGGAAATGGACTACAAAAAGCGCATCTTCCCGAGTTCTTACCGTGTTGTTTCATGCAGGCTATTAGAGTTCCTCATGTGCAATATCAATTAAACTGTTCAATATCAATATTTCCTTGGTGTAATAACGTGAACTTTTTTTTTTTTTTTTTTTTACTGTTTACGTTTTTATTATAGGCATATCTTGTTTTTTCTTTTCTTGTTATTTCACTGTCCCGTTTGCTGCCTTAAACATTGCAACTTTCCCCGCTGCGGGACCAATAAAGAATTATTTTACCTTAAAGGTGGACAACCCTGTGATAAATATTACTTCATTACCAAGGCTGTAATTTAAATAATAAAAAAAAGGATAGCTTACTATCACAAAAGTTTATATGATAAATATTGAGTTAATTGTTTCAGTTATGGAGAAGTGGTAAGACCATATGTTTATGTTTATTCATTTACACATACATGAAACTTCATAAAATCCAGATAAGGCCAGGCAAAATAACAAAGAAACTAGAAAGTGACAATAGTACGTAAGCAGTCTATATGTACTATCCAACACTGATCAGCAGGTAAAAATTTGCTTCAATTTAGTTGCAAATTGGGGTCAATTTCATCTGATTTATGGGGGAACTAAAGTTATTTTAGTGCATAGTTTTATAGGAAGTTGTGCTGTGTACACTTCAGACCACTAGATGGAGTCTGATGCCCAGCTGGGGGCTCTCAGTGGACACATCAGGTTACTGTGAAGCCCAGTTTATATTTGAATTTTCAAGAAGTATCACAAAGGAAAAGCATTTATAAAGCTATAAAAATGCAGTTCAGAACTTTGGGAAACGGTTTTCTGCTTGATTTAAAATCCGATAATTAATTCCTCATTAATTTGTAATTAACTTTTGACCCATATCTTATTATTATTATTAGTATATTATTATTATTATTATTATTATTTTGTCTCAGCCTACACTTATGAGAGCTGTAGCTGACTAATATATAGTTGCATCAAATATATATATATATACAGTATATATATATATATATATATCAAATATATATATATATACTGTATATATATCCTTCCAATGCAGCAGTAGATGCTTGGTTTAGAATATGAACAAAAAACACCAATATTATGCTTCAGCTGTCCAGAAAGACTGATGAAAAGAAATCTCTTAGTAGAAACAATTTATTTTGTTTAATTAATTAACGGAAGCATAGCAACCCTTCCATTTCAGCTATCAGAGTAATTATAAATATGGACGTAGCACCTTTTGCTACAGTTATAATCCCTTCATGTGTCTTTTCACCATTAGTTCATTTGTTTGTGTATTTAGGATCCCTATAAGCAAACACACTAGTGTGATTGTTAATCTTCACGGGGTCCGAAAGTGGTTTTGTGTGCAGGTTACATCCTAGAACAGATATCTAAAAAAATCAGATTTGAATCTGAGTGTGAACATCTGTGGTTTGAACCTCTTGGCAGTGAATATTGGTCAAAGCGGTGCAGATAAACGGCGACCACACTCAGGGATCTCAGGTATTTCCGAGGCCCTGTGGTGGAAGTGAGGCGAAGCCGCGAGGGGCCTCCCGCCGCATCTGAGCCACAGGAAGAATCTGTGGAGGTATTTGGCGGCAGTCTGGGGGCTTTCCTGTGGAGGTGGGGCTGGAGGGGAAGAAGGAGCCTGGTGCCCCGGGGGCCTCTGGGATACCACAGCGGGAGGCGGGGAGGCCGAGGTCAGGGCAGAGGAGGCTGCATGGAGGGGAATGGATGAGGGTTTAAAGAGCAGGAAAAACACCGGCAGCAACTGAGTTTAAATCTGAAATAAATCAAATGACAAATCAATCAGCTGTGACGTTGATGGACACTGATGGACACACAATAGAAATTGACAGCAGCAAGGAAAAGGAACTTCCAGTTTACCTTTTAAACATTTTGTATAATGTCAGTGGTTTGTTTACTTGACATCCAGTTGCCCATGGAAGTATCTGTTAGTACAAAACATTAACATTAATTTCTTGTACACCAACTTTAAAAAAGGGTATATTATGAATATTATAATAGTACACAGTGTGTATTTTATATTAATATTAGGCCTATAAAATACACTCTGTGCACTATTATATTATGAACATTATAATAGTGCACATTGTGTATTTTGTTAGTATTAATATATAGTGGTACTGTGTCTTTTTAAAAGCTGCAAACTGACCAGTTGTGGTGCGTCTCTTGCAGTAAAAATGAGTTTTAAAAATGCAAACTGTAAATAACATATTAATTTAAAGAGCAAGTAAACAGCAGCAAAAAAAATTAATATTGCTGACCTCCAGTGGTTTAACCTCTCACTTTGCTGCAGTGATGTAGAAGTGTACTCAAAGGTGTGTCTGTGCAATGTGACATCACTACGGGTTGTGGTCACAGGTGTTACTCTTTAAACAGGCAGGTATGGGACCTTTAAAAATATAGTTAGCTCATCCAAAAAACAGGATAAAACTATTTTTCCTCTTGGCTGTCTGAAGGTCTAATTGTTGCATGCCAGTTTAACAGAGCTCCATGGTTTTCAGTTCTAAAATTGACAAAAACATCAAATTAAAAAACACCCAAAGCACTTAACTAAAACACTTGATCATTTACAGACATTGGTGTGTGCAGTTTCACAGTAAATCCTACCACAGTATACCTAAACAGGCTGGTCTCATACAACATTCGTAGCTATACCTATACGAAAAGTAATGCACTGTAATTCGTGTATATCCCACAAAATCAATTTGTGTGTAATTAACGTAATCGTGAACCAGGAAATGTAAATGCCGTGTAGGGAGGAGGTTGGGGTGGATAGGTGACTGGCGTTCGTGTCCCGTGTGAAACCAGAAGTCAATTTTTATTTATTTGTCACGTAACTTACACACTTAAGTAACGCCACTTCCGGTGTTATTTTAAGCCAAACCACGATCTTTTCCGAAACCTAACTAAGTAACTTTGTTGCCTAAACCTAAGAATTGAGCGTTGCTGGACATTCGTAGGAAAATGAACGAAAAAGGAGGAATAACTTTTTATTCGTAAGACATCAAGCGAACCGTTGACCTAAAAAACTGCGTTATTTTTTGTACTTATTCAATTATTTTTATTTTTATTTTTTTATTTCTTGCTAAATCCATTATCTGATTTCATATACTTTTTCTCTCTTATTTAAATTTACTTTTCTTGATTAGTTTAATTTACTATTTTTTTATTTTTTTTATTTTATTTTTTTTTTTGGCCCTTTCATGTGACCAAGACCAACATGGGGAGGGGGGATAGGGAGGGTCCCTATTCTGTTTTTTATTTCAGGTTAAGGACATTGTGTCATGTTCTACATTTGTTAAGATGACATTTGCTTGGTCTATAAAAAAAAACAATAAAAAAGATTTGAAAGAATAAACTGCGTTAATTATTGTGAGTAATCAAACATAAATAGAAGACAATTATTTAAATTTTTTTGTTATTGTCCCTTTAACAGTAAACTTCTGACACATACTAAACACATAATCATTGATAAGTATGGAACTGGGAATGACAAATAAGTAAAAAAAAAAAAAAAAAGGCATTTTTTATATGGAGTAGGAGGAGGTGAAAAGGAAGAAACGGGAGGAAGGAGGGTTGGGGGGTGCAGACTATGGGTCAACACGGTGTTTCCTGTCCTCTGGGATGTCTGGTAGCTCTGGATGACTGGATCACTCATCTCTCCTCCTGCACTCTTTCATCTCTCCCTTCGCTCTCTCCCTCCTCCTCCACTCATCACTCCGTCACCACAGGCTGTTTAGTTTAAGTCCACGTTAACCTCTGCAGAGGGCTGTCCAGCCACCATTACCATGACTACCACAGCATTTGATTGACAGGTTAAAAACTGGGAAGTCACCTGTCGGCTAACACTGAAGAGGAGCCTTAAACTCCAGTTCTTCTAAAGCCCATCATATCATATATACAGTGGTGTAAAGTAACTAAGTACATTTACTCAAGTACTGTACTTAAGTAGGCTACAACTTTGAGGAACTTTTACTTTGAGTACTTAAATTTTAATACTATGCTACTTTATATTCTACGACTATTTTTACTTTATTGTACTTTCACTACATTTATCTGACAGCTGGAGTTACTAGTTACTTTACAGATTAAGATTTTACAAACAAAACACATTAACGGTTTATAAAATAATGACACTGTGCTGCAGATGAAACTATTCAACAATATATAAAATAGTTAAAATGTGCTCCTCCTCCACCAGCTGTAACATTAAAATGCTGCTTACACCTTAAAGCATCAGTTATAATATTCCAATAATATGATAAAATAATAAAACTCCTTGAAAGGGGACCATTCTGTTCAACAAGTACTTTTACTTTAATACTTTAAGTACATTTTGCTGTTAATACTTTTGTACTTTTACTTAAGTAAACTCTTGAATGTAGGACTTAAGTAAAAGATATATACTTTTGCACTTCTGTCGCTCTATACGAAAAACAATAATGCTGTCCCTTTATTTGCAACGTATATCAGAAACGCTAATGTGCTCACATCGTCAACAAGTACGTTGCAGATCCATGCAAATAACGTGTCAAACATGTCTGCATAATAACTCCCAATAACCTGGTTCCAAATTCCTTACAGCAGAGTCATGCCAGCATCATGTATAGCTAAACAATCCAATTTCAGCTCCTCAAACAAAATAATACCAGTGCAAATCTCTCCAATTTTCACTAGCAAGTCATAAACACAAGAACAAATGTGATAATTTTACAAAACACATTTTAACGACTTTTTGACAGGCCTACAAATCTGATGTAGCTATGATACGTGGAAGGGGTATCTGTCCATAAGTCCATCAGTCTAACAATTTTTGTAATAGCCTATATTAAAAAATTAAATTACAAGACAGGAAGGAGAGAGAACGACAGCCGTGCTTGTGTGTCACGTTAATCTACATCATAGCCTACACCTAGCCTGAAAGAGGTCACGTGAGAAAAGATGCATAAACACAGAGGTGATCCAAATTTCGCTATCTGGAAATTAAAAACAATGAGACAGCACAGACTAAAATTGTAAGCATCACAAAATGGTCAAATTATCGTACAATATGGCACATCATATGGCATATCGTACATCAGGTGATTGGCACAATGAATAGTTGGCCCACATTTCACCGCCCTTGCCAAAGTGCTGCCCTTTGGCAGTTGCCTTACCTTTATGGACGCCGGCGCTGACATGAGATGTGATGGGGCAGTGATGACAGATTTGAATTTGAAGACTTGTTGATGAATTTCCTGTTGCTTTTTGTTTTTCATCTGATCTATTATTTTTAACACAAACATTTGATCTGATAATCAAATCCCCGTCTAAATGTCTTTCTATACGACCTCTCGCTCTCATCACAAGAACAGAACACAAACAATCATCCACACACGCAGCACTTTACTGAGGCTTTTATCATGAAAAGAAGAGTTTTGCGTGAGCAACACAGTCTGATCGGCGGCTCATTCATGTGTGCGTCGTCTTCCCCGTTTTCCCAGCGTCATACATGTCAATGTCCTCCAGCACAAACACGCAGAGGATTAATTGAAAATCCTTTGTGACTGACATGTAGACACAGAGTGATGCACAGCAGGCAGGAAACAATATAAAGGTTAAATCTTTCATTTACATTCAAGGTTCTTAACTGATGGTCTTATCATACTGACAAACAAGATAATTTTTTGTGGATCATGATGTAAAACTAAGAGGGACAAATCCTGATAGCTACATTTTTCTTACTGTCAACAAATCCCATAAAAACACCAACAATATGTTCGTCCATTTTTCAAAACTTTCTGATTTGTGGCTCTCAGCTCCGAGCCCACTGGTTCCTTATGAAGACTTAAATATTTAAAAAACAGCTTATGAATATATATTTTCATTAAAAAAAACATCTGAGTAATTTCCTAAAACAGCTGGTCACTTAAAGAGTAAATAGTGCATTTGTTAGGGACTATTTTAAGCGGCGGATTAATGCACATTTGGTGCTCTAGTGAGTATTTGGGGCAGCAGGACGGTGTATGTGGCAAAATCAGCTAGTGTGTGTGTTAATGGTAATGAAGAAACATGTCATCCAGTACAACAATGTGGCTTATTGATGTGTTTTTAGCTGTTTTAGTGTTTTAGCTCTATGGCACAGAGGAAGAAGATACTGTATATCAGGCTTTGATACACAAAATAGTAAATACTTGTTGGTCAATTTATTCTTTGCTGGTTTTGGTGTTTTTTACAACATTTGTTGAGAAAAAGAAAAATCTAGCCTGAAGTTTAACAGAAAAGGATCCAAATAATCCTGAACGTTTTGGTTCTTAAACCTTCGGATCTTGATTCCTCGATTTGTTCTCAGTTAAGAGTTTTTTTTAGCATGCTAAACTATGATGGTGAACACATGGTTTAACATTACACATGCATCAGCATGTTAGATCCTACTCACCTGTCAATGAAATTTTAGGTGTGCAAAAACCTTGAACCTTTTAAAAATATTAGGATGAATCACCTCACCTTCCCGAGATGACACACCTGACTTTTTTTTAGATTAACTTTTGTGTTTTTGGAGACTTATCACGATTGGATTATTATCATTATCCCTGAGGAGCTTGTTTGAGACCTCCAAATGAATTGGTCTTTTGAGTGTTTACAGAAGTAAAATAAAAAAAATTAGAAAGTGATATTAGAGCTACTACGAGGAACTTTTATTTTGTGATGATTTTGGCGGTACCTGTGGACAAAAGCGGTAGTGTTTACGAGCACCAGAGTCCCTTTAGAAAACTTAATTTTACTGCAGATGGGTCTGACAGCTTGCCCAGCCCAGTCCTGCTTCTGATTCTCCCGTGTCTCAGCGTGGTGTCGATGTTCGCTTCCAGCGGCGACCGCTGGAGGAGGAGGCGCTGCTGTCGAGCACAGAGCTCTCCACCTTCCGCAAGAGGCAGGTCGAAGCCAGATCTGGGTCTGTCCATGGTGGGCTGGTCGCTGCCAGATGCCCCACTGGAGTCTGAGCTAAAGTTTCTAGTGATGATTTTGTCTGATTTCGCCAGAGTCCGACCCGGTGGCACCGACGACAAGCATTAAGAAATAGCCAATCTTCTCCCTGATGGTCTTGTTTACTAATGTAGGTCATAAAGAGGCATCAGTATTACATTGAGACTGTTTCATAACCAGTTAAAAGTTCCTTGTAGTAACATTAATAAGATAATATGATCTAAACTCACAGGGTTTTAAAACTACAGGAGTTGTAACCGGGGGCGTCCCACCTGTGGAAAGGCTCAGCTCTCCAACAGTGGCAGAAACCAGTTTCCCATTAGGTCAGTGGTCGCCCCGGGAGGCCAATTCTCTTTAGCTCCCCTTTCACTCCTCACACACCAAATACTGCCAGGTCAGATGGAGGGAAAGCCGCTAGGCGCCGAGTTGCAATTAGACGCTCCATTATATAAAGGCATATTCAGATAACAGGGGCACCAATGAGGTCAGTACATGCCTTTTGTTGTGGGATTAATGAGATTTTTAATAAAACAAAAAAATGCCCCCTTCCTTATTGTAATGACCTAATGAGTGTGTTGGTGGCGCCGGGACATGTTGGTGGGAAAGTGCTGCGGTCGTACCAGTCTCTCGGTGGCCCCCCTCCCGCCTCCGCTTCATCCCTCCTTCGTTTCCCTGCACCTGCATCGCCGCCAGTGCTGCCCCGTGCTTTCCGGCCCCCCCGTCCAGTGTTTGTATTCAAAGCTAGGAACCAAAGGAGTGTTTAATTACCATAAAATGCTATCGGCATTTAGCCCTGTGACAATATGAATGGCAACATAGAGCTCATTGAGGTTATCAACAAGGGGACCACTGGTCAATTGGGTCATTGATTTGGATTGTTTGACAGACCTGGAGCCAAGGCCGCAGGAGCAAGCAAAGTTCAAAAATCCCCCTCAGTTGAATCGAGAAGTTTGTCACAGAATCTGTTGGAAGGGGCTGTCAGGAGCGATTAGGGGGCATGAAAGGGCTCAGCGATCAAACGGGGCCTGTCCCAACGCTGCACATTTAATTAGAATTTGCATGTCTTTGTTCCTGACCCTTCAGCAGGCATGATCTGATTACAAGGGTGAACAGTTACCACCAGGGGAAAAGGGGAGCTCGCAATGTGCAACTGCGCTTATTTGTCTAATAAAACTGATCGTTTTTTAAAAATGAAAACAAGCTCGGCCTCGCCGGGTCTCCGCAGCGATCCGGAGGATTAACAAAACAGCTGGAGGGACGCTCAAGTTAAGGTGCTGTTGGAAAGATTTCCCTTTTCTCCTGCTTAATTTCTGTCTCCCACTGAATTGTGGGAGTTTGGGGAGTGGAGAGGGGGGACTGAGGCGCTCGCTGGCTCATTAATTGGGAGGCACAGCGCCCTTTGACCCCAATGATGCAGGGTGACAGGGCAAACGAGAAGAGGCGATTGGCTAGCAGCTTCAGCGGTTGAACGTGCCACCAGTGGTGTTCCAGAGTGGAAAAGGGCAGCGAGGAACAAAACATTGCTCTCTTCCTTTTTCTTTTGTTCTTCTTTCCTGTTTTTTTTGCTGTTTTCTCTCTCCCCTCGTTTCCCCTCTATTTACTCCCATCTTTCACAAATGTTGGAAATAGAATTATGTTTTTTATTTATTTTTTAAATGTACAATTGTAATTCTTCTGTTCTGTTCTGTATGGATGACACCTATTGCATGTCCGTCCGTCCTGGTAGACGGATTCATTACAGAAGTGTCTCCCTTTTTCTGTTGAAGTTTTTTTAATTTTTTTTGTGGAGGTTTAATCTTATTCAAAGAATTATAATATAATATAATAAAGAATTATTCATCTTTATTATATTACATTTTTAAATGTATTTATTAAATTTGTCATTTTTGGCTACATGGATAAAACTGACTTGACATATGAGTTATTAGATTTAAGCTCAATGCTGATTATAAAGGAAACATAATTTCATTAAACAAGCAATATGGTGAGCAGATCTATTGACATTATAGATGTTATATTATCTTTATAGATTTTCTATTATAGATTATATTATCTGATAACTGATAATAACGCTGGCTTTCATAATACAAATGTGCTTTTACATTTAATGGATCCATTTTTTTTTCAATTACCTTACTGTACCATATCATTTTACCTGGAAAAAAAGTGATACATTTTACTACCATAATTAAACAACAAAAATATGAATTCTCTGAAATGTGTCCCAAAACCTGTTTGATATATTTAACGCTTTTATTGTGAAGCATTTTGTAATTTTTGTTTTGAAAAGCACTATAAATCTTTCCTTGTGCAGTCTTCCTGTAATGCCATCAGTTGTTTTGTTCACTGTTATAAAAAAAAGGTGAATATCAACAAAACGTTAGTTGTAGGTTGTAAAAAGTATTCAAAAGAAATATTTTATTTCTTAAATTCTACTACCTGTTTATACCTGCCCACACAGTTTACACATATATTTACTTTATTATGTTTATATGAGTTTATTCATGTTATCACTACTGTGCATCAGCCTACCACAAAATTATATTTAATTGTATTCTATTTTATTGAAATTATAACTTCCATTAATTTTTACTTGAGTGAATTTATTTTTATATATTTTGTAGTTCTGTAGCGTTGTTGCCTGAGAACAAGAATATCATTGCTTACGACTGCTTCACTGTAATTGTCGTGCATATGACAAATAAAGACTTGAAAATGTTTTTTCACATATAATTATTGTCAGTAATTATTAAGTTTCACCTTATTCTCAATTTGTAAATATTAACAATTGTTTAGTAATATAAAGTAGTTGTAAAGTGAGCATCCTGCTTAAATAAAGGTCATATAAATAAATGATGTTTTTTTTAACACTTCTAAACAGCAACAAAATATAGACAGCTGAACATTTGGCTGTGTCCAGGTGTTTCTAAATTATATCTAAAAAAATTAAAAGTAAAATTACACTTTTACATTTATGTGTCCCGTTTTTTTCCCCCACAGTCCCTAATGTATTAATACTCACATAACATAAACATTTGGATGATTTAATCAGAAATATAAATGGGAATTGTCTTTGTTTCAAAGAAAAGTGTCTATACCTAAATTAATGTCTTATTGTTATCATCAATATTATTTTCATCATCATAATTTGTATTTAAAATATTTTTTATTAATGATACATACATAATATCAATTTAATTAAAACGAAATTAATAATCAAAATAAATTTGGTTATTATTAAATTTAAAATACATTTGGTATGGATATTTTTACATTATTATTTTTATTATCATTATTATTATTATTGTTATTATTACTATTATTATTATTATTATTATTATTATATGACATTTAAAATACATTTAGGCATGGGCACTTTTACAATACAACAATAATAAATAAACCTGGTCTTGATTAATTTTGTGAATCATGATTGGTTTAGTGAATTGCTCTTTATTATCTTTTTATATCTTTACTAGCATTTATCTTTTTTTTTATTGAGTTCCATTTAATTATTCTCTAAAATGTTTCACATTTTATTGACTTCTATTTTATTTCTACATTTTTCTTTTCACTAAAGTCTGACATCTTTTTTAGTTTCTGCTTTTAATTTTCACAAGGCCCGAAATGTTCTATACTGTGAGGTTTCGTGTAAATACACCGTTTTCAATGTTCTGAATCAGTAAAATGTGATCTGATGTGATCTGAAGGATTCATGCGTTGGTACAAACTTCTGTAATTGTCGGGCCTGTTTTTTGTGTGATGGAGGTCATTAGTGTGTTGTGTTTGCATGTCGTCTCCTCTCCTGTCTTTGTTAAAGTGTCTCCAGTGTGTCTGGGATGGAGGCACGCACCCTGTCCTGCTCCCACGTCTCTTTACCTCCACCCGCCTCCAGAAAAACCACCTCCTCTTTATCCTCATCAGACTTCTCTCCTCGCCCTTTTCCTCTTCTCCTTTTTCTCTTCATTCTCCTTGCTTTTTTCTTCCTCGTCTAACTTCACTTCCTAGTCCTCTTCTTTCTGGTTTCCCTTCATAACCGCATCCTTGTCATCCTTCTCGTCCAATTTTTCGTTTTCCACCTCCTCTTCGTTCTCCATCTTGTCTGATAACCAGATTTTAATTATTCAGTTTGTTTGTGTTAACTGTTTTCCGTTTTGGAAGGGATTGTTTTTTTTTTTAGCTGTAACCAATCAGAAGTGACAGTTTTCAGTCCACAAAGAAGCTGTGTAATGTTTTTCAACTAAATAGAAAAAATGCATTGACTTAATTCAATTTACAGCCACCTCTACAGCACCGGAAGATGACTCTAAGCTCTGCTCAAATTTCTTTTGCAACTGGGGAAAAAGCATATACTGTATGCAGTATATATGTGTGATCAGAAGTCTTGCTAGTGATGTCAAAAATATTGAAGTTTCAATACTGAATATTTGAAACGCTCACTCATTTTCCACAGTATTCATAAACGGCTTTCTGCTTTCTCTTCTTTTCTCTCCAACAGCATGTTGATACACACACACCGTTATTTAACCTTTTATAAAAATCTCAAATCTTATACCCTCAATGTTATGTCAATTTGTCCTTTGTGGTATCAAATATTGATATTTTTTACGGTATTGTATCAAAGTTAGAAATTCCAGTGTTGTGACAACATTAGGTCTTGCATCCGCCTTCTTTCTGCTATCCTATTTTACCACTTCTTCCATTTCAAAACCGACGATCCGACATTCACACTCACCTCATGCAAAGACTTGCTGGCATTGTTGAGGTTTTCATTCTTTACATAATTACTTCCGTCAATTTTCATGTAAACAACTGCGTGCAACACTGAATGTCTTGGAGAGTGTCTGCAAAAGTGCGCTGTTATCCACATATTTAAACAATATCCCTCTCTATGACAGCCATTCGGAACAACTAAACACTTGTGATTTCTGATGTCGTACCAAACTAGTTATGTTCGAGCATTACCCGACTCTCCCTTCTCCTCCTTCTTGTCCACCTCTTTTCATTAACAATCATCCCCTTCTCCATCTCTTCCACTTACTAGTCCTTTACGTTGATGTCCTTTCATGTCCTACTTTTTCTCCTCCATCTTATCTTTCCATGATTACTTCACTTATACTTCTGTTCATCATCACGCTGTGATTCTCTCCTCCATTCTCCTTTTATTTACCCCAACTTTCTTTTCCACTTTCTCCACTTGTTCCTCCACATGTTTTTCTGTACGGCCACTCCTCAATCAGCAACTCCCTTATCTTTCTTTTTTGGAGAGATTCAACTGTTTCCGGTGCCATTTAAAGTAATATGGGATAAAATGTTAATTTATGATAATTATAACTATGATTGTCTCCAGGTTTTCATGGGGAAAATGAAACGAAAAAAAACAAACAAAAAATGATGAAGCACAGATTTACATCTCGTCATCGTCACAACTTGCCTTCTGTTAGAGCTGGCAGTCTGCCGTTGTATTCATACGATTTCGGTCCACTGTTCCTCTTGTACTTTCCATTGTGGGTTTTCTCTTGATTTTGAGAATGAAAACACACTTTGTTAAAAAAAAATGACGTGCGCGATTGCGTCTTTGAATCTACCTTTCATCGTCACAACTTCCATCTGTTGGAGCCGGCAGTCTGTTTGTACTTTTGATGACGTTGTTTGCTTTGTTAATGTTTCACAAGAGAGGAATACCAAAAGCCCTGGGAATCACTTTATAGCAGGTCATTTTCCAAATGACAAGGGCTGACGTTGGAATGACGAAAGTTGAAATGATATGATTTTGCCCGCCGAGCTCGGTGCGCCGATGCGGAAAACGGCCTCCTTGTGCTCGGCCGCAGTTTCTGTACTCTCTGAACCCTGAAATAATGACCCTTCCTTGTTCATTAGTGTCTACGCGGTCAATCATAACACATCAGAAATGAGTTTAGCATTCAGGCGCGGACAATTGACCTTGTGTGTGCCCTTCCTCACCAGCGAGCTGTCACAGGGCTTCATCCAAATTGAGGCAATTAGCTGCGATGTGTCTCCCCCATTAAGCTGAGTGTCTCCACTGTGTCCTAATGACAGCAACAGGACATGGCCTAATCAGCAGCAGCGTCTCCCTAGAGTTCACATCCACTCCTAGCTGGCACACCCAGGGAGAACAAGGACTGGGGGTCCCGGCCAAAAACCATGTGAAATCAGGCAGCATGATGGCAAAGGTTCAGACAAACAGCGGCAGTGAAGTTAGTAGTCCAATGGGTGTAAGGTTAACTTTTCAGTGGTTCTGTCAAAGTCTGTATCACTTGATTTTAGTCATGCAATAAAAGCACTCACACAAAAGCAAAGACCCATCATGTTCTCTTATAATGTAATTTGGGAGCTGCTAAGCCAGTGGTCTCTCTACGCCCTCTCAACAGTCGGCTTGTTGTAAATCTAATTTTCAGGACGATGTAAATTATTGCCTATTTAAAAAGGGACTGTTTATAAGAATCAGAAATTGGTTTTAACAGCGACACCTGTGGCCGTTAAGTCAACGGAAGTCAGCGTCCTGTTGCTCGCGCTCGCCTGAGTGCACGCGCTAACTGAATGTGAGCGAGCATCCGCCAAAACAGTGAAGCAAAACACATCAGCTAAAACCACAATATCACTCTATATTTCAGCTGCTTGGCAGTAATGTTAGCTGACCAGACGAAGGTCTCTCCATGAATCAATGTTGATCCTAGTGTTGGCTTTTCCTGCCTCAGCCTCCAGAGACACCAGCCCCCGGTCGAAGAAGATAAAGTAACTCGCTGTGGAGCCCCGTCACTTCACAAGACACGGGAAACCTCTGTTGGTCTGGAGGAGCTGCAGCAGTTATTTCTGCACAAATGTCCACTGTACATTTATTAGATATTCTCAGAGTTAAACTAACTCTTCTGCAGTGTGTAGTGTGCGCGCATGCACGTCTAGAGGTGGAGCACGCTGAGCGAGTAACGAGCGTGCTGTGTGAATAAAGGCAGGCAGGCAGGCAGAGGAGCAGAGTACAGCAGAGACTCCGGCCCTGGAGACCAAAGCTACGGTCTCCCCCGCGTCCTCCGACCGCGGCCAACACTGTTTAACAGACGGGTTTCACTAGATAGAACTTTGCGGTTTTGGTGCTTCCGTGTAGTTTGTGTTGGAGTCTGAGTCTGAACAGCGTAGCCACACGCAAACGCGCATGGGACACCGACCCGGATTGATTTATACGTGTAAGAAGTTACAAACAGTCCATTTAAAAAGGTCCAGTGTGTAGGATCTGGCGGTATTTAACTGTGAGGTTGCAACCACCTGAAGTCTCTTCCATGTGCCAAGTGCGAAGAATAACTACGGTGGCCGACGCAAAAAGGTGAATGGCCCTCTCTAGAACCAGTTGTTGTAAGTAGTAGCGTAGGTCATTTGGATATAAATATATTATATTTAGATATAAACGGCTCATTCTAAGGCAAAGAATACACAATTCTTAATTTCAGGTGATTATACACTAAAGAAAACACTTAATATTATATTCCATTTCTGCCAATAGATCCCCGTAATTGTTACACACTGGTCCTTTAAACAAACACGTGGCCTTAGCTGAGGGATCTCGTCCCTTTGCCCTTTTTCTCCTTAAATGAGTACTGTAGTGATTTAGTATTGCACTTCCATAAAGTTGGGAATGTTTTTTTTTACCTGTCTCATGCACTACCGTCAGTGACCGTTTTATAAAAATAACTTTTTCTAATCATATTTGCTCCAATTCTACCTAGTGCAGATTTAATGAGATCACTTATGTCACCAAGGTTATCTCTAATAATAATAAACGAAGTGATTTAAATGTTTGTTTTTTTTAAAATGATAGAGATATCCGCACACTTACATCTGTGCAATGTTTAAACACACAGGCACCTTATAGACAGCAGAAATGCTGATTCTTTCTACCAACTGGGGGATCTGAACTGGCAACCTTCCAGTCACAAACCTACTTTTGTGCCTAAATGGGATCCGCACTGAAGAGATTCCTGTCCAGTTGACCTCCCCTTGTCCTCGTTCAGTAGAAACATCCCATAATAAACCCTGACCTCACATGGTCCGAGGTTGTTGGGTTATGTAATCCCTCTGGACTGAATTTACACGCACAGACTCTTCACTGCGTGGCAACGGATTCAATATTAACATTAATCTCATTTAAAGTTAGGATGAGAAAAGGTATCAGAACACAGCCAACATAAATACTAACTGATCTGTTATATACAACATTCATATTAGCTGCTAAATTTGACGGTATCAAGGTTCAATCCCCGGCTCCTACTGTCTGCATGTCGAAGTGTCCTTGAGCAAGACCAAGTTGCTCCCGAGCCCTTTACAGCAGCTCAATGCTCCTAAAATACTTGGGATGGGTTAAATGCAGAGGTCATATTTCATGTATGTATTTGTAAGTATATGATGAATCTAATACATTTTACATTTCTTATGTTTATAATACTAATATTAGCTGCTAAATTTGGCCATTTGGGAGGTCTATGTTAACCATATGTACAATGTTAATATTAGCTGCAAACTTTGGCCATAACAAGGTTAATCAAATGTAGAATGTACTGTACTGCAGGAGGCAGCTATATCTCAGTGGGTTGAATGGGTCATCCTTTAACTGCAAGGTTGGTGGTTCGATCCCCGGCTCCTACTGTCTGCATGTCAAAGTGTCATTGATGGATTAAATGCAGAGGTCAAATTTCATGTATGTATCTGTTTGCATATGATGAATCTAATAAAGTTTACGTTTTTCACGTGTACAATGTTAATATTAGCTGCTAAATTTGGCCATAACAAGGTGTATGTTAACCACATGTATACTGTTAATATAAGCTGCTAAATTTTGCCATAATAAGATCAACGTTTACAAGATGTATACCATGAGTATTAGCTGCTAAATTTGGCCATTACAAGGTCTATGTTAACCAAATGTACAATGTTAATATTAGCTGCTAAATTTGGCTGTAATAAGGTCAATGTTAACATTAGCATGACATTAACTTTGGCCACCATAAGGCTATGGTAATGGTTGGCCATAACTAGTTCTGCTTGTTAGCCTACCACAAGCTACACAGAGAGAATGATTTCTTAAAAAGGGACTGACTATGTTGATCTTGAGTCACACTCCTCTGGCTTTTTTCTCCAGTCTTGTCATTTTTTCTTGAATTTCCCATTTGGTAGAAGGGGAGTAGCACTATGTCATCCGCAAAGTCCAAAGTCAGTACCATCAGCTGCTAAGTAAGGTCGTCATGAAGAAAGGTAAGACATTTGAGCTGCTAATTTGTCTGTCACAGTAGTAATGTTTAGTTCAAATTAAACAATGTCAATAATATTAGTTACTTTAGAATTACCACCACATGCTCCATAGAGGAACATCAATCCTAGGATGGCTGTCCTACGCAGAATGAGCATTAAATACATTAAAAGACATCTCATACAGGAGAGGAATCTCAAACAAACCATAGATATTTTGCATTTATGCTAAAAACATTAGGATTTGAATAAAAAAAATCTAAATAGAAATCCCTGTCTTCACTCCATTTAGCTCACCATGCATCCAACATCTCACATAGAACAACATTAGAATAGGAGGTTGGTATAGGATGTAGCTGTGGCCACATTTAGATGTCAAATGTTCTTATTTCAAACCCACCAAAAAAATACACAGGGTCAGTAACATTAGCAGCTAACTTCAGATCACTAGGGCAATATAAACCCAATACACTTTGTTGACATTAGCTGCTAACTTAAAGCCATATGATTATAATCTTTAACCAAATATACAACGTTAATATTAGCTACTATTAACTTTGGCCATAACAAGATTTACCAAATGTAGAATTAGCTGCTAATTTGAGCCTTAACGAGGTCTATGCTAATCAAATGTACAACATTAATATTAGCTGCTGAATTTCTTAATATTAAGGTCAATGTTAAAGGAATACTTCACCCATAAAATGACCATTTGTTTATCAATTACTCACCCCGTATTACCCTGAATTCTTCTTGCTTTTCTCTCATGCCTCTAAAATGAATGAAGAATGAGAAAACAAAGAAAAGTCTTGGTTATCTGAAGTAAATAGGGTTCACGTTAAAACAACAGCAAAGCCTCATTTATCCAATCTTATGCTCAGTACTTCCCAAACACATGCATCTTCGCTAACTATTTAAAACATTGGATTAACACATCGGGACTAGTTGCAAGCATGTGCAAGCGTGAGACTGTTTATGCCGAAGTGCCACTGACATTAGCTGCCAACAGCGGGTCAGATAAAGGCTATAAGGTGAAGGCAAAATGACACGGTCAGTATTGCTAGCTGCTATTTCTAGCTAATCTTCTCAGGCCTCACCACATGCAGGACGATCCTGACCCAGCAACAACTTTTCTCTTCCAGGTCACTGGTGTTTAAAGCCCAATGCAAAAGCAATAGGCCCAATCCCAATGTCCCCCCTTTAGGCCTTAAGCCCTGGTAAATGCATGAGTGTGAGAGGCTGCAAGGGCTTGAAATGGTATAAATACGAATGGGATAACTCTTTGTGGGGACATATCACGTTAAATTGTGGGTTTTTATTTGATGTTTTTGAATGCCTGATTTTAATGTCTTCCAGGATCTTGCCTTATGAGACGAGAAGTAATTGTCAAATAATCAATTTACTCATTTTTGTCAAAACAGCATCATTAAGTAAAATTAAAAAATAAATGGTTCATGAATAAACCAGGTTTGTAATATAACCTACATGCTTCGGACTTCACAGTCTTTGAATTCATGAGTGTGGACTTTGGTATTGGGTTATTTTGTAGTAATTTAAACCCATGGAAGTGAAAAGCTTTCCTGGTGGTGCTTCACCCTTGGTTAGCCAGTAGCTACTCCAGTGCGTACGGCTTGTTAAACTACACTGAGTGACCAAAAAAAACACACAAATATATAATTTCAAGGTGGAAGATAAAGACTTACCTACTCATGTGTTCCAGGAATGAAGAACTGTGCTCAGGTAAAGATCCCTACAATATACATGATCGGTAAACACATTTCATTTCTTGTAAACTAGTCTATGACAACATGGCATGCAACAAGGGACCTCCAACCACCCAATGACACACCAAGCTGATAGCAATTAACTTGATGAAGCAGGCAATTCATGGATAATGATTGACAGCACAGGCAGCCCCTCCTACAAACAGCCACATCACTCATGGTTTTGGAGGTTTTACTTTTTAATTCAAATTGTATTATATATCATCTGAAAGTATGAATCACACCATTTACTTTAATATATGACACCTCTAGGATATCTCCTTCTAGCACAGATATATTAAGCAAATTGTAGTACTCATGATCCTTTGCAATCACTGGGGCATTTTAACTCCGTTACTATCCAACTAAAGTGGAAGTTCCAGCAATTATTGTTAGAGTTAAGGAAGAAAGAGACAAAAAGAGAAAGGTAAGTATAAGAAAAGATTTAAAAATGACCATGAAATAAATTAAAAAAGATGACTGACAAGAGAACGAAGTGAGTTACAGAGCTTGTTGGTGTAACAGCGTTCGTGCCTGCCTGATTTGTGTGTGTGTGTGTGTGTTTGTTTCTGTGAGTGAAATAAAAGCTTGTCTTGTTTAGTGGGCCGCTAACAGTGAAAAAGGCTAATAGGGCTGACCTGCCGCTCACCCCGGAGCAGCAGAGACAGAATGAGAAAGAAAAACAGAGGGAAGAGGAGCCGGTATTCTTCTTGTGCACGAACGAGAAGGGTGAACGAGGGAACGAATCAGCGCCGGGTGGCAGATTAGTTTAATTGTGCCCCTCTGAAGAATGGAGGGAGAGATGGAGGGATGGAGGGAGGGATGGCTGGGAGGCTCCAGTCAATAGAGCTGCTGATGAGAACAGAGAGGAGCAGAGCGGAGAGAGGAGACAGAGGCAGAGGAAATGTCTGCACGTGTTCCTGTTTGAAGGAGAATGAAGAGTCTAATGACACTTAAACTGTTGCTCATTTTACAGTTTCATATTATACATATTCAAATATATATATATTTATTCATAGCTGCCTTGTTATATCAAGATGCATGTCCATTTGAGGGTCTAAGGACAGAGGATACTGTATGCTGTGCAGTTTGTAAAGCACCTTTATAACAAATAAACACAAAAAATATAAAATGGCAGTACATTAGCAGTTAAATTAGGTTACTATTATATTTTTTTATTTATTTTTTTATCATTATTATAACATCTATCACAAAGCTAACATTTACCAAAAATTACACAAAGTCGGAAATGGCATTAACTTTAGTTAATAATGATTAAATCAGACGCTTCAGAGTTCAGATGGTGTTAAACATAATTCTGGTTTATTTACAACTTGTGTCTTATTTTCATAGTTTAATCCATTAGAGATGATGACATTGTTGTAAGTTAATCGCTGGTATCTGGGGACGAAGTGATGTTGCTTTCATATTGAGCTTGAAGGTTCATTCTTGACCTTTAGAACATTAGTTTGACGAGAAAATACTCAACACAAGGTCCAGCTACATGTTGTACCTATAAGCTTTCAACCACATCTCAAGGGATTTCTCAGCGAGTTGCCTACTCAACGAGTAAGTTCAACCTTTTCTTTCTTTCTTCCACACGCCAGGACAGGTGGTGCTGATGTTACAGGGCGGGTCCGTCTTTGTTCTGTTCCTTTTTTTTCTCAAATGGAAACGCCCACTCATCTGTTGTAAAAAGCATTGACGTGGGTTACCACAGTAGGCTAATCAATAAGGTAATGAATAATGTGAACAATAGATGAGTCAAAGTTAGCTGTGCTAAGTTTGGAAATAACTGAAAGGGTTGGTACAGATTTTTGAAGTGGGGTTGTAGGTATACTCTCGCGTTCTGTGAGGTAAAATGACTGTTTTGTGAGTGGAGTCTGGTCTGGTCTCGGAAGACCGCGATATAACGCCTTCAGTTGCTGTCGGAGCGGGCTGTCTGACGGCGAGGTAAATCGGCTGTGGCAGGAAAACTTACTTTAGCCACCTAAAAAAAAAATTTATATCAGTTTAAAAGTACGCTAGAATGTTTTCAAGGCTTTCCCTCGCCATCAGACAATCCTTTACGACGGAGACTGAAGCCGTTATATTGCGGTCCAGACTCAGACTCAATTCACAAAAACATGCATTTTTCCTCTCAGAACACAGGACTTGCTGGTCTATCGCTGCATCGATCGGTTAGTTTGTTTCTGTTATTGTGTGACTTTCGGATCTGAACTAACGTGGCGTCCACAGCAGTGCGTTGCTTAGCTTCCGTGCCGGTAGTCCGGTCTGCTTCTCCAAACTGGGAGCACGCTGACCGCCATCTAAGTTACCGTATGTAACGTTACTACACTGACTGTAAGGATGTATATATACTGTACATGTAGCAGCGTCATCATGCAGAAACCTACCTCAGGTTCCTTGGGAAAGAGTTTTCAGAAGGGCTTGGAAAAAGCATTTTGACACTAAACATACATAGACCAAAATTTAAATGTTCGGATTTAAATACATAAGGAACATTACTGGCAAGCTAGAATGATATAAAAACCTAAAAAAAAAAGAATAATAATAATGGACCCGCACTTTAAGTTTGGTTTTAGATTCAGCTTCTTGCAGAAAGAGAATAATGATTATTCATGCTCTGAATAACACCGAACAAAATTATAACAGCTACTGAAATGGCATATCAACAAAGCAACCCAAGTCCATCTGCTGATGAAGACAACCATGAAACATCTGCCAGTGAAAGTACTCGGAGGATCAGATGAGGTCAGACATGATGAGAAGTGATGGGTTGTGCAACAGGAGGTTCCGACTCCAGACGAGGCCGACGAGACTTCCTGCAGCCGCTGTTTATTTGTTGTTCTAACCTTGTCAACTCAACACACCTCGGAGGTGACTGGCGCCCGACCGGCCCCTCCTCTTTAATAGTTTGTCGGTTGCCGGTCGCCGTGGGGATGCCAAACCAGGAAGTGACACCTTATAATAATCACTGATATGTTGTTGTGGAAACAAGCTGTAGCACTTAATGATGGCTTTCCTCGCTCGCTGCCACCGCTGCAGTCACGGCAACCGCCTCGCTGCTTTCATCAGCTTCCAGTCGGAAAGAGAAGAGGGGCTGCCAGCTACTGACAGAGCAGGGACAGCCTCTAGTGTGTGTGTGAGGGGGGGGGGGGGATGTTAGGCATGTAGTCAGGTTAGTTAGGTTTATGTGTGTGGTCAGTGGACAGAGCCGATCACAGAGCTGCTGCCTCCAGTCTCAGTGATTTACACACTCTGACACACACACACAACACACAGAGTCCGGAAACAGCCCTCAGTACTTTAAGTGTTGATGTTTTAACAAGACAAACACAGATCAGTGATCAGCCTGCCAACATCTCTGCTGTCAGACTTTGGTCAAAACAATAAAACAGACACTGCAGCACTTTGTTGGAGCACATTGTTCACATGTCTGGATGAATGACTGGAAAATGTGTCTATGAAATGATGCACAAGCATATTCAAACTTTCCATTTGATGATACAGCAGTTTTTTCCCCCAACTCAATGACTTTCCTCGGGCGCCAAAGTATATTTGGCGACATATTTTAGCATTTTTTTAATCTGCCATTGGCTCCTCGCTCTATCCCTCCTGTACCTGTTTGTTCTGCTATCACGAGAAGGGTTTATTGTAAATTTGACATGCTCTGTAGAGAAACACAGACAAGAAGAAGACTGCTGGCCGAATTCCTGAATAGAATCAATCTGCAGTTCACGGATGGTAAGTATTGTAAGGCAGGCTTCTCGCTACCTTAACTATAAACTTGTTACTTAATTAAACGACTGTGGGGCTGTGGGTAAAGCAAGAGCACGGGGAGAGCTTCGTCTGTGCAACAGGATCCACTTTAATGTCTCAACTCAAGCATAGGACAATTGAACACCGATAACCTAAAGGTGGCACATCACTTCTTACATCATATCACTCCGCCAATCTTAATCATCACTCACTTTACAAGCAAGTAAGGTGCGCCATATTATATAGTTCCATATCTAACTTAAAGAGCAGAATACAATATGTATACTGTATAAAATAAGTCTTTACAAAAATAAATCTAATCTTACAGTATCATGAGCACCTCTGCACAAATTTGTCCAAAACTGATGCATTCAAGTTAACTCTGATAAGTTAGTCTATCTATGATTTTACCACAATGCTGTCATTCTCGGAGTCCAAACTCCAAATAAGATATTAGCAAGAATGTAAGGAGCTGAGCTAGTAAGGATAGCTACTGTATAAGTTAACGGTATACAGCTGGGTTTGCCTCCTTCCAGCCCGGTCACACTAAATGGAGTATGAATGGCACGGTAAATCGGAAGTCATTTCCCGAGCAATAAGAGCACCGTTCTTGATTTTTACGTGTTATTTATGCGCCATGTAGACTCTATTGACTGCAATGTAAACACATCCGCGTGAGTATGCTATGCTCAGAGCTAGTGACGTAGAATAAAAAGTGAGAGAGGCTGCTTATGGTGGGAGGGAGAGGAGGTGGATGTGTCCAACAAACACAGGACTTTCAACCAGGAGACCGGTGTTTGTGTCCCAAAGTGTTGTTGAGTTATTTTGAAGTTAGGTAAGTGACATTAGCGACGTGTTTTCTGTACTGGTGTTACGTTGTTTGCGTACCTATTTGACTTAGTTTACATACTTCTTTCAAACTCAACCATTATTTTTTCCCTAAACCTTACTAAGTGGTTTTGTTGCCTGCGGCCATTATCGTAGTTTTGTTGCGTAGAGTAAAAACTATGAGCTAACTAAATGCTAAAATGCGTTCTCATGAAACACAAATTGTCCTTTTGATGTTGTGCTATTTATATATGCCTTCCCATGAGATCGGTTGCTCCTCCCATGCGCACATGGCCCGCATATGAGACTAAATTACGCATCATGACAAAAGATGACAGAGCTCTGATTCCACAGCGGTCAAACTGCTTCATTTCAACCAAAAACTGGGTCTAATTTTGAGATTAGATTCAATCAGATTAAACTTCCTTTTAAAAAACACCAGATATGCCAAATAATTGGATTTGCAGAATCTGTGTGAACGTACACACGAACACGCACACACACACACACACCACCCAGTGGTTAGTGGTTACCAGGCAGGCTTACTGGTGCGGAACAGAGGACCAGTTAGGAGGTCTGAGATGCTAACTGACAGGCCCAGTGTCTGATGGGGCGGAGGGGCCTGAGAGGGGTGTGGAGGGGTGTGGAGGGGTGGTGGTGTTCTTATTAGGCAGCGCTGCGTGGGCTTTGACCTCTCACACACTTCATGAGTTCACTTAATGAAGCCCTGAGCCTCAGCGCCCCTCTCCGCTCCCTCCAGCCTCACATACAGTCGCGACAATCAGCAGTCTGTGGTGATTCCTCTGAGCCCTCTGTCACAAAGAGTTGGGACACCGGCTGAGGGTTTTATTTTGAAGAGGCCACAGTTGTCCACGGTTTAGTTGTGTATGATGATGCTGGTGTCAAACTGGTGTCAAAGAAAACACACACACAAGAACTGATCTTAAACTTCAAGAAGGAAAATGTATAACTGCATGTAAGTAACCAAGTAGCCATTACTGCGATGACGTCTCCCTACTAATTGAATGCAAGCTGTCGTAAGATGTGTACAATGTTCTACTTTTACCATAACTTACTACGTAATCTCTATCTCTTCTCAATAAGATCTTCATTTAAACATAAGCAACCCCTCAAACGGTCAAGGAAAGTTTTTGTCAATTTTCACTCAACGATTTCTTTGAAATTAACGCTTCAACTGAGGACTTCTGACATCCTGACGAGAACTAAAGACTCACAGAGACTGACTAAAGTGACACAGCCAACTTCTGTCATGGAAAATGTGTGATTTGAACCCTTTGAACATCTTCAGTGTTTTACTGTTTTACTTCAGTGTTTTGTATTTTACCATCATACCGCTATATCTCTTGACCCCCTCTGCGTCAGCCAGGTTATGTCAGCTTAGCATGAAGTTAGCTATGTCGTGTATTAAAAAGGACTTAGCAGCATGCCAGGTCCTTCAGTCTAGAGCCATGGACACCAACCCCCAACGACTGCCTTGCAAACTGGGATGAAGTAGTCAAATGTGTGCAGGTGATCAGAAATTGCACCACCAGACTGGATATTTCACATTTTAAGCCATATTTGCACTGGACAACTTTTACATTGGAGCATTAATTTACCTTACATACATTTACAACTTTTTCTTCTGATTTTGAGTTCACTTATCTAACTACATTGACTGTCTCCACGTTGCATAGAATACAATACAATACAAATAAAAATAAATAAAATAAATAAAATAAATAAAATAAATAAAATAAATAAAATAAATAAAATAAATAAAATAAATAAAAATAAAATAAAAATACATACAAGCATCCTGATTTTTTTCTTATACAATTATGAAATATATTTATAAAAAAAAATTCTTGATGCAGCAATTTAAAAAATGACTGCATCAACAAATGAGAAATGAGGAACAAATGGCACAATTACTACAAGTAACATAATTACTACTGTATAGTGCTGCTTGACGCAGAGCTAATGTTGAAGGATGATGTCTGTATTTGGTGACCTGGTTGGAAATGTGCTGTGAAATTTTTACTAAATTATGGACATGACAGATTTGCGGTGATAAACTCAAAGTATTTAACAATAGTCAATAGTGTATCTAACAATCACAGGGAATAAAATAGGAATTTATAAGTATTTTTTTTCTATTTTATATATTCATATATGTCTTTTAATGCTATATAAACCAGAGAGCACTCAGAGAGTTGGCAGATCAACCTCCTAAATTTATTATTTTAATGATAGAAGTCATCCACTGTCAGGTTAGAAGTGCAGGTCTGATTAAAGGGTTAATCAGTGAAATGAAGAGTGTCATGTCATGACTGGAATGTTCTACCCAAGCCAAGTCTAATTTAATTTGCTCAAGGGGTGATAACTGCTGCACATTACTGCTAATAAAAAAAATCAGTTGCACAACCGAATATTTGAGTACAGATCAAGAGAAGAGTAAACTGTCACAACCGGATGATTAGAATCTTGAAATATTCAACACTATCTATAATGATAACAATAAAACTTGATTTATAGAACTTGGAAGCAGACTTTTACAAAACTGTTTACAGAATAGCAGAGAAACCAAAAATAAAATATGGAGTGAGATAAAAACATAAAGCACAGTCAAGAGAAAATTTATGATGATAGAAAATAGATAAATGAAATCAGATAAAAGAAAAATGAGGCAAAACATGTCTGTGAAATTGCCATAAATATTAATTAAGAAATACAGATGTCTATTAAAATGCCTATCATTGTGTCCCTCCTGAGTGGGTTACTGTCACAATTTGAATTACGCTCCATTAACTTGTTGTTTTTCAAACATGCAAAGACTTAAAAACGTGAATAATGATTGTCCTGTTTTTCAGAAGCAAAGGAGGAAGTAGTGCGACGTGGAAGTGCCTCAAAAACCTATTACGGTTTGGTCACATTACACTCCCGTCCTCCATCTCCATCTCACTTCAACTGACGTCTGTACGACTGACGAACTCAAGCTCGCATTTCCTGTTCTGTTCACTTTAGTTTATTTTTAGTTGTGTGCCATCACGACAACAATTGAACATTTTGTCCCATTATTTTGAAGGCCAAGATCAGAAACGCAAAGAAAAGCTAAGAATCACAAGCCAAAATAAGAAATGCAAACAAAAAGAGGCAATACATTCCACTGCATTTCACGTCGCTCCTTTTCATAGTTTGGAATGACAATCATTTTGGGTTGCAGATTTTTGTTGGATGGTTTGCGACCCTACATTTCTTTAATTGACAGACACAATTTATTTATTTTGCTACCTTTGCTACCTCTATTTTAAAGGATTTGAGAAGTCCTCTCTTCTGATTCGCTAACAGAATGGCGGGGTTACACTCACCGCCGCTGGGGGGCTGCTGCTACGCGGTAACGTCAGCAGAAAGAAGCCCGGAGGAGCTGCTGAACTTTCCGCGCTCTCGGGCACGATTGATCGACGATGAGTTACAGGCTTCCGTGTTGGTGTGAAAGCTGACACAAGCAGGTGGATCCTGTTTGTGTTAACGTTTATGTAACCAGCATTTATTCTCTCATGCATTTTTGTGTTTTGATTGCCGGTTATGTATCGTTGTATTATTATGTGTTGCTGTTTGTTATTTGCCTCCCGGCTGCAGGTGTAACCTGCTGTGCCCCCACTGTTGTGTAATACAACTGAATGGAAAAGAGGAAGAGGAACAGTGTGTACCTGCATGAATGTCTGTGTGCGTGCAGTGAAATCCTTTAATTAACAGTGGTGATACCGCAAAACACGTCATTATACTGTAAGTGAGAATCCTACATTTAAAGTTCAATGCAAGTAAAAGTAAACAAGAATTGGAAGTAAATCTTGTGCAATAATTTAGAGTAACTATAGAGTGGTGAGCAGACAGACTGCTCTGAAAACAATAATCAAAATTACTAAATGAAAATCTGTCTTTCGATCTGCTTAAATAAAAACACAATGTATATATATTCCTTTGTTCCATACTCCAGTAAAGTCCCTGCATCGGAAATTTGACTTGCAATCATTTGAATTTGTGAAGGAAACAGCAAATACAGTAAAACACAATCAGCTAAAAGAATCTAAAAGGCTCTATAAAGCTGAAGTGTTGGTGATAATTCTCTGTAGGTTTGTCACTATGAATATTTGATTAGTGCAACTGTAAGTATCAAAACAATACTTTTCCTTTATCAAATCTTGTGAAGTGCATGCATGAAATATGGGCTCAAAAAAGTATAAAATGAAAGTCTCTTTAAAAAAAAAAAATCCAATTCACACAATTGTAGGGTTTGTGCAGAATTAAAATGCCTTCATTTTACATGACAATATGTATTTAACACGACCGGCACATAGACCGTACATAAGAAGTGGACGTAGTCACCTTGACGTCACCCATTGGCTTGTGGACTACAGTTGTTTTTTGCAAACCAGATGTGACACGAGAGGGCGGAGCTAAGTGCAATCGAATGCTGAATAAGACATTTGTAGGCGACCAAAATGTTAGAATGAACTTTCATGAACTAAAAACACATTGTGAAAGGGTTAAAGTTCTATGACGACAACACGGACGACTCCCAGTCCACTCCTCTGATTTCCCAGCGTGGTTTTGAGAAGGTTTATCTCTATAAACACAGTTAGTAAGAGGCAGGTACCCAGTTCTTGTATTTGTTGTTGAATCAATGTTAAACCTGCATGTTTGTGTTTGTGCTTGCCTTACTTTGTGTGTGTGTGTATTAGATCTAACAAGCTTATGCGTGTGTTTGTGTGGATCAGATCTGTCAGCAGCGGGGTTTCCGTCCCCGAGTCCAGGGGGATTTGGTCCCCAGGTTTGTTGACTGACCAGTAGGTCTCAGGCTTAAATCCCGCCTTGACCTTTGACCCCAGCACTAATTACATATAGCCCGAGTGCTGACGGCTATAATACACCCCGGGATGAATAGAAAGCCTCCCAAGGTTGTCTACAAAAGACACGGAAGCTGCGGAGCCGAAGACGCCTTGAACCTTTAAGCCCGGCCTGAGACCCACGACTGTGAGGAGAACTGGGGGATCACTGGAGGGACGGAGGCGTTTCCCAAAGCATTAACATGACCTTTGTTCTGCTATAATCCCACAGACAAATAATATGATGTCAGTAATAAGGTGGCGTTACGGAAAGCGGGTCATGATTGTTCAGGATCAGGGGGGTCGTGGTGAGATTCTGGGGCCTCAATTAGAAAATACCTTCATGCAAAAAACTTCACCCAGTTAGATCAAATCCACATGCAAGTAGAGATTCATACAAAGGTGATGCTGACTTAAGGTTTTAATAAATAAATATACCACACTGACACTCATGTCAAGACACACAAAGCTGGCACATAAACTCTGTTTGCACCTTTTATTTATTTTATCCAGAAGATTCTGTCTTGGTTTCTTTTACTTGAAATGTAGACCTAACTTCATTGTGCTAGGACTACTTGTATTTATGGTAAAGATAGATATTTGTTTTCAACACAAGTTCAATGTGTATGTTAACAGTGTCCTACTTTGAAAATTGACAATAAATATTGTTGAAATAATATGGAAATGTGTTTTGTTGATTTTATTTGATAGACACGGGGGTAGGTTATAGGATGACATTTAGACATGATGAGGTTCTGACCTTTGCTGGGAAGAATTTTTAGTAACTGGAACTATTGAGCAAAGATTACTAAAAGTTTGGCTTGAATAAAAAAAGGCTCTGAGTATTGTTAGAGATGATTCTCACCCAACAAAAATAATGAAAAAGCCCCATGGAAGGAGATATTAGGTGTGTTTCCAACTGTTTTTATGCACACTTTCAATTTGTGTTATAACCTGAGACATAAGAAATTAGATGGAAGTTTTTAGGCCTGACGTAGATGGAAAAGTTTTGGGGAAAAAAAGGCTGATAGAAACAGATTTTTCAAGATTTTTGTGGAGGTACCTGCTTCTTCTTCTACTACAAGACCTGATGTGTCTTGTCTTGACCAGCTGCCACTCACTGTCACAGGCCTCCACTTCAGCAAGGAAGACCAAAAACGTAAAAAAAAGCTGCAATCACCAGTTCCCACATGTTTTTTATCGGTTGTTATCCCACCATGGCAACTGACAAAAACACCACAGAGTCCATGAGGATCAGAAAACACAAATTAATTAATTGAAAAAACAAAAAAACAAAACATGATATATTAGAACTACTGCCACTCCATTAATGATGTCATATACCACATCCTCTTTAATATACACCATGCCCATAGAGATAGTTGACTGAAGCTTGCGTTCATGCACAATTTGATTTGCAGAAATTCACAGAAAGCTTGTGCAACATTTCAAATGGAAACATAACAATAGGCCCCTTTGTTTTAAATATGAGCAACTTCAAAAGAAGCATCAATCTCTTGAATGACACTTTAAGGTACTTTTTGTTTTGGTTTAATAGTGTTTTTAATTAATTGTCTTCTCTTTTTATGTCTATTTATATGGCGGTTTTATGCACTATTGAATATTTTTCTGTCTTTGAGATTAATTCAACTCAAATACATAAACTGAGTTGTAATCACACATACAGTATGTCTAGAATTCGAGCCTCTGAAGGGCGTAACACACTAACAAGTTTTAACAATAGCTCATTAGGAAACAATCCCTGCTGTAGGTGTCTGTGTTTTCACAGTGATAAAAGCTTTCAGATTACATTAGCACCGAGGGAATGAAACTTGTGGTCCAAAATCAACACAGACAGCCTGCAAGAGAAAGGACGACTGTTGGGAAATAACGAGGAGGAGATAAACCTGAGATGAAGGACAGATTGAAGGTGAAGGTGGATGAAGGGGAAGCTGTAAGCCAAAAATTCTCCGTGATGACAGACGGCGTGAATCGCAGAGGAAAAGACGGGCGGGACGACCTGCAATAAAGGTCATGACCTCACCGCAATACAACCACGCTTTTACGTCTTCATCTGTTGAATCTGTGAATCATTATTAAAGTGTTTGTTGACTCAAACCAGCATTTCATCATGCAGTCATTTTCAAAAATTATGATTGAGCCCCTGTGTGGGCGAGAATCCACCCTGCCCAGGAATGAATTCATCAATTTGACCCCACAGGCATTTTGACATTATGTATAAGAACATTTGACTTTTAAATTGTGCAGTCACCTCATTTCTACTCCAACTACAGTGATATCTTGATGCAAATAGTGGCAGTAGATTTAAGAATATTGTACAATTTGCAATTTTAACCTAATTATCTTTAAAAACAAAAAAAACACCAACCTTGAAAACTGCAAATTCCACTGATTAAGACTTTGTGATATGATTGAAAGCTCCTGAAAAAGCTAATAAATGAACCTAGAGTTGGGATTGTTTTGTACTATTTCCAATGTCGAGAATTAAATTTCATTCTTACGAACAGGTACCGAGCTGTTCGTATTTCAACAAGCCTCATCTCTATGACAAATGAGCAAACTTCCTTCCGCTGATGAAGACAGTGCGATACTGTTGAAAGTGCTGGAAAAAGCTGGTAAGCGGACCATGAGTTAGGATTGTTTTGCTAAACCAAATGAATGATAATTTTTGCATTTCCATTCGGCTAATCTAGCAAATAAGGAATTATAATAAAACTGTAAATTGTGGTTTCCATATTGGATAGTAGTCTAACAAAAATAAATTGCTGTATCATTAATAATAATCATACTGAAGATCACTTTAAGTTTCACTAATAGAGAACTGCATCCTTACTATAAAGAGCAGCATGAGTTCGCACGAAAAGGCGTTTGAATGACACGATAATGTGCAAGACATTTAGCGTGCAATACGAACGCTTTTCTTGCGTTTGCTGCGTCATGTTTACGCCATGTTGTCTGTACTGACTGTAAACGCATCCGTGTAAATATGCTACGCTCAGAGCTAGTGACGTAGAATAAAAAGTGAGAAAGACTGCTTGTGGTGGGCAGGAGAGGAGGTGGATGGGTCCAACAAACACAGGACTTTTAACCAGGAGGTTCGAGACCGGTGTTTTGTTTTGTAAGTTAGTGACGTTTGTGACGTGTTTTCTGTACTTATGTTATGTTGTTTCCGTACGTATTTTACTTAGTCTACATACTTACTTGAAGCCCAACCATGATGTTTTTCCTAAACCTAACTAAGTAGTTTTGTTGCCTAAACCTAACTGCGGACGTTACCGTAGTTTTTTTGCGTGGCGTACACATGACATACGTGCTGTCTTCGTAATGTTGTGCCATTTCGTACACCTTCCTGTGAGACCGGGTTGCCTTTACTGCTTTATCTTTGATCGATGGAAAATTAACTGTAAATCAAAACAAACAAATTAAAAGGAGAATGTGCTGAGACGGTCACAGTATTTCTTTTTCATCTTGATTAAATGATCAGTTGATTAGGACAACCTGTATGTAGTCTGAAAGGTTGAAACCTCATCTCCTGTCTTCTCTGGATTGTGCAGGAACACTGCACTGTTTACGGAGATTAGGAAATCAAACTGTAACTGTTAAACTGTGGAGGTCAAAACAGGATTATAATCCCAAAAAGACTTGGACCAACCTCACATGTCGGTGTACATGTGTGAACGTGCATTTGTGTGTTTGTATGTGAAGGTAAAGGTCATATGTGCATGTATCTAAGTGTGTGTGTTTAACATAATTGTATGACAGTATGCTGCAAGTATGTCAAAATTCCGTGTTTGTGTGTGATGTCCTGTGCAAGAGCCTCAAAGTGTGTGTGTGTGTGTCACATGTTGGTGTGTAGCATCCTGCAATACCGCTGTTTGCAAAACACGCCTCACAGAGCAGGTATGCGTCTTCTGCAACGGCAAACAGGTAAGAACAAATCTGCAGCGTTCAGAGGAGATGCGCTGCCTCTGCCGAGGAATCCTTCACATTCTTTCCTTTGTTGTGACTGAGACACAGAAACACGCTTTAAATCACCTTCATGTCTTCAGCTGCTGCTGGAACGAGCTCCGGCTTTTATTTGGCCACAAATATTACAGAAGAACTTTAGATAAGAGCATAATAGTTTATTCATTTTAATTTGTTGTGCGTTGAGTGAGCCAGATGTCACGCTCCCATCCGTTAAATACCAGACATGAGATGAACGAAGGAGCCTAGGGGGCTGTTTGAACTTTGGAGTAATTCATTTGTTGTAGCAAAAACGTCATGTCAATTTACAAAATAAAACATACGGAACAAACTCTCCCCATATTTGATGCGGACAATCATCCTCCGATTGAACAAATCTCATCCCAATACTTTGCTTTTGGTCTGTAATCACTTTCTTCTTCTTCCTCCTCCTATTAAGCAGTAGAGGAATCATTAAGGAAATAAAAAATATATATTTTTAGTTGTGTCCTAAAACCCACCCAACTCGTCACATACGGACGCTTTGTCACGCCCCTTGGTGTCACTTTAGGTTTAAGCACCAAAACCACTTAGTTAGGTTTAGGAGAAAAACAACATGGTTGGGCTTAAAACTATGTTTGCAAAGTAAAAATTTAACTCAATGTAGTGAACACAAACGAACAGCTGATTGTAACATGTAAGTGAAACACACGGCTTGCACAGATAGTAAAATTTACAAATAGTCTATGTAGATGATTGCAGATGCACGTGGAGCAAAATATATCTGAGCAGTTTAACCTTTAGATTGAAGTTTACCATCAGATAATCTGGTCGGCTGTTATCTGGAGCCTCAGGATGGAGAGTAGACACAGACAGCAGGCGATCATCAGTGCTATTTTGCAGTTTCTCCAAGTGGAAACTATATAAGAAAAGCCACTTCTCAAGCCAACAGACAGAGTTGCAGTTGTGGCTCGGGTTCATCAATTAAATACTGCCATTTACTTGCACAGTAAGAGGTAGTAGAACACAAGAAAATGAGTCAACAGCAATTCTGATAATCGATTAATCACGAAAGCAGGAATGTGAGGATTTAGTGCATTTCTCTGTAAATAAAGTATTGTAAATTAAATATCTTTGGGTTTAAGACAGTTAGTCGGACAAGATGTCCAAGACATTGGAACATTTTATCAATGAATTTACCTACACTGTGGCTCTGTATATATGTACAGCGGCCTATATGTACACACACACACACACACACATGCACACACACACACACACACTTACACACGGCTAATCAGCCCAGTTAGCCTGCTGTCGCCTGTTGCTAATTGAAAGGTTTGTTGTGTAAACACTTCAGCACAACCGGCCTAATTTAGCCAATATCTCCATTCTTCCTTCCCCCGCTCGTTCTTCTCCTACCTTCCCACCTCCCCTCTCCTTCCTTCCTTCCTTACTGTTAGCTTCGTTTTACAGACTTGCTTGGCAACAGCTAGATGTGCTGCGACTCTAAAGATTTCACAGAGAGTCGGGAGAGACAGAAGAGAGGAACCGGCCAAGTTTGTCCAAAAGCTCTAACCATCCAGACAGATTCTTTACCAGATGGTGGCGCTTGTTGTTTGCCAAAGTGTGGTGTTTCAGTGAGGACAGCAAATGTATCAGAGTTTCAATTTTGGCTGGCACAGACAGTACAGTTTCCAAATAGTCGGATGCAGATGCAAACGGAGCAAAAATATCTGAGCAGCTTAACCTTTATATTGAAGTTTACCAGCAGATAACTTGATCTGCTGTTATCTGGAGGAGGATGGAGAGTAAACACAGACAGCAGGCGATCATCAGCGCTATCAGCTCGCTAACTGCTCTGCCGCTGATAACACAACAAACACACACATGATAACCTAAACCCACTCATTACAGAAGAGGATTTTTGGTCACTTCTGTTAATCTGTTGGTGGTTTATTTAGAGTGTGAGAGACACTTAATTAACAGATATTTAAATTATCATTTTTATAAGGGAACCATAGGAACCGGGATGCACTGATTCAGTACTGATGCTCGTGATTCAAACTTTTACTACACAAAAATAAGTCTAAAACAGTTTCATGTACATGCATGGTTACTGTGAACCACCCAACAACACCCGGTTAGACTGTTATCAGGCCATTAAATAGGTGTTATCAGTCGCTATAAGCACCATAGATGTGGCTCATTAGGGGCCTACTACGCCTACTACGCTGTAAAAGTTAAAGTGAAACTCAAAAGCAACACGTTATAACATGTTGTAAAACTGAATGAAATGTCACCTTTTGAACACAAACACAAAGGCTTCTTCAGGTTTAGGCAACAAAACTACAACTTCTTTAGGTTTAGACAACAAAACTACAACTTCTTTAGGTTTAGGCAAAACAACTACAAGTTCTTTAGGTTTCAGCAACAAAACTACAACTCAAGTTTAGGGAAAAACATTAACTATGAACACAAAGACAACTAAACATTGTTGGTTTCACACAGGTTGCAAACGCCGGTCTCCTGGGTGTTCCTGTCATTACTACGGTCGCTAACAAAATTACAACTTTACTTCTTTAGGTTTAGGCAACAAGACTACAACTTCTTTAGATTTAGGCAACAAAATACAACTTCTTTAGGTTTAGGCGCAGTAAAATTTCGGGAAAAACGCTGTGTTTCAAGTTAAAATAACTACGAACACAAAGACAACTACACATTATCGGTTTTGCACGGGATGTGAACTCTGGTCTCCTGGGTGCTCCTGTCATTATTACTACGGTCGCCAGAGTTTGCTGTTGTGTTGTTTTTTACCTTCTTTCTGTGATCTACCATGTGAATAGATGATAAAACCGACTAGCGAGTGTAGTAGGCCCCTACTGACCCACATCTATGGGGCTTATAGTGACTGATAATGCCTGTTTAATAGCCTGACAACAGTCTAATCGGCTGCCAACAAAGACAAACACAGCCTTTAGAAGAAAAAAAAAACCCAACAGTGTCATTCTCAGTAACTAGAGTAAATGTAATTATTTGAGTCTCACACCCAGATTATCTTCTTGCCACAGATGTTTGCGTCAGGTTTGGGTTTCAGCTCCCCCACAATTATACCCCGCAATGACTCAGTCAAACATTTACAGTAGCACAGTCATACCAGGGGGATTTGCATACTGGACTGAAATGGATCTGAGCTCGTTGAGACAGATAAGATACGTTTAAAAGTCTTTAAATGGCTGCTGAGGTTTAAGCTGCCACTCACACCTCACACACTGTAATTATGCTTCTGTAATGTGTGTCCCACTGTGAACCCTGGACAGGTATGTTGTGAACACGTCACATTATTCAGATGTTGGTTCAGATGTTAAAACTCCCCAAACATAAATCAACCAACTGTTCATTAATTTATCAGGCGTAGAAGTGCTGATCCATGTAGTCATGTTGTTTGTAAATGTTTAAATTCAAATTAGAAAAGCTAAATTAATAAGGCATACTACCAAATGTTTTCAAATTTAAAAACTAACATTTAAATTGAATTTAATATATTTTATGTTGCACATTTTAAACACATAGTTCATATTCTTTGTTTTATTACCCCTAGGGTCACCCTGATAAATGCCCTCACTTTCCAAAAGTTCAAAATGTCTTCCATATTTAAACATGAAAGTCAATGTCAAATGTTATCTATATATTTTATTCATTTATCTTCTATATTTTGGTTGTGTTGACATTGTAAGAATAATGTGACTTTTGTTGTTCCTTGCATAAAATGTTACTTTTCAGCAGCTATTTCTGAATTATCAGATGTCCCAGCATCCTTGAACGCATCAACAAATTATGATGTGTCTGTAAACTGATTTTAATTTCATTTATTTAATTATACAAACAAATGAAATCAACTGAAGCCAAAGGCTGTTTTCATCTTGTTTATGAACTAGACGAAACAAAACAGCGGTACGGTCCTTTAAGCCACAAAGTACACAGACTCAGTGTGAGGCCTTCAGCTGTACCTTCAGCTCAGGTCAACGTACCTTCCTCCGAGTCAACACGCTTTAAATAGAGCCGGAGGGCAGCAGCACAAGATATGTCGAGTAATTGCCTGTAATTAGCGTCATTAACGTGTAAAGATGTGTGTTAGAGTATGTGTATAAATGTGTGTCGTTGTTTGGGGGTTACACAGAGGTAAGAAGAAGCAGAGAGGAGGAGGAAGAGGAGGAGGAGGAGGATGAGCGTTTCAACTTTTAATGAGCTTTTCAACTTTTAATGTCTGTGGTCAGTCGAATGAAACCCTGGAACTAAACCAACTATCTGCTGATCTACCTACAGTGTGTGTGTGTGTGTGTGTCTACTGGAAAGCACCTACACATGTGTGCAATGTGTGCATGCTTGAATGTTTTACTTCTATACTTGTGAGGACGCTCATTGATGTATGAACTAGTGAGGATCAGACAAAATGTCCTCACTTTCCAAAAATGTCTCTCTATTCTCGGAATGTCTTCGCTATGCAAACATCACATTTCTTTCCAAAATTGTCCTAATTTCTCAAAAATATTTCCACTTTCACATTCCTAAAGATGTCCTCACTGTTCAGAAATGTCTTTACTTTCAAGGTCAAAAACTCAAACTGGTCCTCACAAAGATGGAAACACAAGTCAGAAAGTCAGAAATGAATTCTTCCTCCACTCAAGTACAATGAAAACATTGTTTGCTCCGGTTTAGTGAACTGTACACACATACTGTACAGTAACAACCTGCAGACCTCTCCTGCCATTTCTCTCACGTATAGCCTAGACCCCGGAGGAGCTCAGTGACCCCGGCTAACGTTAGCCGTTGTCCAGCTGGCAGCCTGCGGCGGCTTCCAGCGGTACGGTTGACTGGAGGGCTGAACCCGCCACACCGCCACACCGCTGGGCTCTATAATCCTGTTAAGGAGGAAAGAGACAATTACTCTGCTTTGCTTCGGTTCAGTGCTCAGATCCGCTCCTGCCGACTGCTCGGAGCAAAAACAGTCACCTCCACCGCCAAATGGCTGCAGGGGAGTCCACTGTGGAAACACGCTCTGCTTTAACCTCTACAGGTGCCACGTGTTGATTTTTCTCTACAGCCATGTATCACTGTTACCTCAACTTCTGTGACTCTAAGTGAAGTAAAACCACAGAAGCACAAACGTCAAGTGTCATTAAATGCACCTCTGGGCTATTAAAAAAGAGCATATCTCAACAGAAACAGTTGCACACCAACTCCAAATCACTAATTTCATGTTTCAAGTGTAATATCACATAACTGTAATTTTCAGATTAGTGTAAAAACAACTCGATCTCATGGGAAGTCGTAGAAATAGCACGGCATTATAAGGACATTCCGTGTGCCATGAGAACGCATTTTAGCCCTTTTGCGTGTCATTTTTACACCACGCAACAAAACTATGGGAACGGCCACAGTTAAACACACCACTCACAGGTTTAGGCAACAAAACCACTTAGTTAGATTTGGGGAAAAAATCATGGTTGGGCTTAAAATAAGTATGTAAACTAAGTAAAAAACGTACGGAAACAACGTAACAGAAGTATGGAAAACACGTCACTAACGCCACTAACGTCACTAACGTCACTAACGTCACTTCAAAATAAGTTAACAAGCCAAAAAGTCAACTTTTAAACACGAACACCGGTCTCCTGGTTGAAAGTCCTGTGTTTGTTGGACCCGTCTTCCTCCACTCCCACCCACTATAAGCAGACACTGAAGTGTAGTGTAGCATATTTGCATGTACGCGTTTAGATAGCAGTCAGTACAGACTACATGCCGTACAAATAACACACCAAAAGCAAGAACAGCAATCTTATTGCACGTGAAATGACTTACGTTTACCATCATTCATACACTATTTAGAGCGACCGAGCTGGGTAAAACATTACATCTTGAGATCTTAAACTAAAAGTAATGTACAATACATGGTATGAAAACTATTTTTTTTGGATGTAGGGACCAGGAAGCGAGTTAAGAGTGGTCATTAATTAATTTAATTCCAGTTCAAAAGAAAGCTGATCCCTTGGTTAGCTCAGTGTTTTAGAGGGGATGCACCTTTTATTGAAGAACCATGTCAGAACCATGGACACAGCAAGAGAAGGAAATAAAGAGAGAGTGCGTATATAGCAGGAAGAGAGAAATGTTGTTACAATATTCACAACTAATGTCAATATCATCGATAGACAAAGTCTTTTTTTCTAATTTTATGAAGTCCAATTTTTTTGGTGTCTAGCACAGCGGAGAAATTCTTTGTGGAAGTATTGAACTCTGCAGGTTTCTTTAACTGATCTCATAAAAGCAGCTCTCAGAGTGAGTGTCTGATATTTAAAATCTAATATAAATTGGACTATACAAGTCACAATTGCACAAACATTGAATGTATACGTTTTAGGGACATCTCCCCCCTGTGGTATCACCGTTTCATTTACAGAATCCACGCCTTTTTATTCTCAAAATATGTCAAAATTCTTGAAACTCTGACACTTGTCTTTGTCCGAAAATCAATAAGATAACACGTTTTATCTGTTTTTACCTCCTCAGAGCACCTACATCACAACACACACACACACACGCAAACATACACAGTCATAACACAAACAGTGCATCTCGCCCTCACAGTGACACAGACTCTGACTTGTGTGGATCACAAACACACAAAAATGGGTGGATGTATTTTTTTTTCTCTCGGAGACAGACACAGGGTGGAGCTTAAAGACACAAACGCCGCTAATCACCACTTGTCACAACTGTGGGTTTGGTTTCTAAAGCTGCGTGTCGCTGCATCAATCTCCGTGATCCTTGGCTCACCTCGCCTCGGCTTCAAAGATCATCTCTCTCTATCTCTCTCTGTGTGTCTGGAGGTGTGTTTAAGGCTGCATCATACAGGCATGCAGGGCGTAGTTGCTCCACTTGTGAATGTCTTGGAGGGTCTGTTTGTGTGTTTATTAGTATAGGACGGCATGCATGTACTTCAGGAACAGTGGGCGGCTTTACGTCTGAGTACACTGTCAGTAAATTCTGTGTCTCTAGCTCTGGTTGTATTTCGATAAACGTTTAACTACTACTAATTAGAGTTGTTAATGGTTTAGTGATTCTGTCACATACACACTCAGAGATCCTGTATGTAGAGACACTAATATCAGGCAGCCCATTCGCATGAATGACACAATAATGCGTAAGGCATAGCGTGCAATAAGAATGCCTTTCTTGCTTTTGGCGTTGTCATTTGTACACTCTGTAGTTTGTATTGACTGCAATGTAAACGCATAGTGACATTGAATAAAAAGCGGGAAAGACTGCTTATGGCGGGTGGGGAGGTGGACGGGTCCAACACTTTCAAACAGGAGACCACTATTTGAGACTGGTGTTTTGTTTTGTAAGTTACGCTGGTGATGTTTGTCACGTTTTTTAGTGACGTTTGTGCCGTGTTTTCCATATTTATGTCACATTGTTTCCGTACGCATTGTACTTAGTTTGTGTACTTTTTTTAAGCCCAACCATGATGTTTTTCCTAAACCTAACTAAGTGGTTTTGTTGCCTATACCTAACTGTGGATGTTACCGTAGTTATGTTGTGTGGCGTCATGCAAAAAGCCTAAAATTCGTCCTCATGACATGAGGAATGTCCTTGTGATGTTGTGCTATTTATATGCCTTCCTCTGAGACCGGGTTGGAGCAGGAATGCTGCTTCAAATTTGGACAAGTAAGAGTGGATCGTTGAGGTTTTATTTCCTCTTTTTATATCTTTTATTTAGTCAGGTAGACTTGTTGAAGCTCTGATTGAGGAGTCCTCCTTTGGTTGTATATATTTAAGGTACTAGATTTAAGCAGCAGCCTCAAGCCCTTTTTCCTTTTGTAGTTCTCGTCCTTTATTTGTTATTTGTAAATCTGAGTTCCTTATGACTGACTAATGCTATAAATAACTTTATTTCATGAGAAATCCATCTGGTTTTATGTTTCTTCCTCTTCCCCTAGAGGGCTGGGTCACACACACACACACACACACACACACACATGCAAACACACAGGTGTTACATTAAATAAGGCTGGTGTCATTTTCAGATAATTGCTGTGGTTCAACAATACGACAGGAAGAGACGCTGCAGCTTTGTCTGTGTGTGTGTCTGAGTGTGTGTGAGAGTGTGAGAGTGTGAGAGAGAGAGACACCAGTAGGGGGGTGGCACCCTGGTGCACATTGTTAGGATGATTGACAGCTTTAGGAACCCAGCTGGCAATGAAGTACCAGCCCTCATGCCTGTGTGGACCTTTTCTAGATTGACAGAGTGTCAATCAAAAGTGTGTGTCGCAGTCGTCGGCTCAAGCATCTTGGCTGTCACACACACACATTGTTACGGAGTAGCCGTCACTGACTGTTGGCAGCACACACACACACATAACCCCAGGCCGCACAACCCAACATTTCTCCGCTGCGTCGCTGGCTGCAGACAGCGCAAACACACAGAAGAAGAAACGAAGGAGGAGGGGCTCTGAACTTCACATATCCTGGAGTTTGGAGGTTATACCGTTCATAATAAAGTCTACTGCAACTACATCCATTTTGTGTAATTATAAAAACCAGAGAACAAGATAAACATAGGGTACATAATGACCCTGTTACACTTGCACTTTGGGAGTCCGGCATATTAAAAGGGAATAATACAACGTTTTTCGACTACGCCACTGTTTTCATGTTGTACGGAGTTTTGAAGTAGAAACCCGTGACGCACACACACTCACACTCACGCACACACTCTCTCTTTCAAACACACACACACGCACGCACACACACACACACACACACACACACACACACACACACTCTCTCTCTCAAACACACACGCAAGCACACACACGCACACACACGCACACACAGTAGCCAGCCCCTCTCTAAGTAGCTCAATGCTAAACAAATTAGCAGATAGTAGTCATATTTCTCATTCAGGACGCGCCGGTCGTCCCTGAGCGGCCCATTAATCATGCTGAATGACAGGGCGGCTCATGATGAAAGCTACCTGTCACGCCGTCCACTTGTGGCGCTCCAAAAAAAAAAGCCATTCACTTTAACTTCTGCCCTTCCCCTCTCTCTTCTTCCTCCTCTCTCTTTCTTTCTTTCTGTCTTCTCCTCTTTCTCCATTCTCTCTTTCTTCCAGGGTTTTTGTTTTCTCAAGCTCCAGCAGCCCCCCCCCCCCATCCGCCTCCCATAAGAAGAAAAGAAATGAAAGAAAGACAGCAGCTCAGGGGGAAGGAAGGAATGCATTGAGTGAGTGTATGATTGACCCCTTCAGTGTATCTCTGCTGCCTTTCAGGAGCTGCATGTGTCAGCAGAGTCGGCCCGTCGCTGAAGAAGCTGCAAAAACTGCAACTCTGCTTGTTTTTCTTTCTTTTACCTGAACTGAAAGTTGACCCGGTCGTCTGCCTGTTGAGTGAGTTTCATGACCCCGTCAGACCTGTTCAAAACCCCCACAAGGCCCCCAGTCAGAGAGGACGTTTTCCAGTTTGCACTTTGGAGATGTGGGGTTTCATCGTAGACTGCAAGGACATTCTTTATCTCGTTTTCTTCTTCTTATAAGGGCAAGCTTGGATTTTTGTTGTTTGTTTTTAGGATCACTTTGTGCTAATGTGGTTGCTTGTACACAGAATTACAACATAACTTAAACAGAAATGAAATACAGGCCCCAGAAGATGATGGATATCTACATTAGACTTTGATTTGATCTATCAGAATTAGATTTTATTGATTAAGAGTAATATTTTACTTATGGCTTTTAAGATATGGCTCCTTGGCAGGTTCCTATTCAACGTATCATACAACGGTTTGTATAATATCTTACGAAAGATTATATCTCATTTTTCATGTGCTTTCCTACAAATGTCCAGCAACACGTGATGCACATGTCAATTCCCGCTTGTTACATGTAAACGATCTCTTCAAAATAAACTCCCATCTTCACAGGAAACAACTTGATTAGGTTTAGGAAAAGATGATGGTTTGGGTTTGGCATAACTTAAGTACGGAAGTTACGTGACAAATAAATCAACGTTGACTTCTGGTTACACACGGGACATGAATGTCGGTCTCCTGGTTGAAAGTCCGGCATTTTTTGATCTACCCATTACACCCCGACATCCTCCCTATGTGGCCTTCGCTGCTCTTTATACTTCACGATTACGTGGATTACATACGTATTGGTTTTGTGGGTTGCATACAAATTTCAGTGCATTACTTTTAGCTACAAATGGTGTATAAGACCAGTCATTTTGGGGTCCTGTTGGCTGTTTGAAGGTGCATTTCTATGAATTAATGACTTTTGATGTCATAGGTATAGGTAGAATTCAGAAGTTCAGGGTACAGGTCTTGGAGACAGATTTTTAACGGTATTTCATATACATTTATATATATTATTATTATTTTTTTTAAGTAATGCTGAGGTCAGATGGACACTGCAGGAAGATATTTTAAGGCTACATGGTTGGATTTATCAAGGTAGAAGGCTTCCTTTTGGCAACGGAGAGAGCAAGGCGGGTCAGATGAACACTTTTGAGGGATAAACAAGGAGAGGAGACAGGTTTTGAGGGTGGGTGTGTTCTGGGATCATCTAGGTGAGAAGGACACATTTAAAGGGTGTATCGGGGTCGACTCGTAGGGGGTCTCGAGGTCGATGCTGATCCGGCTGGAAGGAAGACACAAGTTGTGTCTGACCGCAGCAGAATCCATTGAGAAGAAGGTCAGAGGTTCTTCAGGAGGACAGAGGAGTTTTCTTTTGATTTGACCTTTGACCTCTGTCTCCTCAGACAGACGACCCAGCAGCGACGCTCTGAACAAACAGAAATGGCCGATCAGCGTTGTTGTTGTTGGTCTGAGGTTTGAAGACGTAAAGAACCTGATGAGGACTTGTTTTGTTTCTTTCTCCGTGTTGCTCATTCTCTTTATTTCACTTTCTTTTTGCGTGTTCCCTTCTTCCTTTATCCTCTTCATTTCTGTCTTGGTCATTTACTTTCATTGCTTTTTACTTTGCCACAGTTTCTTTGACCACGCTTGATTAATTTGAGCACAAAGACGTGGTTTGATTTCCTACCACTGTATCTAATGTCTTTTTAAACTTTGTCTGACAGATGATTCATCAACCTGATGCTTAATCCCGTTACAGCCGAGCGGAGCCAGAGGTGAGGCAGAGCACCGACTCCTCCCAAATATTAGATTTAACTGCAGGCTTTTATCCAGACACCTCACAATCCCATGAGTGCATACGTAGTAACTACAGCGGCCCCAGAGGGACTTTAACCCCTTAATCCTGATGTTACTCCTGTGTACTTCTTGACCGTGATCTTTTTTTTTTTGAGTATCTCTTCCGGACTATGTTTTGAATGTGGCTTATGCATGTCTGTTTTTTAAATACTTGTTTGTTGTATAATACAACTTGTACAGTGTTTATGCTTTTTTTTTTTCTTCTTCTCCATTTAGATCCCGTCACCGCCATGTCTCCTGAAAAATTACATTCCCATACAACAAAAATTTCTAAACTACGCATTTTCAATTATGTTTGGAATGAAACGTATTTTGCCCCGGATTACGTTTGTCTTTGATGTATCACAAATACGATTGCAAGCCTGCGGACGGCCCGCAGCAAGTGACGTAGCACAATGAGCAATGTGCAGAACAGGTGACGTAGTATATGGAGCAACTGTGAATGAAAGTTACTTGGAATAATAACAGGTATTACAAGCAAGAAAATCCACTACGGGCCAATACCAGACTTGTGTCCCGTGTAAAACAAAGTCATTTTAAGCCTAACCATGCTGTTCTTTTACAAAACCTAACCCAGTAGTTTCGTTGCCTAAATCTAACTAAGTAGTGTTCTTGTGTTTTTTTGTTTGTTTGTTTCAATTTACAACATTAACCACGAGTTTAAAACTGTGATCATATTCCAGGAGAAAATAAGTTTCCTTCCAAACGTAATTGAGAATGCAGTTTAGTTGTAGGCGAACATAGTTTTTCTTAGCAGAATTGTAATATGAGTTTTGGTGGCACATCTGGTCTACCTTCGTTCTTTGTTGGGCTCAAAAATTAAACCATGAAATCTGTAATTTTGGTGACAATCATTTGTTTTGTATTATGCTTTCACAGGGTGAAAGACTTCCCCCCTCATGAACACAGACAATGTGAACATCTACACATGAAAATGTGGATACTGAGAGGTGAAATGTCTCCAATAATCTAAAGTTCACTTTGCTTTTACCTAGCACTGCTGGATGCTCTTTATTTATATTTCAGATCATACTATTTGTTATGACTGAGAATTTTCACAGACAAAATCTTCATGGCTACATAGCCTATATAACTGAAGGTAAAATATGTATTATTTTATCCAATTCAGGTAAACTGACCCATTAAATTGATGAGCCAACATGCAGCTCAACAGACAAAGAAACACATAACAACATCAAGGCAGAAATGAGCCGTCTTCCTGCTTCAGAAGTCAGTTTATATCAGGCATACCTGCTGGCGATTGGACCGCTGAGTTTCAAACTAGCCAATGAGGTTTGTGTCTGAGTTCACAGGTGGGAAGAATCAGCTGACGACACCTGGAGAGAGAGAGAATAGTGCACCTGCTCAGATTGTTTTCATCAGGGGCCAGAGACAGGTGGCTAAGAGAACAAAACAAATCCAAAAAGAGGAGGAAGGATGTTTTTTTTTAATGCCAAAATTGGTCAGGAAATCAGATTTGTGGATATATATCAAATGCACTTTAATGCCAAACACACACAGACACACACACACTCTCCTCTGCCATCCATCACCCAGGACAAGTGTTCCAGTAAATTAAGAGTCTCTGAGGGTTTTTACTTTCTCATTAAATCAGCTTTTATTCTGCTGGCCAAACATCCTTCCTCCTCTCTTTTCATAGTGATGCTGACCCTCCCTCACCTAGCAGGGGAGAGTGCACACACACACACACACTCTCACACACACACACACACATGCACTCACAGCCAATACAATTACCATGGAGGGCATTAGGCGGGGCAGCTCCCCGTGTGTTTTGCTCCCTCATTGTTCTTGCCGTTTCCCTGCAGCTCGTCTCATCTGTTTGTGTCAGTCTGAGCCGAGCCGGTGCTTCGTCCTACCTGACACCGGCTCATACAGTTAATCCAACTATCCAATTAATGTATTGATAACACATCAGTCTGCTCCTGATGGAGGCTGTTGGACGATTAAATCTCCTTTTAAAAGGCACTATCTATGACACATAGCCGGTTTGAGGTTTAAGTGCAGCCCACAGAAACAAGCAAATTACAAACTTGACTGTAATATTACACTTCTTGTGTTGTTTAACTACGTGCATTTTCCATTGGAAGGAACAGATTTGGATTATTTTTTTCTGGTGGGTCAAGTTCTGCCGGGCCGGAAGCACTCAGGCCGGCTCTGCTGTGACATTTCCACCTTGCTTTAATCTGAATGCTATCACTTCTTTCCTTATCCAGCGTGTTTTTGAAAGGTTTTCCATTTGCTGCTCTAAACTTACGCTCTCTCTGTAATTGTGCTGCTCTACTGGAAGTGGATAAAAAAGAGAACAATCAACAATGCAGCAATGATTTTCACTGTTTCCAGATGTTCCCATCGTGGAACATGCCTTCAGTCAATTCACATACATTTTGAAGGTGTTTTAAAACAGGATAATGAATCAATATTTGCTGTCTACAGAAACTAATAATTATTGATGCAGTAAACTCTAATTACATTCCCATCAGCCTCAGTTGCTCAGTATGCTAACTATGGTAACTATGGTAACACAATAAGCCGTTCAACAACTTTGTCTCAATGAAATACAGCATAAAGGCCTTTACACACCGTGGGCGTGGCGAGTAAATGACACAAAAATGCGAAATACTTGCCTGCGAATATTATATGTCTGGGGCTTTTATTTTGACAGGTAAGAACAGATGGAGTGGATCTGGTCTGTGCTGCCTTTGTCCAGGTTGAACTGAGTAATAAAGTTTGCCGTCCTAGTTTGGACTACGGAGTCTCTGTGTTGTTGTCATAAATATAAACGCAACTCAACCAGATCCTCACAACGTGATTAGTTGATGCCTTTATTTGTATTGCGAAAAAAAAAAATTGGAAAACGTTTTATTCAAATTAGGAAAATTAGTTTTCAGCAACTTTTCAGTCGGTAACAGAAGGTACTGAGGTCCGATACCCGGTCCTTGTTGTTGCTAAATGTGTTAAATGAATTGTAATGAGCATCCAGCCGCACGTCTTTAAAAATGTCAGCGTTCAGCAGCACTGAGGATTCCTGCTCAGAGGATGATGTGTCTCCAAAATATGTTTAAAGTATGCAGGATGACGTGTCGACCACTGAAGAGGTGTTTGACTACCTGCAGGTTTTTAGTTACAGGTGTGTGTGTGAAAGAGAGAGACGGGGAGAGTTGATCTGTAGACAGAGTGTGATCTCAGCCACTCATTGCGATACTGTGGTTAACCAAAAGACAGGCGGGTTTCAAAGGCAGCAGATAAGGTGGAGCACACACACACACACACACACACACACACACACACACACGCACACACACACACGCACACACGCACACACACGCACACACACACACACACACACACACACACACACACACACACACACACACACACACGCACACACACACACACACACACACACACACACTACAGGTGGTTCTGGGCCAGACAGTATAATTACAGCTCTCAGCTTCAACCTCCAAAGCAGAGGGACAGAGATAGAGTGGATATCTGAACACACACACACAGCAAGTGAGGAGAGCATTGAGTAAGGCTCAAAGACTATGATAAAAAACGCAGAGGTCGGGTTGAGCGTGTTGTTACAATTGAGACGATAAAATATGATCCAGGAAGTCCAGTTTGAGTAAAATATATCAATAAGTTTGAATGCTTATCAGATTTGTAAACGCAACGCAAGTAAACAGCTGAACGACGTCGTGAAGACAACAAAGTTATCAACTGGGAATGTGCTCTTTAATGAATTTATGCCGAGTTCACACTACTCAACTTTAGCCCTGCATTTTTTTTTTATCAGTTATTCTGTTGATTATTTTTCCAATTAATCAATTAATAGTGAAAAATGGCCATCATGATTTCTTATATATATAATATCACATTTTTTTTTTTGTCCACAACCCCAAAGATCTTCAATTTGAAATGATAAAAAAATACAAAAACTGTAAATCCTCATATCTGAGGAACTGACATCTTGACATTTTGCTTGATAAATGACCTAGATGATACTGAAAGTTGATAAACTGATAATCACAATTGTTGGCAATTATTTTTCTGTCAATTGACTAATCGTATAATGGACAAATTGTGTCGTTTCTTTCTATTTCAAAATAAAAGCACACTGTTATCAAAGTTAAACTAATAAATTATGAAGTTAGCTGAAGCTTAGAGGATCATTTGAGCTGACTAACATTTTATTAGCAATGAAGACAATATTTTCCACTAATTCATGGAGAAAACAATTTTATAACACAGGAAATACACACACACACACACACACACACACACACACACACACACACACACACACACACACTGAGCCGCAGGGCAGGTAGCACCTAAGTTGATGGATAGAGGTCAGAGGTCACTGGGACAGGAATTGGAGAGCAGCCAGGAATTAATGTGTGTATGTGTGTGTGTGCTATAGGTATGTGTGTGTGGGCGGAGTTCAGGTGTTCATTCACAAACTCTGTCTGACATGACAGACACATCCCACACACACACCTGAACACACTCAGGTTTCTGATCAATGCATGTTACTGACAAGAATGTAGAATATAATATATTAATTTTAGAAACCAAAGTTATGGATAATGACTTTCTTTGAACCCGGGAGCGAAGCGAGACAAGATGAAACTAGAAATTTGGCCTCCCTGAAATGAGATAATTTTTTGTATATTACATACCATATATTATATACAATAACTTTCATTACATTTCAAAGCATTTCGTGTTTGCACGCAATTCTCTTTGAAATCCCTCTGATTCATTCCTTCACGCCTCATAATTGTGCAACAGCCAGCATCATTGCCTCCATGAAGTATCAACTTGTTTAATTCTACATTACTACTGACGCATTTTCCCAACCCTGTCTCAGACAAAATTACGTTCCCGTACAACTAAACGGCATTCTCAATTACGTTTTGAGGGAAATGCATTTTCTACCAGATTACAGTCGCAGTTTTAAACACGTGGTTAATGTTGGAAATTGAACCAAATTACCTGGTAAGGTTTACTAAAAAAACATCATGATTAAAATAAGTGAACTCTGATTTTTAGTTTCCCACAGGACTTGAAGAGCGATCTTCTGGGTCAATAACAAACGTTTCCCTCGAATCATAATTCACAATGCAGTTAAGACGACATTCACTTGCAGAAAATAGAAATACCAATCAAAACTACACTTCAGTAGAGTCATTGAGTAACTTTCCTTGTTCCACCGCTGGCAGTTTGGGCCGGGATGGAGGAAGTGTGTGTGTGTGTGCTGGTTGGGGGTGGAGCTCAGATAATTCACTGCTGGCAGGTTGCTTCCTACTGTAAATGATAAATGGATTAGGGAGGAGAGGGAGGAGGACACACTGCTGAGAGAAAGAAAGAGAGAGAGAGAGAGAGAGAGAGAGAAAGAGACTACGTCCACACAGGAGTGATCACCCACAATCTAATCCCTACTTCATGCTCACTTAGTTTTCTGACAACAGAAACCGCAAAATATGTAAATAAGAACTTAATCAAGAGTTCGGATATCTCTTTTCCACGTACACAATGTTTTCAGGGCTCAGTCTTCTGATTTGATTTTCTTAATGAAGTTTCAAATTGTGTTAATCAACGACAGAGCTGACTTTATTCCCACATTGTCCTGATGCTCACTCAGCTCAGAGAGCGTTCTGGTTTACAGGACGCAACTACAACTAAATTCCTTCATTCCTCAGATGACACAAATTCTTTCACTCCTTGCATACAGTATGTCCTAAATGCTTTTCCTCCTCGACCTTCTGACACTTTTACTGTGTCTCTTTCTTTTTTCAGTGGCTCTTGCCAGCCCGTTCTCATTCTCAGGGCATCACATACCGAGGCTTTTTCACGACGGCGTCAGCGTGTGTTACAGTTTAGCGCCGGTGTGAAACGCACCGGGCGTTCCATTAACTATAATGTAAACCCATCTGCGGCAACAGTTAACGCTCGGAAAAAGTGAGCTGGGAGTGACTGTTGAGACGTTGTTTAAAGAGTGAAAAGACACACAAAGAGCGAGCGGGCGGAATGGGAGGTGGATGGGTCCAACAAACACAGGGCTTTCATCCATGAGACCGCTGTTCGTGTCCCGTCTATTAAGTTTCACTTTCACGTTACAATCAGCTGTTCGTTCGTGTCCCGTGTTCACAACTTTCAGTGTCACTTTCAATTTACAAACGTAGTAGTTTTAAGCCCAACCATGTAGTTCTTTCCTAAACCTAACTATAGTTGTTTTGATGCCAAAAATAAATTGACGCCGATGGGCGTGACAAAGTGGCGGCATGTGACGAGTTGGGATGATGTTGCTCTTGCCCGGTGAGCTGCAGAAATCAGTGTGTAGCAGGATGAACAGATGCTGGAGGATGAAGCAGATGGTGGACTGAGATTTGACTGCAAAAAGCTTCACACTTTTTTGGACGACACGTCCATCACTACCTGAAACACACACACACAAACACGCACACTTGCACACACTAGGGGGGGTAGAAAGGGTCACAGAGGACAAGACGTACATATGTAAGTACATGTGATTATTTACTAAAAGTCCCACATGTGTGTACGTGTGTGATTACCACAACTTAGCCATGCAGACACATGTGCACGCGCATGTATGAATCACATGTGAGCTATCATCCCGTCCAGGTCACAGAGACTGGAGCCCAGCTCACACTGGATGAGAGGTAGGTTACTCAGCAGGACGGGTCACTTCTGCCACAGACAACCATTCACATCTACAGGCAAAGTACAGTCGCCCGTTTACACGCATGGGATTGTGGGAGGAAACCAGGAAATCCTGAGGGCACTCACACAGACCAACACCTTCTCATCCCAACTCGTCATATACTGACGCTTTGTCAGACCCCATGACGCAGTCACGGGCTTCATGTTGTGAATTAAACAAAAACACCTGCTAAGGTTTAGGCAACAAAACTGCTTAGTTAAGTTTAGGAAAAAACAACATGGTTGGGCTTAGAATTACTACGTTTGTACGGTGAAAATGGGACTTTGTGATGTCGTGAACACGAGACACGAATGAACATCTGATTGTACTGTGATGCACAGGACAGCGGTCTCCTGGATGAAAAGCCTTGTGTTTGTTGGACCCATCCACCTCCCCTCCCGTCCGCCTGGTGTGTCTCCTTTTGCTCTTAACAGTCACCGCACTCCCGGTGCACATTCCCTGAGCGTAAAATATTGCCGCGGATAGGTTTACATTGTAGGTGATGGTAAGCCTGGTGCATCTCATACAGTCACTAAATGGTGCCTTATGAATACAAGCTAAAAAGTTGATAGCAGCATTTTACCTCCAATAATATATTGTGTGACGCTGGACTTTAGCAATAAAAGATTGCTGCAGAATGTTGAACTGTGACAACGATTTTACAGAGTTTGTCCTCAACATAAGACGTGCCACTTTTAACACAACTGTGCTTCTTTCTTGGTAAACACGCTCACACACACACTTCAATCACATTCCCACCCAGATTCTAACCGCAGGGGAAAATACTTAGCCTACCTTGTGGTTCACTGCGAACGTCATCTCAGCTTGTAAAAGTTTACACACACACCTTAGCTGATCCACCTCAATGCTGATTAGAGTCATTGCAACGACCAGAGTGTGTGTGTGTGTGATCTGTAATCGTAGCCCGAGGACACTCCTGTGCAACCAAAGCCATGTGTGTGTATTTGTGTAACAGGTGGTCTGACTGTGTGTGTGTGTGCACTGCAGGGCTGGATGGACACTCGTCCCTCACATAAAGGACACTTCCTCTCTCCTTTGTTTACTCCCTCATCACAGTAAACAAAGAATGCTACTTCCTACACACATGCAGGTAGGAAGCGGAGTGGTCATTTCCCTCCGTCAGGTATGTCAGCCCTGAGGCCAGAGCAGAGGTTCAGTGACACTACGAGTGTTTGGTGGCGGAGATCTCCCATTAGACATCGTCACAACTCAGCGGAAGGTGGAGAGAGACCACACGTGTGTTTGCAACCTCCGGTTGGAGTTCGACAGCATTTCATTGAACTCGGATCCAACCTGAAAATGAGATTAGCTACTGTAACCCAACTAAAAGAGGAAAGGATGTTGAAACCAAAGCAAGCGAAATAGAGATCAGTGTCTGCAACATCAGTGCAGTGTGCAGTGCATGAATGAGTGTGAAATGTACTGTGGGGATGTTGAATAATGCAACAGCGAAAACAAGCCAAAAGGTTGGAAGCAAGTTTGTTCTAGTACCTTAATGGGATTACGTACGAAAACAATTTTATTGCTGTGTGTAGCACCGTCACGCCATATAAAGGGCAGATGAGGTAGTTTGGCACCAGAAACTTTTTCAGAGATTTTGAAGAACCAGGTGGATGAGCAGGAGTAGCGCAAAAAAAGTTTACTGAAACAAACAGCAAAAAATGAAACCTTCGATTTCGATAAAATTCGATAAAACTACATTTAAACTGAATCAAAAGAACATCAAATAAAAGAAAGCTGCAGCCTCACAGCAAGCTGCCAACTCCTTTCCCCCCCCTCTTACTCCAGTGAATGGGATTTTCCTTTCTCAGCCTCACCTGACTGGAACCTACCACCTACGTAGGTAAGTATAGGGTGAGTTAAACTGAACAAGCATCCAAATTTACACAGAATAATGAACAGACCACTAATACAAGATCTCTAAGGTTACTGCTGGCATCTCAATCTATCTGTGGGCACCCATCCATACCAATGAGCACACCAAATATTATCGAATGTCATCTACTGCAGAACTATCTTACCTATATTAGACCTTAACAGTGTCCAGCCCCTCCCTGCTCAGAGGACGTAAAGCTGTTTGCATTTTCTTTGATTGAGCTGCTGATCTACCACAGCATCCCAGGCAGAACAACAACCAATCCTCCATCCATCCGTTATCTGTAACTGCTTATCCACTCAGGGTCGCGGCGGCTGGAGTCGATCCCAGCTGACATTGGGCGAAGGCGGGGTACAACCTGGACAGGTCGCCAGACTATCACAGGGCTTCTACTATTCAATGGCTTCTACAATGAACCTAACCCTGCATGTCTTTGGACTGTGGGAGGAATCCGGAGAAAACCCACGCTACAACCAATCCTATGAACCCATAAAACAAACTAACTAAACGAGCCTGTGTCATTTATAAACCTTACTTGATAATGTATCAAATAAACTGAAACACTGGACTAAAATTAATAATCAAGCAGATACAGAACCACTGTTAATTTTGGGAAACAGTACCTAGTGAAAAGGAAGAAATGCAACCTTTCACACTGCATGTTTGAGAGATACATATTTTTGTGGTCTACCTTCTGATTTGACCGTTTTATTATCACATAAAGACTTTCCCTGTTGTATGAACCGTTGGACTCGCTGTCTCCTCTCCTCTCTGAAAACAGGCGTCTCTTTTTAAAGCTCGAGTGGAGCAGAACAGTAGCCCTTGTTCCCGGCAGAGGTCGCGACCCCTCGCCCCGGCCCGAACCCGATACGCGGCCTGCCAGCTCGGCGGGGCGCTCCGCCTGAAAGATAAGGAAGTGGACCACCGGTAGTCCTGGTGTTACCCCCTCACCCTGGGGCTGCCCGGGGGTCAAACCTAGCACGCCTCACCTTACTCACCTTCTTCTCTCCCTCCGTCTTAAAGTCTGGGTTTCCACATTTCTCTCTTTTTGTGGTTCAATCATCTGACAGTGACATTTATTTTATGGGGTTAGTGTTGATCATTTCCTTCTTACTAATACTGAAAACAATTTTTTGACCATTTGAATCCACTTATGTTTGAGTCCTTCTGCTCACACTTTACAACAACAACACACACATCATGAATTGAAGGATCCAACAAATTCATTCTGTTTGAGATGGAAGTTTCTTTTACTTATTAAGTGACACATCATGTAGTGTCTGTAACTTCTTGACTTCCGGTCCAAAACAAATGGTTTAAAGAGAAAATAGTAGCAAAAACTTAGCAAGAGAAACAACATTTTACACTATTTGCTTATTGTTTCAATATGGTTACATACTAAATCAGAAAAACAAAACACTCAGCACACCATCTATGCAGACAGGTGTCTAAAATCTCCTTTATGTAAAAATCAGTTATCAGTTGTCATCCAGATATAAGTGTAAATGAGGTATATATACTCACTTTTTACTTAAGTACTGTACTTAAGTATAATTCTCAGGTACTTCACTTGAGCATTTCCATTTCATCTTACTTTAAACTGCTACTCCACTACCTTTCACAGGGAAATATTGTACTTTTTACTGCACAAAATTTATTTGACATCTGTACTAGTTACATTTCAATTGAAGATTTTACTTTAAAAAACATTTGATAAGTTAATAAAAAATCAACACATTGTTAAAGATTGAACCATTTGGTCCGAACCTTTTTGTTTTGTGGCACTTTATCAATAAACCTTTGTCATGTCTCTGAGTTGTTAAAAGTTCCACCAAAGAAACAATTCCTCATTAAACTTCTCAGATTGTTTCATTTAATAAGAGCATTCACCCTTCAGATTTATCTAGTGACCCTTTGGAGCAGCCTGACACCTGAGCTGCTGGACTAATCTAACTGTAAAGTAGTTCAAATTAGCTCAACCTCGAGCAGCTACAACAGCAAACAGCTGCATACACAGTGATGCATCAGTATTAATAATAAAGTCACATAGAATCAGACATCAGCCACAGGAGACCTTTTAATGCACACCCAGTACTTTTACTTTTGATACTTTAAGTACATGAGGCTGATAATACTTCTGTACTTTTCATTGAGTAGGAATTTGAAAGCTGGGTATTGATTTTATTTTGCATTGGTACTTTTACTCAAGTAAAGTGTCTGAATAATTTTTCAACCACAGACGATGGGTGAAAAGGTTCAGGTTGAAAATATAACAGCCAAAATGTCAAAGTCTTCACGTTGAAGTGAGCAAACGCGAAATCAACAAAAACGTCCTCAGCTAACAGGTCAACACACACACTCTCCATCGACACACACACACACAAGCTCACGCACTCCCTGGAGGGAGCTGCTGATGACAGGTAGCGACTCAGACAAGGAGAAAGGAGGAGAGAATCAAAGAGACGAGGAGGGAGAGGAGGAGGAGAAGAAAAGGGAGGAGGAGGAGGAGGAGGAGGAGGAAGGCGAGGTGAAGTGGGTCGGGGGGGATGGACCACTCTGTGTGTGTGCGTGTCTCACTTGTGAATGTGTGTATGTGTGTGTGCAGGCGAGTGTTAAACCTCATTTATCTTTCATCAAAAATGTTTGTTCTATAGTGTTGAATTTTTGAATGAAACATGACTTTTTTCTCCAACATCTTTATCGTCTGTCTTGCTCTGATATCCACGTCTCTGTCAGTGATGCTCCTGTTGCAACAGAGTTTAGTGATAATACTGATCTGATACTGATACTGGATTCTTCACAGTAGTGAAAGCTGCTTTCTGGCTCAAACACTGAAAAGGAAACTAATATACTGTTCGTAGCTATACCTACGAAAAGTAATGCACTGTAGGTGGATGGGTGGGTCAAAAAACACTGGACTTTCACCCAGGAGACTGGTGTTTGTATCATGAGTTATCTTAACCCAAACCACAATCTTTTCCTAAGCCTAACTAAGTCGTTTTGTTGCCTAAACCTAACCAAGATTTGAAAAGACTGGAGCGGTAATTGACACATGCGTCACGTGTTGGTGGACATTTGTAGGAAAACACGAAAAATGAGGAATACCTTTTTGTACGATATCATACAAACCGTTGTATGAGGGTACGTTGAGTATATCATTCATTTTCTGAAAGCTTTGCACAACTTCAAGGTGATCCTCATCCTTGTAGAAAATGTCTCTTTTTAAAGGCCACAGTCAATTCAAATCAGACAGTTGCGCATACTTCAATTTTAAAGTTTGGGTTTTTGGGTCTCCGGATGTGTTTGATGACAGGACCTGGTTGTTCTACATAGTCTTTACTTTCATTTTAACATTTCTTTTCTAAAATCATGACCACAGTCCAACTGTCCCACAGCTAAAAAATAAATCTAAGTGACGACAGATGGATGGAATCAAACACTACACATCCATACGATGACCCACATTACCTCGTTATCACCCCTGTCGTGCACTTTTTTAACCCCTTCCCTCAATCATCTTCTCTCGTCTCCGGGGAACGACTGAAAACTTTCTCTCTCCTCCCTCCTGCTGCTCGTTGGAGTGCTGGGTTTCCAGGAAAGACGGTGTAAAATATCCGACTGCCGCTTCCGTTGTAAATTGACAACCGCTCCCCTGACTGGCAGCTCTTTAACAGGACAGGAAGTCTACGTCCACCGGGTTACCGGCGCAGGTCATGGACCAAAAAGCTTTTGAAATGTGGAGATTGTTGCTCCTTTGTGAAGTTTTTAGGGTAAAAAGACGATCAAAACTAAATACAAAGGCTTTTCAAATCACTCCTGCAGCACAAACATTTCTCTATTATCCATCCTTATTTTCGGCATGCTCCAGACACTTGGCAAAAATATGACTACAAAATTCTGTTCAAACCAGAGCCAATGCACAGGAAGTGATACACTTTCTACCACTTTTGCAGTTTCACATTGAAATCATAAGCAACACGAGTACTGGATAAACTTTTCTACTTTTGAACTTGGCTGATCAAATAAATGCCAGGCTGTAATACAATCTTCTACAGCACATGTAACAACGAAGATGCCTCTTTTTTTTGAGGCCGCAAATTACCCAAAGACGAGACTGAGTTCCGACACCTTATGCTGAAAAACAAAATCAACTCTAAAGGAAGGAAAGGAAAGACGATGCAGCTTCTTTTAGACAACTAATAAAACTAATAAAATCTGCAGCTCATGGTTCAAAATAAACATTGTGTTGATGATGATGTTGTTTGTCAGTTCTTCTCGCCACTCAGGCTGGTCTCATACACTGTTCGTAGCTATACTGTAATTCGTATATATCCCACAAAATCTATTTGTATGTAATCAAAGAGCGGCGAATGTTGCGTAGGGAGGAGATCGGAGTGGATGGGTAGCTCAAAAAATGCTGTACTTTCGCTCAGGAGATCGGCGTTCGTGTCCCGTGTGAAATCAGAAGTCAACGTTGATTCATTTTTCACATAACGCCACTTCCGTGGTTATTATAAGCCAAACCATGATCTTTTCCTAAACCTATAAGTAGTTTTATTGCCTAAACCTACCAAGTTGTTTAATGTGGAGACGGAAGTTTATTTTGAAAAGACTATATGAATAAGAACGAGCGGAAATTGACACGTGTTGCTGGACATTAGTAGGAAAATGAACTTAAAGGGAGGAATAACTTTCTTGTAAGATATCATACGAACCGTTGTATGAGAACACTATTACGGCACTTAACTTTATCAGAAAACCCTGAGCAGATGCAGTAATAAAGTCTGTTTTTAGCCTCAAGTGTGGGGAAAAAAAATTAAGTTGCATTAGTCACACCTTCTTTAATTACAACATCTTCCATACAGTCTGATTTTTCTTTTTCTGGAGGATTAAGAGATGACAGTGAACCTGACTGTACAGGGTTTTAATTAAATTTCTCTGTGTGTGGGTGTGTGTATTGTATACATGTTTGTGTGTGAGCACGTCTCTATACAGTAAATGTGGTGTAATTACAGATCAAAGACATGAGAGGAAATTAATATATTAAACGTTACAGTAAAATATCCTGCAGCGTTTTGATCTAAAGGAGACGTGAGGCGACGGAGACTAACACATCAAACAGATTACATCATCAGTTTCAGCTTCCACTCTTAAGTAGGACTCTAAATAGAGTCAACATCACAAATGTCTTTATGCATTATACATTATGCAGCGTAGAGCCTCGTCTCTACACCCGAACGGACACGTACAGAGCCTGCATGTACAACCTCTGATGACGAATTTTATGTCACCCCAGCGGATCCTTGTGGACGCGGAAGGTATAACTTGGGCTTCACGCAGGAAATCTGAAAATGTTTCAGTCCCTGTGAGCTGCAAGTGTTCAGTGAGGATGTTCCTATTCATCCCTCATGAGCCATTATACTGTGGTGGCTGCAAAAGTAATAACAGTGAGGGCTTGGCGTAAGTGAAAACATGTTTTTAATTTGGGTTCTAATGTCGGTTAACTGACCCGTTATCTGGCATAATGATAACGTCTACTGAAATAATTCTAAAGACTTGTAGCCTTTTAAGTTGAAATGCAGTTTTACTTCAGATGGATGCAAGACATTTGTAGAGAATGACAGAAAATGTGCATGCAAAACATCACAAGGGATATAAAGGTGGTGGTGTGTTTAAGTGTGTGTGTGTGTGTGTGTCAGCCTCAGGTAGCAGGAGGTGAAGCTGAAGCAGATTTTAGCACCTGTCAGACTCCGTCGGCATCAAACCTGAGGAGACACCTCTGACCTAGAGAGGCATGCAGCTACGCTAATAACACCAGCACACACACACACAACGAATATTCACACAGTGGCTCAGCACTCAAGAGCCACGAATACACACACTGACACACATTAAGAAGCTTTAGAAAACACACACACACACACACACACACACACACACATGCACGCACTCGTATTTAGGACCCAGATCAAAGTGAAGCCTCCAGACTGTCAGTGCAGCGCTGCCTCGGGCTGACAGCAGCCACAGTTCATCCAGTGTTTACATTACAGCACTTTCTACTCTCTGCACACACACACACGCTCACACACACACACTTCACCGGCTGATCTGCAGCCTGATAAGATGGACGACGTCTTCACACACCTGAGTTATGCTGCGGTGAGGAGAGTGCAGCTCGTCTGGGGGAGTCAGACATGTTTGAGGAATAAAAAGGGGGATTTTTCATGACATGACAAGACTTTTTTTCGGGGTTACAAGTGCAACTGTGTAAAAAAAAAAGTTGGTAGGTCAAAGGTCAGAGGTCACAGACAGTAGATAAACAGGACTAGGGTTGGAAATTGTTTAGATTTCATCAATTCAGAAAGTGCTGTTTGTTTTTAGGAAGTTTATCCTTTAATGAAGTGTTTGATTTTAACCTTCGTAAACATCTGTCCGTCCTGACTCACAGGTCAAACATGAAACAATCTTTAACAGCAATATAATTGAAATTATAATGTCTGCAAATGTGATGTTAGCTGTGCGTGTATCCAAATGTGCTTGTGTCTCTGGATGTGTGTGTGTCTAGCATGCTCCTACTTGCCTCCCTCAGTCTCTGCTGTGGTACTCTCTCTGTCTCTCTCTCTCTCTTTCTCTCTCTCTGTCTGTCTGTCTGCTTCCCTGTTAAAATGAACAATGGCAGCTGACTGAAGAATATCGACATGGGAGAATATCTCACCCAGAACAAACACACATTTTCAGAAGAAACCCTCATTGACATAATAGACCCTAGAACTAACCTCAACCTAAACTTTATTCTAAAACCAAGAAAAACAAGTCTTTACCCTCAAACAGTCCTTAGAAGAAGTGAGGACAAGGCAACATATCCCACTTTCCAAGAATGTCCTCTTCTCTCAAGGTCAGTTTAAACAGCCTGACTATATCCATAGACCTCAATATGCACATGTGATACAGACGACCAGATAGGAAGGCTAAGAAAACTACAAGAAATATAGCTACAATTTCATCAAAATAAATGACACAATCTCACTCCCAACTCATCAGAAACAGCTGTTTGGTCAGTGCCCCTCGGCATCGGAGACCAACGCACAGGGTACCCCTCTTGCGTTACTTTTGGACGGACCAGGGACTGTGTGTCAATATACGCTCGTTACATGCACAGTGTCCTTTCAAATTAAACTTTAGTTTTCACAGGAAGTTAGGTTTAGACCTCAATATGCACATGTGATACAGACGACCAGATAGGAAGGCTAAGAAAACTACAAGAAATATAGCTACAATTTCATCAAAATAAATGACACAATCTCACTCCCAACTCATCAGAAACAGCTGTTTGGTCAGTGCCCCTCGGCATCGGAGACCAACGCACAGGGTACCCCTCTTGCGTTACTTTTGGACGGACCAGGGACTGTGTGTCAATATACGCTCATTACATGCACAGTGTCCTTTCAAATTAAACTTTAGTTTTCACAGGAAGTTAGGTTTAGGCAAAACAACCACTTAGTTAGGGTTAGGAAACGGTCGTGGTTGATGTTAACTTCACTGACTAGCGACTAACGTGACTAAAGACTGACTTGACAAAATAAGTCAACGTTACTTTCCGTTACACACGTGACACGAAAAGAGGTCTTTTGTCTTTTGTCCAGAACTGAGTTTTATGGTGTACAGCAAGTCTCCTCTTTATTTTCTATTCTTCTCACATTTCTTGTTCGACCAGCAGCCGACTGAATCACACTGCTGTGCAGAAGACTTCTGACCTGTTAGAGTTTCAGTTAAGACTTCTGAGAGTCTAAATGCTTCAAATGTGATGAAAACAGTAAACCCAACATCCGAGCCAAGATGGAGGATCAGTGAGCGCTCTGTTTTAAACTCAGGCTTAACTTATCAACTCATCAGCCCTCAGGCCTGCACACACACACACACACACACACACACACACACACACACACACACACACACACACACACACACACACGCGCAAAGATAACCCGGTGTATCTGGAATGCAGGATGTTGAATGAATCACAGTATAATCACATCAAATATGGACGAAATCCAGCGATCCAACAAATCCATAAATATGAATCATTCAGACATCAATCTATCAACATCTCAGTCTTTACTCTCAGTACTGTAAAAGTTCCTATTAATGACACTCAACGAGAAGGCATCACCTCTGTCCCCTAGTGTTTCTGTTCTGAAATAAAATGAATCAGATCTGATGTATTCTGGGTCTCCAGAGTGTCTGAGGTTGAAACCAGAGCTGTGATCTGGAGAATAACGCGGCCCGAGGCGCCGCAGGAGGAAGATCTCCATTACAGAAGCTTTTAAAAGCTCAGGATTAGGATTAGTGGAATGGCCCTTTAAGTGTCCGGAGCAGAGCCGCATGGTGCGATGGGACAACAGGACAGGAAATGAGGAAATGCACCTTAGCATGTGTTGTACAGAGTAACAATGATCCCTTACCGCTCAGATCCAACATCTCAAAAGAAAGATTACTGAATAATTAGAGATAATATTTGTGGTTCTCGATGTTTTAGCCCATAAACTGGAGTGAACGCTTTAAATTACTGCTTTTAAATCATAACAGTAGTCTGCAAATTGATTCCCAAACTTGTTTTCTATTCATTTCGGCTTTGTTTTAAAATTTACTTGCAAAAATTCAAAACTTGCTATGAAAATTGTTGTGACGCTTGCTTTTTATTTGCACGGTGGTTATATGTTAATGGTTAATGCAAATATGTGTAAATTTTTCTTATATTTTTAGTTTTATTTGTATTATTTACTTATATGTCTCTGCATATATTGTGTTATATATTGTAGCATTATGTACATTTACATATCACATACTCCTTTATTTCTATTTCCTTACATTCTTTACATTTAAGAGCAACTGTAACGGCCCAATTTCCCCCCCGGATCAATAAAGTATTTCTGATTCAGATTTTTATTTGTTGATTGACTATGTTACAGCTTGTGAATGCACTGCTTTTTTTGGCAGCTGGTGTGATGAGTTTCCTTGAGCAGCAACAAGAAGTAGGTTCTCTATCTGCAAGCTGATTTTCCAAGGAATTTTATTTCATAGACAACAATTTGAGGAACTACCACGTGGCTGCTTGGAAGGAAGAAAATTAATCCAAAATATGGTATCATGTGGAAAATTGTAGGCCAGAAAGTAAACTTCTTCCTGTCTGATCTTCTTCTTGCCTCATTAGACTTACTTTTTGTTATCATATCTGATACAAATGATGGACAAAACTACTTAAAAAAACAAGGTCCAAGTTGTAGTAATGCAGAAGTTCCAGTGATCCTCTCATGGGATTCCCTCAACAACCTGACCTGCTCTTCCTGCCTGAAAAGCTCCCTGCTGCTGTTATTAATGATCAGACTCTCTGTGATGGGAGCTGACAGGCAGGAACGCTCCGACACAAGTATGAGCTGAATGTGATCACAAAGGGAAGGAGAAGGAGGGAGGAAGAGGAGGAGGAGGAGGAGGAAGAGGAGGATGAGGAAGAGGAGGAGGAGGAGGAGGGAAACAAAAAAAAAGCTGAAAACACCAGGAGAGGAGGAGATAGATGGCAAACGGTGTAATTAAGAGAGAAGAAGAAGAAGTAGTACAAGGTGAACAAAACTAGATAACTAGAAACTTTACTAACTTGACTAAACTTAAAGGAAAAGTCACATCAGCAACAACAGTGAAGTGATTTGAGTCAATCTGATGTAGCATGGTGGTATAATTTAATACTTTTATGAAGGCATAACTCTTTTGTTCAGATCATGATTACTTAAATATAATTATTTTGTTAATATTAAGGTTTCTGTCATTTTATCCTTCTGGATCCTGCTGCTGAAACAATTTTTTGATTCCAGTTAAAACCACTTTTATTTAATTAGGTTTAAAACTGCAGATGGTTTATAACCATTAAAAGACAGGAAAAGGTCAGGATTCAGTAGTTTATGAGCAGTTAAACTGCAGCTGCTTCTTAAATCATCACTAAAAAATACCAATCAGCTCTAAATATTACATTTATCTTCATCATGTCAGTCCAAAGCATTTAATTAATTACAATCATAAGTTCTACATAAATTATTTATGTTATACTCTTTACATGCAGCCGAATAGGAAATGAAATGAATTTGTAAAATATTATTTGTGCATGCATTAAAAAAAAGAGCTAAAACTGGCAAATGTCAACAACGACTCCTGTCTGAAACACAAACAGAGAGTAAAGTTCAACACACACAAAGTTGTTAACTACTGTAGTAAAGCAAGGTCAAAAAAACAAAAAATAATATTTGAGAAGAGATTGAATTCCTATAATAATAATAAACATAATAACAATAATGATAAGAATATAGTTTCATTCATTTTCTGAGAGATTATGTTTCAAAACTAATTCCCTTCATCAAACATCTATAATAAAACCTGCTGTCTTCTTCAAACGTCTGATATGAAAGATAAGTTTTCATTTTGATGTGTGATGTGTGTATTGGGGGGGATTCCCAGAGCTTATAGCTATTGAATGTCAGCTGGAGATGATTTACTGCTTTGTGAATATAATATGGAACTTTTTAATTATCGAGTTCAAACATGAAGAAACAAAAAAAGAAAAAAATAGCCTATAGATACCTGATCTTTGTTTTTGACAAAGAATGTCACACAAATAGCAGAATGTGAACTAAAAACATGTCGGATTTGATCTTATAATTTACAGGCGTTTGTCTTGGGGTGTTGTAATTTAAAATATTAAAATGC